>NC_092862.1:135592260-135688117 GCF_032062135.1 Pyxicephalus adspersus
TTGAGTTATTGGAAATTCAACTAAAGTATGAATAATATTTATATTGGAAGAGTATTGCCACCATGGATGTTGGAAAACCCCAGAATGTGAAAAATTTCTATTTTGCCAATGCAGCAGAATAGACTGCAATAAATTGAGTAATTCTGTATTGCAACACTGCCGCCTATAGGTGATTGATTGAATGACAGATGATGAGATGTGTGTGCTAGAAGATTGTTCTAAATGGAATATTTGTTTTTTAGTATACACAAAGATATAGGATCTATTATTAGGAATCTTTAAAAGTTGTTTGCTCTCAGTGGAAGCAAAACATTATCAAATACCCTTTCCAATATGCATAAAGATATAATAAAGTCTTAATTTCAAAATGTGAAGTAGAACTTTTAATGTCACCAGTTTCTAGTAGATTATCGGGGCCATTTTAGGTCTGTAATCTTGCTGCAAATGACTTCTAGGGAAAAGATCACTATCATACCAATTACCTTTTTCTTTGGAGTCAATCCCTTTCTAGTCAGGTCAGTGTCGGAGTGGCAAGCAAAATTCTGCAACATTTTGGGCAAGGTGTAGACATATTAGTGCAGTTGCAAAATCAACATATTTAATTTTAGGTTAAATAGAACCTCAGAAGCTAACTCTGGTTACAACTAAACATTTATTTGTTGTCTATGTTTATTATACTTATACTATTGCACATTGGACACACATACCTGTACTATGATCATACACACAATATAACAATAAAGAAATGGACCCTGGAGCTACGAGAGAAGGTGGGCTATGCCAGGTGCTGGGTGAGGAAAGTTAGCAGAGCATGCTACTGTCAAAGTAAGGTGGAAAGAGACTGATGCTGTCTAAGGAAGGTGTAAAGAGATTGGTGCTGTCTAAGGAAGGTGGAAAGAGATTGGTGCTGTCTAAGGAAGGTGGAAAGAGATTGGTGCTGTCTAAGGAAGGTGGACAGAGTCTGGTGCTGTCCAAGGAAGAAAGGCAGAGGCTGGTGCTATACAAGGAAGGTGTACAGAACATGTTGCTTTCAAAAGAAGGAGGGCAGAGTCTTGTGTTGCCCAAGGAATGTTTGGCAAAGCCTGGTACTATCTATCGAAGGTGGGCAAGGCCTGGTGCTGTCTAAGAAACAAGGACAGTGGCTGTCTAGTGTTGGTTTTCAAATTCAGGTTGTCCTTATATTCGATATGCCTGTTCCAATTCGGATAGACCCGATTTAAAAAAAAAAACACGGGATTCGACAGCGCAATTTCGGCGCTCCTAATTCCGTAATCTGGATGCCCCTTTAGCAAGGTGACTCCCTGATGTCCAACCATGGGGAATAAGTAGAGGTGTACATACAGGGCACGTGCTTCCAATCAGCTGTGACCACTGGCGTACTGAACTCTTATGATCTCTCAATGAAGATTCTTCATTGAGAGGTCATAAGAGTTCAGTACGCCTTCCTGATTTTTTTCTTGCCTTGTACAGTGTTGTGCAGAGCTGTGGGAGTCTTGACTGTCTTTTTAAATGTATTTGGAGGCTGTAGAAGCTCTACACAGTCCCGAAAAGTAACTCAAATTTTCCCCCTATTGACTTTATTAGTGTTCGAATTCGACGTTTGATCGCCCAAACAATATCGGCCTATTCGATCGAATAGCTGTCAAATCAAATAGTGAGATATTCGACCAACACTAGTGCTGTCTAATGAAGGTGAACAGAGTCTGGTGGTGTCCAAGAAAGTTGAACAGAGCATGTTACTTTCAAAAGAAGGAGGGCAGAGTCTTGTGCTGTCCATGGAAGGTTGGCAAAGCCTGGTGCTGTTGGTATTCTGGAACTCCAAGCAACAGATCAGCAGTGTCCATTTTACATGGTGCCCAGTAATGCCCTGCAACAATTCTGCAGAAATTCTGTAATATATTAGTGAACTTGCAACAGCAATAGAGATAGTGATACTTTTTTATTTGCATTACCAATTACATTTTTTAGGACAATAGACATTTCCAAGTACTAGCAGAATGCTTTCATAGGAAAGGATTCAAAAATAAAACCATCATTAGGCAAATATGCTGTTTTGAAGACCAAAGGAGAAGATCTCTTACTATCAGTGCTGCCTAAATTGTTGGCACTATATAAATCCTGTTAATTAATATTAATATTAATAATAAAAATAATAATAATATACAAGGAAACCAAAAACAGCCGTGTACCCTTGTTCACAACATACAATCCAGTGCTAAAAATGAAAGAAAGAGCTGCAACCCTAACAGAGAATTTCATCTCTCACAACCCCTTCACACAATAGAAGACATGACAGTTCTAGGTCCTAAAGGAAACTTTAAAAATACAATAAAAGTAGAGGAAAACTTTTGAACTACATATGATAATTCTGTTCACAAGAGGTATACAGTGATCTGTGGATATAGTAATTATAGAAGGGGTTAATTGAAGACCTGAAAGTTATTTCAAAGGTTTCCCCAATGTTAAAAAGAAAATGTGAAGAAACACTGCTTTAGCTTTTTTTAATATGAAGTTTTTATTTTTCGAAGATCCTCAAAAAAAAAACAACAAAAACTCTAAGGATAGTTTCTGATAAAAGCAGTATCTGTTTTATGAACTTTGGAAATTATTACTTACAGATCCATATGTAAATAAAGTTGCATGCTTTTACTACAAATTCATAATAAATAAAAACTTTGGTGTGCATGGTCTGGGCATAGGTGTCCTTTAAATATGACAGGGAGAATAAAAACTGGAAGCCCATTAATGCATATGCCATATGTTCTAGTTTGGTCCCAGCCATTTTCATTGTACCGCCAGAACACACAATTTTCTCTCTGTATTCCCTGTCTGTATTTATAGATAATGTAACACTGAAATGGCCATATGACATAAGGCAAGGAAGCATAAAACTCATATAGCCTATATATTGTCATAGACGAAGCCTCGCTCTGTGACATCCCTGCTCCCCCCTGTAGTCAGTTCACCTGCCAGCAATTACTCAAACCTAAAACTTAAACAACAGATGTCACTGTGCCAACTGGAAATAAATGAATATAAAATGTGCGACATAAGAGAGGGGAAAGCGTAACAAAACACGGCGCCGATAAAAAGTGAGAAGAGTAAACAAACAGACGTAAAACAAATAGGAAGAAAGATTAAAGATTAACAGAGCAAGACACTGAGCAAATCTAATAAGTGAAAGTCTTCTAAAAGAGAAATATTAACTTTAGCGGGAGAAAATGTAACCTACAAAATGTACAAAATTCAAGAGATAGAACAAACTGTAAATAACATCAAGAGCAGAATTATGACCTAGACCAGGGGTCCCCAAACTCTTCAACTTATTGACTTTTTATGAATTTTCAGAATGTTCATCGACCCCCCAAATCTTTATTTTTTTAACATAGTACTAGGAATTACAATAATAGCACACTTCTTGTAAATGTCAACTCTTTATCTTGGTATCAGAGGCCACCATAATGGTCCATTGGAGAGTCAAAACAACTCCACAAAAGAATGCTCTTATTTAGGAAAGTAAATTCTTCAGGACAAAATTTAACAGTTTTCCTGTGCCCAAAGGGCCATTCTTTCCAGGACAATAGGATGAATATTTTGGAAAGCGAGGACAACTGGTTTGCAAGAAGTGTTAAAGAAGCCATCTATGTCAAATTAGAAGCAACATCTAGGGGTAAGGACCTTCTACACCATCTGTCTTCCAGCAATAATGACTTTTTAACATCTACACCCAAGGTTATCCATGTAATTTAAAGGTGTGTCACTTTTACAGACTTCCTGACACCAAGATTGGGATTAGGTAACTAGAATAGGACCACCTGGTCTTGGGCAATCAACATCTGCAATGTCTCATTCCATGGTGATTGGATAAAGGTGTTTGTGATGTGTGGATATAAATGCTGGTAACCAGCTGATGTAGAACTGATGTAGTGTCTTGTAAAGCTGTGATATGTTTTAAACATTACAAGAACAAGTCCAAGTAATGTGATTAGCTACTACTAGACATACAATGGCCTGGATAAATAACAATCTTCGGGGAGATACATATATCTTTCCTGGAAGAGACAGGCTGGAAGGTCACGGAGTCACGGATGCACAACACTAAGCATGCTGGTTACTTGGGCCCATAATAACATACAGCTAACTAAAGCCGCATACACGCATGCAATTATTGTTGTTGGAAAGGATCTTTTACAATCTTTTCCAACCACAAAAGACTGAAAGATGCATGAACGAGTGCTGTACATACAGCACCGTTCTGCTCTATGGAGAGAGGAGGGGGAAAACAATGAAGCGGCACCCCGCTGTGCCCTCTCCCCCTTGTAGCTTAAGACAACCCCATCTTTCGGGCCTGGGACAGGTATAACGATCTACAAGGACCTCAAGAAATGACTGGACACCAAAAGAACTATTATTTATCAGCCATCTATTGATCCCTAGACATTTACTGTTTCCCTTTTGACCCCTATGCATTTTATCAATCCCGCACAAAAACCTAATAACCTTTGGGGTCAATAATGGCCAATAAATGGGGAATGATGCTATGTTTATATAAAACTTGACTGTGAATGTTGACTGCGAATGTTTGTTAATGTAATTTGGCTTTTAGCCAGTAACCAATATACACAGAGGACTTGATCCTATTGGCTGAAGGTTGTAACTACCAGAAGCCAATAGGAGGAAGGCCTTTGTGTAATTCCTTCTGCAAATATTGTTACATTGGCATTGTGAATTGTTAAAAAGTATATCTCTTAAGTTATTTGCACTTCATATACCTCTTTAGCAGATTCAGATAAAATAAATTTAACCTAATGGTTAAAAATTGCATGATTACATTGTTATCTCTTCTGATACCAAGTTATTATTAATAAACTTAATGATCGAAAACTATTGAAGGGGGTAAAATGCACACTTTGTCCCAGAATGCTTTGCTGCAGATAAATAGTAACTCAATCAGCATGACTTCTCATCAACAAATTCACGTTTCTTTGAGCATCCAAAATGAGTAATATTTCACTGTCTGTTACTAATATTTCACTTTATAATCAATCAATCCAATATTATAATTGCTCTGTCACAGTGATGGAGCGTGTCTTTGGAGCATGATAATTTTATGCTTTAATAAGATAAGCTTGATAAATAATTGGTGTTTTTAAGGCAGAAATGGAGGAGGGAAACAATTGCAAAATAAAAATACTGGAAGCAGAATGCAAAGTACAGAAAAATCAACAGGAAATGCTACAATTTATCTGTAATGTTGAGGCTGTAAAAAAAAGGGAATTTGCCCCAAACACATTGCCTGGTTGTTGAACATGATGGGATCTACATCATTGTCCCAGAAGTTTCCAGAGCTGGGTGCAGCTTGGTGTAAAGGTTTTCCTCCGAGATCGAGTCTTTAGTTATGTTCATTATTATTATTATTAATAACTAGTATTTATATAGCGCCAACATATTACACAGCACTGTACAATGTCCATAGTCATGTCACCAGCTGTCCCTCAAAGGGGCTCACAATCTAATGTCCCTAGCATAGTCAAATGTTATTAACATAGACTGAGGTCAATTTTGGGGAGAAGCCAAATAATGTAACTGCATGTATTTGAAATGTGGGAGGAAACTGGAGTACCTTGGGGAAACTCACACAAAGACAGGGAGAACCTGCAAAGTCCATGCAGATAGTGCCACGGCTGGGATTCAAACCTGGGACCTAGTGCTGCAAAGGTGATAACCTCTGAGCCAACATTATTGGTTATAGCACAATGACATAACTCCTATACATGCCTGAGAGTTCCATTATTGTCAGCAACCAAGCATACTGGGATCATACACTAACTTGCATGTGTGCATTCAACAAAAGATTGCAAGGAGACAAGTAAGTTTGTTTTGTTGAAAAAGGAACCTGGAAAGATTTTTTATTTCTTGCCACCAGCATCCCATTTATACAATTTATCCTGTCCTATAGACCCAATAGAAACTGACAGGAAAATCCCTTCTTAGTTGTCACTGGAATAGGTGTTTCCTGGTATTCTTTTCTTTTAAAAAATTTCTCTTCCTTTAAGTCGAGTGACAATAGTCATAGTGACAACCTTCCCAATCTTATCCAAAAATTGGAAAAAGAATGGGCTTTAGCAAGCATCAACCTATTACACAACATTTGATAAAGTCCATAGTCTCCATCATAATCATATGTAATTAAACCAGTCTGAAGCCATTTTTGTGGGGGGGGAAGAATTAACCAATTAACCTATCTGCATCTGTTTGGAATGGGTAAGGAAAATCCCCCAAAAAATGTAAGAAGAGAATAACTCAATGTATATAGTATCCTGGCTGAGATTTGAACCTGGGACTTTTGTTAGGCAAAAGCAAGCCTCCCAACATTTCTGTGAGCAATGTAAACTTTATGAACAAACCTCTTTACTGTGCCCACTGCCGGTGATATGTTGGGTCTATACTTAGAAACTCTGAAACTGGTAACTGTTGCAGCAAATAGTTCACAGCTGCCCAGTTCAGCCAAAAAGCACATTTTGTACCTAATATAGTTTTCCATTTTTGTCTCTCACCTACTTGTGTCACATCAGCTTTCCCTGAATAATTTTTGTAAATGTCAGCTAAAAATAAGTATGTAGAAAAATAATCAACATCATCACTCTGGCATTTCTGGGAAATATTAGTAAACAGTCATCTGAGACTAGTTTGGAAATAACACAATTATTTTATTACTTATGTCAGTAAATTCCCAGAGCAAGAATGACTTTTTAGTGAATTGGAAAGCTGCAAAACTGTATTGGATTTCAAAGTGCATAGGTATGTATGGAGATCTCTGAATTTCTTTTTGCCAACGGTTGTATTCAGATCTACTAAACCCAAACCTTCAGCTTGCTATTTCTTTATTGAACCCTACAAATAGTACTCATAGGGTGTACATGTGGTCATAGTGCCATGTGGCATATGGATACTTGTGCAGCTGCAGATCCCTAACTTTTTACTGCCAATAGTTATATTCAGATAAACCAGATAAAACGATGAAGAAACAGCAATCTTGTTGTGTACCTTTGTGCTTGGTCTTGGTGCCAAACATTATAAAAACATCTTAATAGGACATCTTAAAAAGAACTATAGGCAGGTTAACAATAAGAAAATATGTATATATTCCTAACAAAAGTGATATGCATTTCATATACTGCATGCATGATATAACAAGCTTCCACTGACCTATGCAGTTGCTGGTACTTTGGAGCACTTCATCCTCAGAAACAAAAGCAGTAAGAAGGAATTGAATCAAATCTCAGCCTTTCCATATTCCAATATATCTGCCTTTGGTTTACATTAGAGATTGGAAGAATGAAAAGTTGTGAAGTCACTGGACCTGATTTATTAAAGCTCTCCGAGGCTGGAGAGAATACACTTTCATCAGTGTAGCTGATTGATTCAACAAACCTGGAATGGATTTCTTCAAAGTCATTTGCTATTTGCTAACAAATATGTTCAGTCCTCTACCAGATCCAGTTTAGGTTTGCTGGATCACCCAGCTTCACCGATGAACGTGATCACCCAGCTTCACTCTTCGGCCTTGGGGAGCTTTAATAAATCAGGCCCACTGTTGGAGGGAAGGAGCCGAGTGAGCCAAGAAAAATATTTTTGATTTAAACATTAAAGCTCCCTACTTTATTGGCAAAGCAGTCAAGGACCAGCGCACATGTAGTCTTGTCCCCAGTGATAAACCCTGGGCAGTCTGCCTTCATTCCAATAGCTGCAGGTACAAATCAAAACTGGTTATAGTTTGTAAAAGCTTTGCAAAATCTCATTTTAAAACAATATTCTGCATTTCCACTAGACAGCAATACTTTAAAAACCTCAGTGTCTCATTTCCTATGTCCGAGCTTGAGAACATTCCTTGTAGTATTGGATTTCAAAGCCCTCAAATGGGCACAAACAGGGAATTAATTGCAGCCTCAAATAGCTTCAAGATAACAGCTTGGTCATGCTTAAGAGTTCTGAAAGATAAAAGAAGCTGTTCTGTGATAAAGCGTTCTTATAAAAATGAATTTCCTTTTGTACAATTCAAAGTTGCTCTGTGAATAAGAAAATGAAAAGTCTCTACCCATTTTCTTTGTTTGTAGAAAACCGACAATAGAAACTGGCAGAATTATTGTGTTAACTTTTTTCTTTTAGTATTGTGTATTAAAAATATTAGAAAACCGTGTTTGAAGTGAAATCCAAATGAGAGTAATGTGTAAAGAGGTAAATTACAGCATTTTCCCCCCAATATTCTCTATATCACAGCTCCACCTCTTGTAATATGTCTGAAGTCATTTGGAATTCTGTTTGCTGATCTAAGCACCCACCTCAAACATCACAAGCTGCCTAACACAACTGCTGCTATATATATATTTATAGGAAACATTCCAAGAAAAGTTTTCCTTTTTGTCTGACTCCATTCTCAGTTTTACTTTTAAATCTCTTTGATGTTCTATATCAGGTATGTCAAATTCAAAAGAAACAAGGGACTAAATCTTCAAGAGGGCCACACTATGTCTTCTAAGAGCCACACCTAAATAATTCCAAAAAAGACTGCCACTTCTGGAACTTAAGATCATAGTAAAAAATGCCACTAACTATATTAAAGTCCAATTAAAGAGGCAACAATGCATTTCCTACTTAGTATTCAGCTGCAAAGTTATCTTAGGATCAACGGAGAACAGTTGGGGTGCATTTTTTTTTGTACCCTTTAAATCACTGGGGCAGAATAAAAGGAGAGGGGGGCATGCAGCCCCTCAAAAGCCAATCTGACACTTCTTTTCTAAGGTTTTTGTATTGGACTTCTGTTAAAACCAGAGGACCATTGCTGTGGTCACCTTTAAGAACGAACTTTTAAGCACCTTTAATGAGACCACCGTTTGATTATAAGTATATAAATGAGCTGGTATTCTTTTCTGAAGAACTTTATTACTGGAATATCTAGTTTTAGCAGGAAAATAGTTGTTGAAACATTATATATTTTTAGCATAGTTAGTTAGGATTGCTATGATAGGTTTTGAGTTCTGATTGTTAAAACCAGAGCATGGAACCCAAGATAGGGCAAGACAAATCCTAGCAAGGGCAAAGTGAACACACAGTCCAATGCATGGAAACCAACAGGTCAGAAGTGTGATTAAGCAAGTTCAGGGACATCTGCAGAACCTAAGGAGCAAAGGATCAAGCAAGAAGAAGAAAAGAAAGTCAAATGAAGCCAAGTGCCCAGGTACAGGAACTTAACAATTTAATGGTGGTCATTAACACTGATAATGAGACTGAACAAAACTATAAGTCCTTGGTGTCCTTTTAAAGGATTATGAACTAATTAGGAGAACTTCAGGTGCACAGATTGGTACAACACACTTGCCTGGACAGATAAGTCCTTATTTCAAAAAAGTGAATCAACAACCAAATAGGTAGCAACAGGAAGAAATAAGTATATGGGAGACAATAGCAGGCACAATAGGTGGGTACCAGGACCTAAGAAGGACGGGAGGAACAACAGGAGCAACAAGTATGGTGGCTCAGAGGTAAGCACTCTGGCCTTTGCAACGCTGGGTCCCAGGTTTAAATCTTGGCCAGGGCATGGAGTTTGCAGGTTCTGTATTTGCATGGGTTTCCTCTCACATTCCAAAAACATTGAGTTAGGTTAGTTGGCTTCCCTCCAAAAAAATGGCCCTTGACTGTGATAAAGACATATGACCATGGTAGGGACATTATATTCTGAGCCCCTATGAGGGACAGTTAGTGACTAGACTGTGGACATTGTACAGGGCTGTGTAATATGTTGGTGCTATAAAAAATAATGTATAATAATAATAAGTAGGTACCAGAACCCATGGTGGACAGGAGGAGCAACAGATGGACACCAGAACCCAAGAAGGACAGAAAAAATAATGGAAGGAGCAATAGGTGGGCACCAGGATTCAAGAAGTACTCAGTAAGAGCAACACGTAGGTACCAGAACCCATGGGCAGGAGTAACAAAAAGAGGAGCAACAGGTGGACACCAAGACCCAAAGAGGACAGGAAAAAAATCAACAAAAGTAAAGGTTGGGCACCTGTACCAAAGAGATGGGGACAGTATCTCCACCATTTCCAACCCACCAATGTTTATTTTAGATCATTCCACCCCATTGCCAATGATGTATCCGAAGCAAACAGAAACAGATGTGGATAGTTAAAAATTCTCTTTCTGCATACACCTCTAACCAGGACCCAGGGAAGACAGAAGCAACAGGTGGCCCTCATGCCCTAAAAAAAGCAGGAGGACTGCCAACAAAAAACTGAAGCACCAACAAAAGGACACAAGGGGTAGAGATCACCAATAGCCAAGTACCTGGCAGTTAAATGAAATTGAAGTTAGGGAAGCCGGCCACCCCTGAGCACCTGCCCACCCCAACCATCTGCATTAAAAACAGAGGTGTGCAGTTCTTCAATTCTAATATGTTCAGAGCTGTCATACCTATGGCTGTAGCCGATCTTATCAGGGTATGTATGTATGTAACTTTCATGTTGGATGGTGCCAGAATTTTCACAAGGTTACATTTTAATTTCTTAACTTATTCTGTGACAATGTTTATATCTAGAGATTGGCTTTTCAGACCTGAGCAATGCTTCCTCGAAAGAGGCAGAGCATATGCCACCTGCTCCTCCATATCTTTAGCACTGCACATTGTGATTAATTGCAAATAATTACATTTGTAGGAATATTTATAGGTGTAAATGGAGTTTCATCACAGCAATTAGTGATAACCTTAATGATGTTGGTAATTTTAGCTCTACACTCACACAGTTGAATGTAACCTTATAAGGGAGATAGTATCAATTTGTTTTAGTTTGTGCAGGACTCTAACATTCCGAGTCAATCTACATCTCATAATAAATTACTTTCAGACCACACTGAGTCCTTACAATTCATACTTTATAGTGCAAGTAGCAGTATTCACAACACTCCATAAATTAGATTGAGTTTCAGGCAGAAGACAACCCACAGCTGTAAATTCAATTGTGGCTAATATAGTTTTTGTTTCGTCTAAAGAATTAGTTATGGTAGAACTGTCTCTATGAGATGAGATTTTGAGAAGGAAAATTGAAAGTCAGGGTGATGCTTCGTATTACTCCATAAATTTTGTCTTTGGTTTTATTGTACAATTTTTTTATGTACATTTTTATTGTATATCACTCATGTTTCAATAAACACAGTAATAATATATATATATATATATATATATATATATATATATATATATAGATATAGATATATATATACATGTTTATACATATACAGCCTATAGATATATAGTGATATATTAGTATGGCTCCCCCAACCACCTCGGCTCCCACCCAGCAAGATTGTAAAATTTTTTATACTTAATTCTTATCTTTTTCCATTGTTTACTAGCTGATAATGCTGGATTATTTTTCTATCTGGTATTTTTCCCTTAGTCCAGTGGGGGGGGTCAATTATGATGCAGAGAATGGCGCTGATGTGAAGACATCCTTTGCTGGGTCACCCAGGTTTTCCCATGACAGTCTATTTTCTCCAGTCTTGTAGAGTGTTACTAAATCAGGCCCTATGCATGTAGAGCACCTTTGTGATACCACACTCAGCCGGTCTTCAATCTTTTGAAGTAACACTAGGGGGTCTATTTATAAAGCAGGAAAAATGACATTCACTGTTGGATTGTTGTTTAATATTGTATTCCCTGCTTTATAAATAGACCCCTAAGAGTCATTCATTGAGAAAGACTAAAGACATCCTGTGCTGGAGAAGAAGAACTGCCAGGGACAGTCTCAAATTTAAAAAATTGGTATTGCAGCAACAAGGGTACATTAAAATTCCCTACACTTGGGTTTTAAGTGCATACATTTTACAACTAAGCATAACATATATGACAAAGGATTCCCAGAGTGCTATAAGTTATTTAAGAGCACAACAGTAACCATCTGCCTTAATATTCTGGGTTGTGTAATGGAACTTGGAACAGAGCCAAGGATAAGTCCTTAGGAATAAGTTTTTATTGACTCACTACAGCTCATCATAGGATCATAGGACTAATGTTTTAGGTGTATGCTCCAGTAAGCATTGACCAACCCTGAAACAGCATTTCAACATCTTTAAGTCTCTTTTATATATAGCAGTCTTGTGCCATGTTAGTCATCCATTTAGGTGTAAGCATACTCAAAAAAATTTGATATTGATTTATGGATATTGTGTGTAAAAAAAAAATATTACTGTTTTTGATATGTTGGGTTGGAAAGATAAAGTGTCATCGAGTTAGGGTTTGAATTTACTTTAAGTTCAGCTCATCCACTATTCCAAACTTTTTTTCACACCCAGACTATAAGCCACAGAGATGCCACAGAATACAAGGTTTTCATCATGGGGTGACAATGGGTTCTTCTGTAATGGGCGCCAGTTCAATAAATTTGACTTTTGCAATGCTGGAACTTGGAGACATGGAGGCCAAGTAACTTTATCTAGTATGGGGCCCATAAATTTCCTACTACGTTTTTGTCTAAATGTATGAAATTGTAGGCCACACTAATTGCTTATTATTACATTATATGTTTATTTTTTCTTTTCTTCAAATGGTTTGAATAATACAAAACCAGAAGAAGAAAAGACACAAAGTGAAAAGTTTGTTTTACAAACCTATGCCATAGACATTGAAGTTACCGGTCACATTGTGCGCCCCCGTATGAATATACAAAACAAGGCCATTGATTTTCTCGACCGTTTTCACTAAATGGCCACTGCAGATTGGGCGTCCTTCAGAGTCAAAACAATTGTAATTTCATCTTTCATGCTTGCAGTAGGAATTGCTAATCTGGTAAACAGACTCTGGGTTGGAATTGTTTGAATTCTTTTTTAGTTGAAGGTCTTGTGTAAGTATGTGAATTTGTGCGCCTTTTTTTAATAAGCCTTTCCTTCACGCTATCATGTTGAAGTTGGTCCTTTCACATTTTAAGCAGATTAGGTTTAATAACACAGTATATATAATTTAATTTGGGCCTTGGAAGAACTACGTCTGGTGGATAATTAGAGTATTTGCTATTTCCTTCATGGATTTAATGCTAGCAGCAAATAATGTGCTAAATATAGACAAATAAATAGATTTTAAATTCATAGATTTTAAACAGATAAGCAGATGGAAAAAAAATGGCAAGTGTAATTTCACTCTCATTATGTGTTTCATAAAATCATTCTGAATTAATTCCCAGTGTTAATTTAAATACAGAAACACACTGAAGCGCTGAAATAGAAAAACAGTGAGGTGGAGAAAGAAAGGAGGGGAAGGATGCAGAAAGATAATATTGGAAAGATGGGCGAAAGGAATGGAGCTAAAGGTAGCAAGAAGAAGAAAAGGAAAGTTAAGAGAATGGAAGGATGGAGAGGAAGAGATAGCAAAGGAGTAAATGGAAATGGAAGAAAAAGACTGAATGAAAGAAAAAAGAAGAGAAGGAAAAAGATGGAAAGGAATCGACAGGGAAGGAAAGAAAAAAACTGAACTAAGAGAAGACAAGAAGGGAGAAAAAAAGATGTGAACTGAAAAGGGGCAGAAAAAGATATAAGGAATGTAAACAAAAGAGAAGGGACTGAAAAAGAGGCAAAAGAAGAGAACAAAATATATGGAATGGAATAGACATGAAAGTAAAGAATGGAAGTAAAAAAATAAAATGCAGGAAAAGGACTGGAAGGAAGACAATAAAAAAACAGAAGAGATTGAAGGGATAGGAAAGGGAGAAGTGATTTCAAAGAGAAGTGATTTGAATGAAAGAAAGGGGACAGGAAAGGAGAAAAAGAACCGAACACAAAAAGTGGATGGTAAGGGGCTGGAATGAAAACAGAAGAAATGAAAGAGAAAAGGACTGGGAGGGAAACAAAGAAGAAAACAGAAGAGATACAGAGGAAAGGACAGAAAAGGTGAGAAGTGAATAAAAGAAAGGGGAGGAAAGGGAAAAGAAGAGATCAGAAAAGATGGAAGGAAAGGAACAGGAAAACGGAGTAAGGAAATGAACAGAACAGAAGGGACAAGAAGGGTGAAAAAAGAAGTGAACAGAACAAGTAGATGGGAAAGGGATGAGAAAAGAGAGAAGGAATGTAAACAGAAGAAAATCAAAAGGAAGGGACTGGAAGGAAGGCAAAAGAAGAGGACAGAAAAGATGAAAAGAAAGGGACAGGAAAGGAGAAAAAGAATGTGAATAGAAGTAAATGGAGGAAAGAGACTCGAGGATAAGAAAAAAAGTGAACAGAAGAGATGGATGGAAATGAGAATGAAAAGATAGAAGGAATGTAAACAGAAGAGAGGAAAGAGAAGAGTCTAGAAGAGAGGCAAAAGAAGAGAATGGAATAGATTGAAGGGAAAAGACAGGAAAGGTGAAAAAAAGAAGTGAATAGAAGATAGGGAAGGGGCAGGAAAACAGAAATGAAAAAGAACATTAACAGAGGAATGAAGAAAGGGCAGGAAAAGGAACAGGAAAGAATGAAAAGTGGGAACGGTAATAGACTGAAAGGGAAAGGAAGGATAGGAGAAAGCAGTAGAAAAGGAAGGATCAGAGGCAGAAGAAAGGAAAAGAAGAAGAAGGAAGGGAAAACAAGCAGAATGAAAGGAGAAAAAAGAAGAAAGAAAGCAAAGGAAAGGAAAAAAAGAAGAAAAAGGAAAGGAAAATGAAAGGAAAAGACCTGAAAGTTATTTCAAGGGTTTTCCCGTGTTAAAAAGATTGAAACGTCTGACTTAAAGTGACCTTTCTTTACCAAATTCTGTTCCTTATCTGTGGATTGGATCATATTGGATTCTTATTACATCTTCTGTCATGCAACAGAGCTCTAACTATTTCTAGATAGCAGCTGTGAAACTCCGTGTAAAAATCATCAGTGACCCATTTACTCTGCCCAGATACAATGACATCATCATCCCTTTTTTCTTGATTCCTAATTGGCTGGGATTAATATTTTTTTCTTTTGTTTGACAGCTCATGCAGAGAAAAAAATAACAATTCAATTTCCTCCCATGTTCCAAAATCATACTGTTAGGTGATTGACTTCCCCCCAAAATTGACCATAGAGTGTACTGAAGACATATAACTATGGTAGGGACATTAGATTGTGAGCGCCTTTGACGGACAGCTAGTGACACGACAATGGACTTTGTACAGCGATGAGTAATATGTTGGTGCTATGTAAATACTGAATAATATTAATAATAATATTAGGGAGTTTAAAAACATACATAAAAAAGAAGTAACTTTGTAAATGTAATAAACTCTTTTCCCTTTCCTGTCTGGATAGTGTGCCCTAGACACATGGCTAGTTTGCCCTGTATGATAAATATGTCTCTTTCTGAAGCTCTTTAGATGTTGATTATAAAGTAAGTAACGTTTCATTATACTGAATATTTTTGGATAGCGGAGGACCGTGCCATTATCCCTAATGTTTCTTGTGAGAGCCCATCCTTCATATCTTAGTGGCCTCGCCAATCTATTTAGTGAGAATGTCATCTGAGCCCATAAATAACAAATGGATACTGACAAGTGTGAAAACCTGGAAATAAAACGCTTCATCCTGAATAAGGATAGAAGAAAGTGTCTGATTTAATGACACCGCCACGCTGGGCGCAGCTTACGCGTGGACAAGTTCCATTAAACCGGTGGCCCAAAAGCTGCGTAATTACTTTTTCAGTAGATGGTAAATCAGAGAAGACAGGGGTAGTCCTTGAGTAATTTGTCTTTGCAAAATGTTTGCAAAAGTGGAATGTCTCAGCTGGCATTGCATCCGTATTGCAGAAGACCTCAATGATGGCGTGACATTAACATTTCATGGCACCTATTTCGGGAGTGTATTTAAAGCAAACCTGAAAGCAAAGCATGCTTATGGCATCAATATTCCATCCCCTCAATATTAAATCAGCCCAGTAAATTGGAGAAAAAAGGTGTGCAAAGCCTTACAGTTTGTTTTCTTTAAAGTACCAGCCACAGCCTGAGTAGGGAAGCCTATCAATTGCCGACATACTGCAGGATGGGATCCCTAAGCCTATCCATTGCAAACATAAAGCACAATGGGATCCCGATGCCTATTCACTGCCATTATGCTGCAGATTGCTACCCTTAATCCCATTCATTGCAAGCATGTTGCAGGGTGGGATCCCTAAGCCTATCCATGGTCAACATGCTTGAGAATGGGATCCTTGCACATTGCAGGTAAGCACTGATCTCTCTGCAGAGATCCAATACACTCCTGCTGAATCTGATTGCAAATATATAAGTCTGACAGTAAAAAAGGTTGTTGGAGCTCTGAAGAGAGATATCTGCTTCATTACAGAGCTCAATGGTCCTATTCTTCAGCATGCTGGCAGAGCACACACTTTTACTACTTGGGCTGACTTGACTATTTTAGAAAGAAAAGAAACTGTAGGGTTTTGCTTGGCTTTGTATTTATGCCCCTTAAATGTACAGCTGATTTAAACGAATGGGCTTTAACCACTGGGCTAATGGAAATTGCTACAAAGTTGAAATATATACAGTATATGGCAGGTATATTATTGAGAGCCCAGCTAGACTAAGCATCCAAGATGCTGACCTGACTTTTCTCCAGTAAAGTTAGACAATACAAACCAGTCACCTCCCCACCCCTAGATTATGATTGCACAATCAAGGAGCAGCAACAGATTCATGGCACCCTAACTCTGTTCTCTCCTTCTGTGAGCATATTCCCTGCCCACATATGTACAGCATACCTGATTGGGTCCACATACTGCCCCTTCTATTCCCAGTGCTGCTTTACAGGAACGTACAGGCGGCTAATACGAGCCAAATCCAATGACATCCACAAGATGCTTTTCAAAAATGAGTTTGGGTTTGAAAAGAAATTCGTAATTATGTTCCCTAAAGATGCTGATATTTGTTGCTGGAATTTGACTTGATATTACCTGTTTTTGATACTCTGTATTTATCTGAGTTTAGGTTAAGAGAAAAAGCAACAGCACAAGGAGCTAATCACGTGGCCACACATAGGCACATGCTCATGAGGAAGCGAAAGCAGCGAGAGAAGTTGGCTCATCTGTCTGCTGCTTTTGCTTTCACTGTCCATTCATAGGCTAGGGGTGCTACTGGACGTGTCCTATTTATCTGTAGGGGTGCAAAATCAGGTGTTCTGCCCTGCCAGACAAAGTTGGGTAAATCTTAGGTGGACAGATATACCAATACTTTTTCAGGTAAATGGATAGTGTACATGTAATTTATCTGTGTGTTTGGCTATAAATCTTTATCACAATATGGGTGGCCTCAGAATTCAACAGGGAAGGCAATGCCTTTGTTGCCACATTTCCAATCCAGGCCGGACCCTGGACATTTCCGCCTTCCTTCTAGACTTTCAAATATTCAATTCTATATTTGTCCTTACTTCCAGAAATCTCCCACCACGTACCGACCACATGCCAATGTGCCTGACAGGGAGCTTTTGACGGAACGTGAACCATGGCACAAATTTTAATTACATCTCCATCTAAGGCAGAGAACGGTTGAAGGTTTTTTTTTCTGTCATATTTGAAATGGTAACAAAATGAAAAAAAAAATCCTTGAAATATGAGCATGAATGTAATGAAATCAATAAATGTCAACACGAAAAAGTAATCACAACTCTGGAGACTCGCTGACCTTTCCACAAATTCCACATTTAATGCACTGGCATGAGATACAAGCATGACAGCCCGAAACAAGACACGATTATTAAAACTACCGGCTAAAGTTACAAATATCTATCATTTCATGTTAATGCTGGTCCTCCTGCTGAGATGTTAGCAGAATCAATAGGTACTTGTTGAGGATTACTCCCAACACTCATCTGGTAAATTAAATTGTTGCTGCTTGTTAAAAGCTAACTGTGCTTTCCTGCTACAGAAAGTGGTATTTGTAGAACGAACAATGAGGATGCAATCATTGCCTAGAAATAGGTAAATGTGCCCGTGTTGGGTTCATTCCATCCCTGAAAACCACCAGCCAGTAGACATGATGGCCGCTGTGCATTGTAGGACTGACTCCCAGCTGATGCCAACCACTTTGTAATTCTGCATAACTGAAACTGCAAAGGCCAAATGGCAGAAGTTTAATTCAACCTACAGCAAGATCAAACTTCATCCTCATCCCTGGTTTTGAATTGTTTGCACCATGCCCGAACAATGTCCGATTTCTTCATACCATTATTGCCTATTGCTAGTAGCTAGAGGATGACAGAGCTGGAATAAGGAGTAACTGAGGACAAAGCGGCTGGATTTACTAACAGTATATAGAAATGATGCCCACTGTGCACCATATGACTCCCAACTAATGCCAACCACTTTCAAATTCTACATTGCTGAAATTACAAAGGGCAAATGGCAAAAGTTAAAGTCAACATACAGCAAGATCAAGCTCAAAACTCCTTTTTTGCCTACTTCGCACCATGCCTGAACGATGTCCGCTTTCTACATACTGTACCATCATTGCCCATTGCTAGTGCCTGGAGGATGAAAAAGCGTGAAGTAGGAGTAACTGAAGACAAAGGGGGCAGATTTACTAACAGTATATAGAAACAATGCCCACTGTGCACCATACGACTCCCAACTGATGCCAAGCGCTTTGAAATTCTGCAAACCTGAAAATGCAAAGGGCAAATGGCAGAAGTTCAAGTCAACCTACAGCAATATCAAACTCATACCTCGTTCCAGGTAGGCACAGAGCCGTCAATAAAAAAAGGCAGCATAGGTTCAGGGACATCATGATTAGGTGCTAATGGGAACCAGTCATGTAAGGGTTTAGGCAGGTAGAGAACAGTGTGGGTTATAGTGGGGTGATCTTTAGGGGTGGAGAGATGGTGGAAGAGTTAAAAAGGGCCGGGCAGATAGAGGAGCATTGGTAGTTGGCTTAGCTAGAGTGAGCTTCCGGTCTGCCAGCCCTGAACCTTTGCGTAGTTTATCTGTTAGTACAGTATGTTTGGATGGGGATGTTGGGGTCCAGGAAAGGCGGGGTCTGGATGATGATGGAATGTTGGTAAAACAACTCATCAGGGGGATGGTGTCCTTGGTGAAGGCAGGTTTTTGTGGCAACTGTTGAACAGTGAGGAGATTGGTGTAGGGTTGGTATCGTAACCTGGTCTACATTGGTCTTCAGTGGTGTGTTGGTTTTTGCTGGGGGGTGCCTATATGAGCTAATGTTCTGCTGACTTCAACTATCCAATTACGTGCAAGGAAAAATCATGTGTTTTTACAATTTCTTGCATTGGATTGGGTATTTTTTTGCCAAAGCAAAGTTTTACTATACTTAATAAACAGCTGAGTGAACAGCTTAGTTTAGTGCAAATGGCCTCAATGAGAAAAGAGATAGTGGGCTTAGGTGTTCCTGCCATACAAGGGACCACCCAACCTTACTTCAAACCTTCTCTTTGGCACACAAGCCACCATCTTCACTCAATCTTCTTTTTGGGAGTCTTAGGCCAAAACAGGACATAACTCTTGCACATGCATGTGGAAGTTCCTTCTTTCCCTAGGGCTGCCAGGATACCCGGCACATCCCGGCATCGTACACTGAGAAGTGCATGTGCAGATAAGGTGGTATACCTTTGTATGAAACGAGAATTACATATAACTCCAGTTACTTATTATATGGAACTCTGTTACAAAATTGAGGTTACCAGTAGTGATTTTTTATTAATTGTAGGTGGCAGTGGCTGGGCTTAAGAAGGACCTAACTTCTTATAGGGTGCAGAAAGTCTGTGGCACTGACAGACAACCAGCATCAGATCAAAGGATCAAACGATATTGCCTCAGGAGATCCCATTATTTCACCTTCTGTATAAATCTACAGGTATGAGTCTCACTTGCAACAGGAATATTCAGTAAAGATAAAACCTAAAAGCTCTTCATTTGTATTTAACTCCTTTTAACGTTTTCTTTTGCTGCAAGCAGAGGGATAAATACAAAGGCAACACATTCCTCAACTTTCAACAAGCCAAAGCCTTGAGGAAGCATGTTTGTTGCATGAGAAATGTGTCAGTGGCCAGTTTTTAAAGCAGCTTTACTTGCCATTAACAAAGAGAGGTAAATGCTTCCGAGGCCAGAAAACATAAAAGTTCTCCTAACTCTCTGCTGACTTTTCAAAGTTTGTTATGCTGATTTTAAATAAAAGATAGACTTTTATTGGTTATTAAGGTTATTAAGTCTATTTCTCTCTACATTTTGAGTGTTTTTACTCCTCCTGTTGCATCTTTCAACATTTAGAAGAAGAAGAATAATGGGAACCCCACATAATGAGAATTCAGCACAGGATAAAATTCAGGGGATTCCCTTCAAAACTACTAAGGGATCATTATCCAGGCATGCAGCACTGATGGCCAGGTAAGGGAGTGCAGCAAGTGTGTGGTCCACCCTTACCTGCACCTTAACCCGACCTTTTATCGGGAGGTCCTTGCAAGATCGGGTGGAAAAACCTTAACTCTCAAAAAAAACAAAGAACAATGTTTCTCAATGATCTTCTTGTCCCTAAATTGTATATAGGAGTTCACAGTGGGGTTTATGGGAGGGGGGATTCTTTCAAATGAAAGAAGCCAATAATCAAATCAGGCGCTTTTTTTAGGCAAGCTGTCTAGGTATTTGTTGGGGGCTTATGGTGGGATCTAGAGACTCCATTTTAAAAAGGGGTGACCAGATATTTGCTCTCTCTATGGGATATGAGTAAAAGGGTACTTTAGTACACCTCATTTATTTACATAAAAAAAAATAAATGCAAAATACCACAGTACACCATAAAAATACTTTTTTGGAATACAAACACATACTGACTTTAAAGGTTTTGTATACCCTCAGAAATAGATTCAGTATCACCCCAGTGATGTAAATCTATCATTATTCATAATGACCTGAAAATGTTTACAAACCAAACTGAATGGCAGGACCCGATGAAATAACACAGTCAGAAATCCTGAATAATGTCATTGGGTCATCCATGATTACAGAGTTTGGTCCCAATCACATCTGCCAAAATTTCACCAGGACTGACAAACGCTCGAAGTTTTAGTATTTTTATTTATTGTTAATGGTTAACAGTGGATGGCTCATCAGGAATAACTCCCAACACTTCTTGGGGAGGTAAATTGGTAAGAGAGGAAGCAGAGAATAGGACATCAATCTGGGAGGAGCTACCATTACAGAAAAATATTTCATACCTATATTTTCAATTTTTCGATCAAACATTTGATTTTAGATTACTTTTTTTTTTTTGAGAGTCTAAAACAATGTTTATATTATTTTAGTTATTAATATAGAATCCTCAATTCACAAATAAACATTAAATACAGAAAGCCTTCATGCAAACCTTGCTGAGCTTCCAAAATCATACACAGTATGTATTCTCTGTTCTATTCTGATTCTGAACAGCAGCTGTTAAAGGTAATAGAAAATCCTTGTGCATGGCACGGCTCCAACTAGGCTCCGTGCACATGCTAGATTTCTGTTGCTGGAAATGATCTTTCGTGAATATTTCTAGTGACAGTTCTGTATACACAGCGTTGTTCTGTTTTGTGGAGAGGATAAGAGGGAGGCACCCTGCTGTGTCCTCCCCATACGAAATAACAGCAGTCATTACCGATTGGTCATTTATTGATCCACTTGGAGGAAGACTAAACCAGTGTTTCCCAACCAGGGTTCCTCCACTGGTTATTGGGGATTCCTTGAGCAACAAGCAATTTGTGGCTGTCAGTTCAACTCAAATGACACCAATTATCTTTTTGGCTATCTGTAAGGTTGACATTCTTCCCACTGGCTAGCAATGTAGGATTCTTCCTAATGACCACCACACTAATATACTGTGAGCTGTGCATATAGTAATTATAGAAGGGGTTCACCACGAACTTATAGTTTTTTTCATGGGTTCTCCTATTTTATAAAGGTTGAGAAACCATGCATTAAATAGGGGACCACCATACAATCACCAGATTTATAATGAAAATGATCATGTTAATCTCAATTTACAAATACCTTGGGTGTGTTTATGGCCATAGGTTTCCTATACAATAAGAAAAAAAGCAAAAACAGAGTATTTAGCACTCCAAAGCTAACTTTATTCCTACTGACACATTTGAGCCTACAAAGAAAGCATTAGTTACAGCTATGACTAAGGCCTCTTTATAGGCTGAAATACGTCAGTGCTCCTGTCTGTATTCTGTAATATGTTTCTTATTGTGGAATAAAGTTTGCATCCGAAAACTAGCGATTGCGTGCCGCCTCTTTTTGCTTGATCTTATCCAATGCTCAAAACATCCTTTCTTTTTAATACCCCACAATAATAAACCATTTTTAATAGCACAGATTTTTTTTAAATAAGTTCTGTTTTGAATATTTGTTCTGAATGTATTTCTCTAATATAGATCCGGAAGATTGCCTGTCCTCCATTACATAAAAATCATAAAAATTAGGAAAAAAAACAGCAAGCAAAGCAATTTGAATTCAAGAATGCTTGTAACAAGTTTGCATAATTCATATTTTTACATGAGACAGAGCAGGGAACAGATTAGTCAAGTGATATATATCAAATAACGGCGAACGCTTGTATCACTTTTTTTTCTATTCCGCATTTGCATTTAACTCCATAGACCTTGTTTAAAAAGCTGTTTGCGGGTGAAGGTATTAATCTTAATGTAGCATTAGTCAATGAAAATGACTTTATCATACAGCATTAGTCAGAAGAGAGAAAGGAGAGCTCTGTATGTTACGAGAGAGCCGCAAAAGCAGCAATGCAAATCTGACATTTAAATGTGCATAAATCATGGCGATCCCCTGATTGGTATGCTGGAAAAATAAAGGAGCATTTCACTTTCAGGATCATATTTTATAAACAAAGTCATGTTTCTCTTTTGGAGAAGGAGCTCTGAGCTACAGGTGTAGATTAATAATTGTGTCATTTGCAAAACTTGTAAAATAATTTTGTTCGTGTATCAGCGCTTCTTCAAATGTAGAGGGATAAATGGCATAACATTTGTAAGTTGTGGCAGCAAACTCAAAAAAAATGGACAAGAGAATAAGTAATGCCTCGCCGCTTAAAGGATATGCATACGTAAGGAGAGGCTTCTATTTATAAATGTGTTCACTCAAGATTCACTCAAAGTGGGTGGTGAGTTTCTACTATCATCAGCAAGTATGTACAGCATTATGGAACAAACCTACTTGTGTGTAGACTGTCTTGGATCCGTCATTGCTGCATCCTTCGAAGGTGCCATCTTTATTGTCGGCTCCATGGAGGACCTTTGTGAAGAGGTTGATCGTCTTTGGTCATTGGGTGGCCTCCGATGATGTCACTCCGGCGCCTTTCTCCGGTAGCTGGCTCTGTGTGCCGCACATTCTTTTTGGTCAATTAGTACTCAATTAGGTGACTTTTTGGTTTTTGATTTAGGTCCCCTTTAAATTTTTTATTTAAAATGTATACATTATTTATATTTTATTTATTTAGAAAATGTGTAAATAAACTTTAAATCACAATTCATATATTTTTCAAATTGAATTCAATGTAAAAATAGGTAAAAGTTTGGTAAAAGTATTTGGATCCATAAGGTACTTTTGAATCCACTTGTTATGGTAGACCCAAAAATAAAAAATAAAAATATTGGTGTTGTTTTATATTACCAGAAATATAAAAAAAAATAAAAGTAAAAATGTAAAAAAAGAAAAAGAAAAGTTAAAAAATAAAGATTTTTTATGGTACATATTGTATATACTCAAATGTAAACCATAGTATTTGTTTTTATCTGAAAACATAGAACAATGCCTATAAATATATATTTAAATCTATAAAATATAAATTAAAGGGTTTAAATGTGACCATCACCGCTAACATTCAAAACAGTAATCAATATAAATACCAATAATATGAATGTGAATAAATAAAGACATGTTGTTTAATTTTTAAAACAATTATTTTAAAGAAAAAAAATTATTATTTAATCACCATGTGTATATTTTTTAACCATTGGGTAAAGTATATTGTACTTATGATTTGGCTTTATGGGTCGCTTGCTCTGAAATGATCTTTTGTGCACGATTGCTGGTCACCAGTAGAGGGTGCTGTGTCCTCATGTAAAGTTTTACAAGCTTTAATACCGTGTTTCCCCGATGATAAGGCAGGGCCATCAAATAAGACAGCCCCCCCTTTTTAGGTAAAAATGAAAAATAAGCCCCCCCCCGCAAATAAGCCACCCACCGATTACTTACCAGAATCGCGTGGTGCGGTGGGTGAGTAGTCTTCTTCATGGGTAAATAAGGCATCCCCCTGAAAATAAGCCCTAGAGCATATTTTGGCCTTCAAAAAAAAATAAGACAGTGTCTTATCATCGGGGAAACAGGGTATTGTCTCAGACAGCAAGTTTGTTGCACAATTTGCATGAGGACATAGCGCCATCTACAGGTGTGATCTGAGCATAAACTAAGAATATTTTTTTAATGGCATTTTGAAGACACTAAAATAATTGTTATACTCAAATATATATGATGATTACAATTATAACTATTTATATTAGGTAGCATGGCCCATTAGAGGTGCCCAAGAAATATGTAGCAATACGTTGTCCTATATCTCAAAGCTGCGGGCCAGGCAGGTAAACTTACCATATAAGCATGGCTCTGTTTCTGTGCTAGCCATGGACATCCCATAGCCTAGTTTTCTTCAGTCTGATTGTCGCTGTCATTCCTCTTTTATTCTATGGATTCAGGAGGGAAAGAAAACAGGTAGGCAAAATCCAAGCAATTTAAACTTCATCTTTAAGAAAATCTCTCGCTAACTAAAAGTCTGTAGAAAATAGGCCAGAAGAGATTGAATAAACTCCTCTTACTCATTTAGTTCTGTAACTAGAACATCCATATGTAAGATCCAGCTTGAGTTTATGAGCTCTGTAAGCACCAGCTATTAGTAATACAACTAAGAACAACCTAATGTGGAAGAAGAATACAGCTCCACCTGCTGGTGGAACATGGAAAAAAAATACTAAATTTTTTTCAACAAATCCTATTTATCTCTATTCATCTAAAAATTATAAAAACTAAATTAACAAAGAATACATTTACAAAACTAAACCATAACAGTAATCCTGGAGTACTGTTTAAAAGAAAGAAATAAAAATACTATTACTATTAGCAATGTTTCGTCCCTAATTCTTGCTCGGTTTCTTTTCTCTAGTTTCTGAGAATCAGTCGTATTATACCAACAAGAAAATAACTGCTGCCAAAACGAAATATGCTAAGAAATAAGTGCAAAATACGCTGCTGAGAAATAGCTGTGCCAAATGTAGCCGATCCGCATGATAGCTCCCTGCGCATCCACTGTGCGAATAAACTCAAGGATTTTTGGATGTATGTGGAAGTGATATATGTCAGTACCCTCTGTTTTAGTAAGACATTGCTCTTCTTTACAGTTATATTATAAAACAGAACAAGCTCACATTTGCAGACAATTTTCCTTGTTGTAATGTTTGAAGATGCTAGCCTTTCAAATTTTCACTGCACAAATATTCATACACGTTGACAAGTATACTCAGATTAAGTGCAGAAATCTGTTTGCTGAAATTTCATTTATTTTAGTGAGATGCTTTACATTGATCAGAGCTCCTGGACCAGATGGTTTAACAAGAGAATTACATAAAATATTTTGGCATGTTGTCAAAACACTGCCTTTTAAAAAATGGCTCGAAAAATCTGGAGGGCCGCCAATGATTTCAAAATAAATAATTAGAAAACAGGAGATGCACATTTACATGGAGGAATGGGAACAGCTATCATTTTACTGCTGTTTAAGGATGCATAATATGGATTTATTTAGGCCAGGGGGTTTAAACTGGGGTGCGTTAACTCCTGGTGGCACCTGATGTGTATAAGGGGATACTAAGGGGCTATATCTCATATGTTTTATATGTTTTATATGTTTTATGAGATCCACCAACCTTTAGTGCAGAATTACTCAACCGGGGCTCCTCCAGAGCTTACTAAGGGTTCCCTGAGCTATGAGCAATTTGTGCTTCTCAAGTCAGTTTAAGTGACACCAATGATCTTTTTGGCTATTTGTAAGGGTAAAATTCTTCCCAATGGCCAACAGTGTAAAATGCATTCCTCTCCTGGAGCACAACACCAATAAACTGTGAGAAGTGAATATAGTGAATATAGAAGGAGTTTACTGAAGAGCCTAAAGGTATTTCAAATGTTCCCTATTTTAAAAATGTTAAGAAAGGCTGCTTTAGTGTAGTGTTGAAAAAAAGGTTCTTGATTTGCCATTTCTAGGTACCAAATGTTGGACAATTTCTCATATTAGGAACACAGACTGTACACATTGCAAAAAAAATTCCGCAATAAATAAAGATCAAATAAATGAAAGCACAGAAAGTCAATAGGTTCTGTGGCAGATGCCAGAGGCAACGGCTATGGCCTTTCTTGGCAATATGGCCTCAGTGGTTCTGATGAGGGTTAAAGGAAGTGCTGGGCATCAGGAGGGCACAAATGCCTGTAGGGGAGGTACATGAATGGAGATCAGAGGCAGATCAGGTCACAGGTAGGAGTTGGCAATGTATGGGCAGATGTGGTACAAGTCAAGGTACAAGGCAGGTTCAGGAACAAGCCAAGGTTGCCAAATGTAATGAATCCATATCAGGGTAACAAAAGGGTAAACCACAAAAAGTACTTGGGTAAAAATTAGATGCCTTCAAAAGATCATAATCGTATATTTTGCTCCTTGTTATGGGTCTGTTTTTCTTAAAAAAAAAAGGGTTGCAATGTCCATAAAATTCCAGTAAGTGAGTTAGGATTAATTAACAGGATGGAAGAAGTTAAAAGTCGGGGGGGGGGTTGGCATATCAGAGATAGTGCTTTGGAATAATGGCTCCATTTGAATAGCCCTAATCAACAAAATACGAACAAATCCATATTATATTGCTTTAAGTATCCTTTGTTTGCACAGATAGAAAAGCCCTCCAGACTCGTTGGCACTCTTGTCTTTGGATTTGATGAAACAGACTGACCCTGAAACAAGAAACTTTTACTTTGGAGCTGGTATATCCTTTAAGTAATGATTTTGCAAAAAGCCTATGACAAGTAATTTTCTTTGGTATATAAAATATAGGCCACACAAAGTGCAGAATCTTTTAAGGCTCTTTGTTGGAAAAGGAGGCATTATACTCTAATATGGCAAAATAAAGCATATTTTACTTAAACATTTCAACCTCCCTTGCCAACTCGAAGGCATTAGACCCAATTTACTTCACGCCAAGGGCCTCAGTAATCTTTAGGTTTCTTTCTGCTCCCTTTGTTTCCCCAAACTCGATTTGTTCTTCAGCCCGAAACATACATTACCAGTAATATTTCTAAAATCTGCAATGCAGAAGATTAAAGTTATCTTTAATTCACAAATGCTGCAATCAGGCTGGTTGTGCCTACGCTGCAGTGTTCTGAGACTTTAGCGAGACAATGCCGAGCTTACAATGATTGCTTTAACTGGAATTTTATCTTTCTAAACAGAACAAGTTTCAGAAAAAAAGGAAAATAAAACCAACACACGGGTTTATAAGCTACAGAAGCTGAGATTGACTAAGCTGTATAATCGCAGCAAATAATGCCGTGTCGCTTTGAACTAGAAAAGTTGCATTCTTCAGGAAGTTCATTCTTGTATCAAAATTAAAAAACAAATATAAATGGACTTTTTGTGACCTAGGAGCTTAAATTGGCACTCTAGTTGAACATTAATTAGTAGCCAATATGCACAGTCAGACAGTAGCATTCCATGTTCACTGAATATCAGATATCTGCTAAAAATTACTGTCATTTAGTTCCAGTAAAGCCCTCATTAAAAATATGAACTATATTGTAAATACTAATTATATGACTACCAAATATTTCCCCATTTTAGGCTTCCATAATCTGGGGCACAGCAGGGCTGAAAGTGTTAGAGGTACCGGTGGCATTGTGAGTTTATTAACCTTCAGTGCACTACCCTGTTTCCCCGATGATAAGACACTGTCTTATTTTTTTTGAAGGCCAAAATATGCTCTAGGGCTTATTTTCAGGGGGATGCCTTATTTACCCATGAAGAAGACTACAGTACACAGTTATTGTTCATGGGGGGGGGGCTTATTTTTCATTTTTACCTAAAAAGGGGGGGCTGTCTTATTTGATGGCCCTGCCTTATCATCGGGGAAACACGGTATGTAGGCTAGTTTTTTTTCAACTTTTTTAAAATGGGGGGACCCTTTGAAATAACTTTTAGGTCTTCAGGGAACCCCTGCTACAATTACTATATCCACAACTAACAGAACATAAGGGTAGTGTTCATTAGGAAGAATGTCACATACATTGCTGGCCATTGAGAAGGCTGCCACCTTAACAGATAGTCAAAAACTTTATTGGTTTCTAAAAAAAAATGATCTAAGATATACAAAGTTCTCATTGCTAAAGGAACCCCCCAGCAACCCCTGGAGGAACCCTGGTTCAGAACCACTGATGTAGGATCTTCCATAGCTTGCTGTTATAATGGTAATTGAGAACAATGGTATGGACATTGTTCAATCCGGAGCTGGGGATGGGTTGGTGGACAGGTTTTGTTACCTAATGACACATAGGAGTAGTCAAGAGACCTAACTGTACTGTTTAGCAGATATGCCATGTGCACACAGCAGATCCATCAGACTCAAACCAACCATTACCAACCCCCTTGCCTAATATATTTTTAAATCAGCTATGTGTTCCCTCCTTTCTTTCCTCACCTGGTGGAGTTTGAGTGGAGACTCTGAATAGGACCAGTGTTTGGTACTTTGGATGATGTAGGGCTTGTTGCATTTTAGACTTAAGGATGATTGAGTTGCCGTACTGCTGCCCCGGATGCCTAATGTGAATTGCTAGGAGCCCAGGAGGTTTTTACCGATGTGCTATGAGATTATCAAAGACTTGAGAGACACTAAAAGAGCAGTTTTATAATCTTGCATTTGTCTTGCACAGGAAGGGGTAAAGGAACCAGAAACACATAATATGTTTGTTCTTTTTCTCATAGTTTCAGATTTAAAAACTCGTCAAACGCTTAAAAACTGCTTGACTGTGGTGGGAAAGAGCTTTTCTTTACCATACTCCCCCCCCCTCCCCTTTTTCCCCAACCTTTTCTTTCCCCAAAAATGAAGACATCTGCGGGTGTGATGAAATTGGTCTTATAGCCGTTTAATAATTTTACACTTATTTATTATATACCATTTTCAACATTCAGTTACAACTGCTCAACATAACAATAACATGTAATACTCCCCCCAGGTGGCAGGTCCTCCCCATAACTCAAAACATTTCCCATCAAAACTTTTTCCATCAACCAGGGATCTGCGCTCCAATTGATATATATATACTGCTCCCAGGTGCTACTCCACAGCCTCAGGATCTATATCAATCCCTCATAATATCCCCACATTAACCAATTCCATTAACCACATTTTGGAGACCCATTACCTTAGATGGCTCTCCCAATTCCATTACTTCTACCAACACCTACACAACACCATGCCACTCTAGGACCTCACACCGCCAAACCTCTAAAGGGAGGGGCGGGTGGGAAATCCTATGTGACTCTCCCTCTGATTCCCTATCTTTTAAAAACATTTTATCTCCCACCCATTGTTTTAATTCTCTCACCTATCAACTTCCCCTCCCCCCCAGTCATGCATGCCCCCGCCTAGCTCACTTCTTGCAGGCTCTTGGGCCTCATTTGATTTGGATTTGGAAAGTGTTCCCAAGTTTATGGATGGGCTGAAAGTGCTGCTTAGTGCACAGCAACCCATTGTATAGCTAAAATTGCAGCATTGCAGCAAAAAATTGCAGCAAAAAAATAGGACGTAAAATCCATAAAATGGTGAATGTTACATATATTTGAAGGTATTATTGGAAGTTCCGGTCTAGACTGATTAGGGTGATCAAATGTAGATCACAGGAATCTGACAATGAATTCTGAATGATCTTAAAAAGCTTTCAAACCGATCACAAATGAAAAATATACCTTTTGTTCAGGGTCCTCTAAACAGGGTTCACTTTAAAAAATAACCATAAAATGAGTTGGGAAGTCACAGGTGGTAATAGATAGATCATTGTTGGGTTTAGGCGTTTGTGCCTAAGGGGAGCTGAATAATATATATTATTATGTGAATTTAAAGATTTGGGTTCATAATAAAATTAAGGTAATGTTATTTTAGAAAACATCAAAAAACTTTATACTTTGATCATCAAAGTTACATCTAATTTGACTTTGGAACATCATCAAAGTTATTTTTTCATTGGAGCTGAACCATAAAAACATGGCACAGAGATGAGAGTAGATCAGGTGGCTTCAGATCTGCATAGCTCTTTATTTATTAATTACCCTCCATACCAACATATCCATACTCACCATATCCATAAATCCATATATCCTTATCCATAAAGCATGTGTCTTCCAGAAGCCAGTGTTTACAACTGAGCACCGTGCCAAGTCCTAACACTGTCTCATAATAAAAAGGAGACATAATCAACTTTTGTGGTGACTGTTCTATAAAAAAGAGTTTTGGAGACATGGTGGGCAAGGGGGTAGCAGGAGGGAGGGAGATTTTTACAGTGACCATCTCACTTTGCAAAGGACCCATGCTCTTACTGCTTCTCCTTCCACTGCTGCTGTAATTGCGAGGATGGCACAGGGTAGCAATGGATTTAAAATAAAATAGAGTTTGGGGTTAAATTTACGAATCTGTCTTTGCAGTTGACACCAAGGTATTTAGTAGATTGTGGTCCTTACAAGATGTTTCAAATTTCCAAAAATAGTAAGAGAATTGTTTATTGAATCAAGTGCCAAATAAGGTTAAATGTTTGGAAATCTAAAGTTATACATTCCATGTTGCATTGGAAACAAAAGAAACCCCCCCCCCCCCCCCTCCACTTCCCAACTTCCGCAGAGTTTCAATCAAAAGCAGTTGTCACCAAAACATTCACATCCATTGAATGATTTTACTGTTTCTTCTTGCTTTTCTCTCTGAAAGGACTTTGCCATCTTCTATTCAAGCTTTATCCAGGATCTTCAATCTCCTATCTGCAATAGATACAGTGTTTCCCAAACAGGGTTTCGTGAACCCCTAGGTTTCCTTCAGATATTGCTAGGGGATCCTTGAGGAATGAGCAATTTCTAACTGTCAGTAACACCAGTGATCTTTTGACTATCTGCAAGGGGTTCCATGTTTGTCACATGTCATTGCATAGCTTAACCCAGTGATTTTCAACCAGAGGTTGCTGGGGGTTCCTTGAGCAATGAACAATTTGTGACTCTTAGGTCAGTTTAAGTGACACCAATGATCTTTTTGACGATTTGTAAGAGGCGGCATTCTTCCCAATGACCAGCAATGTAAAAGGTATCATTCCGACTGACTACCAAACTAATATACTGTGAGCTGTACATATAGAGATTATATTAGGGGTTCCCTGAAGACCCCTAAAGACCTGAAAGTTATTTTAGGGTTCCCCCATTGTAAACAAGTCAAGATTTACTGGATTAATGACATTGAAACTGAATAAATAAAACTCTCCAAGGTTGAATAGGATACATTTCCATCAGTGCAGCTGGGTGATCCAGCAAACCTGAAATGGATATGGTACAGGATTGAAAACATTTGCTAACAAATAGCAATTGACTTTTAAAAAATCACCCAGCTTCACTAATAAAAGTTTATCCTCTACAGCCTTGGAGAGCTTTAACCCCCCAAGCGGAATTCCCGAGTGTGACTCGGGGTGGATTTTACCTGCAAATAGCGGTAATCCCAAGTCACAATCAGGGTCACATTACCCTAAAAAAACTGGTCCCCGCAGGTCCTGGGGACACGTCTTCTTCGATCTTAAGCCATGCAATGCAGAAGCCATCTCCGGGGTTTCCTGGTGACGTCAGTGCATGCGTCGGTGTTGGAGGAGCGGCGGGAAAATCAAATAATTCTGTATTGGACTGAATACAAAATAGCTGTATTGAGTCCAATACAAAGAAAATCTTCATATAATATATATATATTTATTTGATTTATATACTAAATTATATATGCTACTGTTTACTTACATTACATGTTTAGCTATTTTTTTAATTTAGTTTTTGGGGGGGTTTTTGTGTTTTTTTATTTAAAGTTTATTAATAATAAATGTATTAAATATTGGACATATTTTGGTGAGTTATGTCTAAGAATTATAGCCTACAACGTAAAATAAATTTCCATGCAAAAAAATGTAACGCTTTTTGCATGGAAATTTAGACGGAATTAGAACGCTAGGGGGGTTAATAAATGAGGTCCATTGTCTCAGCCTAGGCACAGGACTGGAGCCCAAGTACAGCTTTTAATGATCTCTTTTTTTGTTGCTGTTGTTGTATTTTTAATATCTTATTATTTATATTTTTTGTATTGATATGTCAGGAATGTAATCATGCAAGCTTGTAAGGTTCCTGAGAGTTCCACTGTCACAGGTTTAATAAATACGCCCCAATGTAGATAAAACCTCACATACCCAAAATACTTGTACAATTCAATCCGCAATCTAGAAACCGCAAAAAGTAACCAGGTGAAAAGGTTAACAGAACGTAGCAATACCTGTATTCTGGAACATTAAGAATCTGTTCACAAGATAATAACAGCTGCGAAGAGAAGGAGACAACTTTAATACATTTTATTATAACAATAACATGCAGCACAACATGTATTTATAATTATACAGTAGCCAATGAATAATTACTTGGTCTGCTTCACCTTCTTGTAGCTATTTGTGAATGCAAGATTAGCTGTAATACACAGAGACAATGAAGTTTGATGCAGCACAAAACATATTCAGGAGGAAAAAAAAAAAAAGATGTTGCATAATTTGTTTTTCTAATCCTTGATTTTGTGGAGTAGAAGCTTACATGACACCACGGCAAGGCTTTTAATTATAAGACATCAATGGTTGTGCCGCGGTTCTTCAAAATACGTGATGGGGGCCCGAGTCACTTTCTTTTTGTCATGAACAAGAAATATTAAGGTTATGACTTGTGTGGAAGGACAGAAAACAAAGCAACTGTATAGAGATTTAAATGATAAAAATATAATAAATGTTACAAGACAATTGTGTAGGTTGTCATCAATGACTTCCTTTGCTCTTATTAGAGCTGTTCTGGAGTCACTGAAGTAAAAAAAAATTACCAGATATACTCGAGTATAAACTGATTTTTTTATACTTGAAAATGGCAATCAATTGAAATTAATGGCAAACAATGGAAAAAAAACCTTGTTTTTAGTTTCAGTGGAAGGAATGATGCCATTGGGAGAAATAATAGCCCATTTCTAGTAAAAGTAGGAAGAATGAAGCTCCATGTTTGTATTATTAGGGTAAATTGCCCTATTATTGGTATTTGTGGGAGAAATAGATCCTCATTATTGGTATCAGTGGGAGGAATAATACTCCATTGCTAGTATAAGTAGGATAATTAGTGCTACATTGTTACCATAAATAGGAATATTAGTGCTCTATTTTCTGTACCTATAGGGGGAATATTGCCCCATCATTGGTTTACCTGGGAGGAAAATTCCCCATCATGGGTGTCTGTGCACGGTGGCTCAGAGGTTAGTGCTCTGGGCTTTGCAGTGCCAGGTCTCCTGGGTACCCCAGGTTACTCCAACATCCCAAAAAACATGCAGTTAGGTTAATTGGCTTCCCCCTGAAATTGACCTTAGACTGCATTATTGTAAAGGACTTACTCTGCCACTGATCCCGCGTTGTTTGCACCCACCCCGACCCGTGGAATTGTGGGCAGCCTGAAGGGAAGCTTTGTGGCAGGCAGCGCAGCCGAAGCTGCAGCCGCTCTGCTCACAGCATAGGAAACCGTTCCAGCCAAACTACTGTTCAGCCAAACGGCATCCCTAGCATTCCTGCAGAGTACAGCACGGTCCAAGGGTCCTCCTGCAAGAGGCGCGCGCCTCTTGAACCACCCGGGGGCGAGGCAGCCGCCTGCCCCGCCACAGGGTGGGGCAAGTTCGGTTTGAATTCCCTACTGCCAAATGGGCATCATTCTGTAGGATAAACCCCAATGGTTAATTGTGTAAAACAACACATGTACATTATCCCAAGCCAAATGTGAAAACTATTGTAAATTCCTCAAAGACACTTTCTGTGTTTACATCTGAAGGTTGACAAGCTGCCAAAATAATGCTCACATAAAAGAAGAGCTGAGATTTCCATTCCATGTGAGATTAAAAAATAATTTTACCAATATGAATATAACTACAGAGGTGATTGAGGGTTTGTTTTCAATTTGTTTGTGTAAATACTTTTCTGAACATAGACTTGGCACAGGTTCACTTTACAAAATTCCTGACAATCCTTCCATGAAGGCCTTTGCTTAGGTACCTCCCGATGGAAGGTAATAACTCTTGTGCCTATTGTGCGGTAATAATGTCACCTGATTTATCAATGGAGGCCATCTATGTCAGTTACAATACACAGGTATGATATACAGGTAGTCCGCGCGTTACATACTAGATAGGGACTGTAGGTTTGTTCTTAAGTTGAACTTGTATGTAAGTTGGAACAGGTACGCTATTTTTATAAATGCAATTAGGACAGATGTTTGTCTCAACATAATATTAGGCAGCGCAGTGTCAGTTACTGTAAAAAATCCTCACTGTGAGTTAATCACAAACACAGCAAGAAAAAAAAAACCTTTATGGCACCTAGACATTCATAAACTTCTGGAGCAAGCTGTGCTTTGATATGCTTGTAAAGAGTTAGAAGCTCAGTCTCAGCTGTGTATAGCAAAAGATTTCTTCTGCAAGTCATAACCCCCTCCAATCAAGCTTCCATCCTGCACAGGAATGAGCAGGGAAGCCCCGTTCATATCTAGGAGTCGCCTGTATGTCAGATGTCCTTAACTCGGGAACTACCTATACTATTGTCATCATTAGAAAGTTACTTTGCTGGAGTATATGTGGACAAAGTGGTTAATTTACCAAAGGAATATATACTGTTCACACATCAAAGTGAAATATACTTTTGCAGGGATTTTTTTCAATTTTCTTAGAAATAAATTGAAGCTCTGCTGACTTCAACCACCCAATAATGTACAAGGACGAATTAGGTTTTGTTATATTTCCTTGCACATGATTGGATATTCTTTGCAAAAGGAATTATCATCACATCCATTAATCCAAGTGAATTATCTTTACAAGGTTCATTTTAGTAAGTTCAAATCCTAAATTCCTCTAATGCATTTCCCCCAATAAATGGCTGAAAAGAGACCCGCAGCACTAACATGCAACAAAGTAGAAAAAAAGAAGAAAACAAGAATTTTTTAAAAAATGACAATCATTTATGATAATGTCAAGGTAAATGTCATACAGTTAGAGTTTGCATCTGCTTTACTTGAAGCAGCGTATTCTTTAAATCCTCCGCTAATTAAATAAATGTAATTCACAGGTGCAATCAGTACAATTGTCAATCTAAAAGAAAAAAGGAATAAACCAAAAATGAAAGGAGCTTCTGGAATGGAGAGGATTCCTGGTCACGCTGTCAGATGTCCTCTCCTGAACACTCGTCATTCACTTGTGTCAAGCTGTCACATTTATTATGCTTTTATCACTTTGAGTGACACTAGAAATTAAACTTCACTGTGTGATTGGGATGTGAGGTCTGGAAAAAAAAATATGCTTAGCTTTGTTGAATAAATGAATACATTACTCAGCCTGATCGTTCTAACAGGTTGTAATTATATTTTGCATTAAAAAAAGACTCTACTGATGTGTAAAACAGTTGATGTGTTGAAGGCAGCTAAAGTTCTGTAATGTACGGCAGTTCTTTTTTTCACATGACAAGCTGGCTATGAAACCAACACCTGTGTCCTGAAAAGGCGGAAGGGTAAAGGTCGGCTCTATATCACCCTGCATGTTACAATATATTATTATTTAATTGTATTGATATAGCACTAACATATTACACAGAGATGTACAAAGTCCATTGTCATATCACTAACTGTCCCTCAAGGGCAGGGCTGTAGAAGAGGGGGCCCGGTACTATCCATGTCACGCGCGCATGTGCATCATTGTTATGTTAACATGCCCGGCCAACTACAACCCATCCCATGTGTCACTCAAAGGGGAAGAAAGTTCCCCCCCAGTGGGGTCATGATACCAGAACCTGCACACTCTTCCATTGTAGGTCTGAGCCTACGATGAGAGAGTGGGTGGGTGGTGTTCGGAGGGTAAACCTGCCCACCGCCCTCAGCCTGCAAATTTATATGGGAGACATAATCTGCGGTTCTAGCCAGAGCGCCCCCACCAGCCAGAACTGTGGACCACCAAAGGAATCTTTGTAAAATAAGAGTGGGCAAGGCGAAAAAAAGTGATGGCGTTCCAACCCATGCCCGCCCCACTACACCCCTGCTCAAGGGGCTCATAATCCAATGTCCCTACCATAGTCATATGCCATTAAGGACAAATTTGCATGGAAACCAATGAACCAAACTGCATGTTTTTTGGGGATGTGGGAGGAAACTGGAGTGCCCGGAGGAAATCCACACAAACACAGGGAGAACCTGCAAACTCCTTCACTGTCCATCTCTTTTCATGTTTTTTTTTTTTTTGCTCTTCAGTCATACTGAGAAAAATATTAAATGTGACACAAGCAATGTTTAAGGCTGCTGTAAGTGTGGAAGAAATAGTTTATATTAGCAGTGATCTGTAGCAGGCTCATGTGTCTCTCCCCAGTCTCCAACAACAAATATACCATGTCTGCCATCCTCAGCAAAGTCATTTGAAAAGGTGGTGGGCCAAAGTTGCTAATTGTTTTGGACCTATCCTGTCTAATCCCTGGATGATGCGGCTGGAGAACAAACTGTATCTTCACCCCGTGGATGTGGAAAAATAATAGATCTATTGTCAGAATCAACAGGTAATAAAATCCAGACTCAGAAAACAACAAACTTCCATGTCCAACATGACAGACAGAGGATGTAAGCTACCATTGCTGACCTCATTCTAAAAATGATTTGGCCAGATGCAAAACTGATCTTTTTGTTGCAATAGTCAAAGTCACACATAGGGAACAAGCATGCAGATAATTGTGAGACTATTACCTGAACACCTGAGCTGCATATTCATTTTAGTAAATTATTTAGAACAATATTTCTCAACCAGGGTTCTTCCAGAGGTTGCTAGGGATTCCTTGAGCAATGAGCAGTTTGTAATTTTCACGTCAGATTAACAACACCAATGATCTTTTGGGCTATCTGTAAGGGGGACATTCTCCCCACTGGCCGGCATTCTTCCCACTGACGACTATGCTAATGTACTGTGAGCTGTGGATATAGGAACTATAGCAGGGGTTCCCTAGGGACCTTAAGCTTATTTCAGTGGTTCCCCCATGTTATAAAGGTTCACATAAGGATATTAAAGGCCAAGGGTTCAAACACCAACTAGGCAGGTTGTATATTACAAAACCTGGTCAGTATTGGCAGCTTACATCATCCCTTAGTTTGAGTATGTTTTACGAACAAGAGTCAGGTTTCTATACGTGTCCCTACTGGAGTGATCCAACTCCAATGAGGAAATCCTTAATGTCATGGTCATCACTGACTTAGAAATCTTTTAATGTGGACTTTTCCCCATTTACAACCGTGGTGGAATTTTCTCTTATTTTGTAGAGATTTTCATATTCCTATTCTTGTGTCTTTGCAAATATTAATGCTGGTATATCTTCCAAGGAGGACAGCAATAGGAACTTCAACCAGCCTTGTCTAATTTACCCAAACCTTTTTTGGTCGAAACGATGTTTTAAAATGCTAATACCTATTAATGTTGGGTTCCATGATTGTCATCTATATCCATTTTTTTGCTACATGCCATTGCATGTTGTAACTCAGTGTTTCTCAACCAGGGTTCTATCGGAGGTTGCTGGGGGTTCCTTGAGCAATGAACAATTTTTGCTTCTCAGGTCAGTATAAGTGATACGAATGATCTTTTAGGCTGTAAGGGTGACATTCTTCCCAATGGCCAGCAATCTAATTGCCCACCACACTAATACACTGTGAGCTTTGGATATTAATAATTGTAACAGGGGCTCCCTGAAGTCCTGAAAGTTATTTCAAGGGTCTCCTATGTTATAAAGGTCCAGAAACACTACCTTGGCCCTAAATTTGATATCATCGGCCCCACAAGCCTCTTCTCCATCTTGCCCTACTTTGTTTTTCCTTCAGGCTTTCTGTATGCCCCAGACATTTGAATTTAAATCACAAGATACTCCACAGGCACGGTCACTTTTTAAACTTTCTTACATAGGCTTTAAACTCACATTAGGCAGATTTATTGATTTTAGAACTCCTTTTCTTCTGTCATTAAAAGGACATATTTTTAAAATGCTGGTTGACGATCAGCCTGTGTACGTCTCCTGTAGGAAAAATGTAGCCTCTGAACTATTTTTTCCCTGAAATCCATTTGATATCTAAACTAAAACTCACTTAAAAGTGTGTATATCTGAGAAAATGTCAAAGCCAGCCACCATAAATCTCCAAAATGGCTTCTTTACTGCTTTTAAAATTCTAAATGGCATATTGGCACAACGCGGAAGATTTTTTTGGCCTATTATACAAACCAGCAGTGCTTGGGTAAGGAAAGGTAAACAGGACAATTATTATTATATAGAAGGAGAAGATTTTAGTACAAAAATAGCAAAGGGCAATAAAGACAAAATCTGATTAGTCACTTTGGGGGGGATCAAACGTTCAACACTGAGATACCATTACTGTTACTTTGCAGCATGGAGGGATGCTTGTGGCTCTGGGCCAATAAAAAACGCTGCACAAAGACTTAAATTTGTGGATAAGAGGAAAAGGATCACCAAAGAGATGAATAAATTAGGCGTCTAAGTGCCATTAATTGCCTTTTATTACCATTACATTTTGAGGGGATTCCCATCCTTAGAGCATGGTTTCTCATAGCAGTGGTAGTTCCAAATCAAACACAATCCTGTATGTCCAAACTCTAAAGAAGGGAAATTCTGTAGTTTCTAAAATGTGTCGCTGGCAAAAGACAATAATTTGCCCCTAACCATTTTATCTATCCATCGTATTGATTTTACCTTTCATTGGGTGAAGGGAAACCCAGGTTTTGGAAGAAGCCTGATTGTTATATTGTTACTACTCAACCCAAAGTTCTCCACATTATTGGTGCCTTTTTGGAATGTTTGGTTAGACCAAGGCATTAAGTAAAAAATGCCAAAAATTGACCAGTGGCCAAGTTATAGACATTAATGTATATATATTTTCTAAAATCTACTTATATATTTTTCTTAATGTACCCACACTTTATTATTTGATGCAGGACATCAGAGGGGCTACACCTTTTTAGCCACCAGAGCTGGGAGGAATGATCTAAAAGTGCGCTCCCTGTAGGAGGCAGCTTGCCCTGCAGGACCACATTTACTATTACCCCTCCCTGATACCCCAATGGGGGGAGGAGATAGATATTACCAAACATGTAAACAAGTAAAAGGGTGTTCATTGAGATGAAAGAACTACTGCAAAGAACTATTTCTTCTGCCTGCATAATAATATAGGCATTACTGTGTGTTGAGCTCCTAAGTGAAAAAAATGTACAATTGAACAGTGAAAGCATTGAGGTTGTCCTTGGCGACTACTTTTTTTTAAATTTTACCCCCTTTCTAAAAAAGAATCAGTAGTATAAAGGGAAACTGCAAGGAGTATGAACCAAATGGGTTCATCGCTCAACTACACACTTCCTGGCATTCCATAAATGCAAATAATACACCTAGGTTGTCATCCATGGGAGAGTATTGTAGGGTGTTCATTTACTGGTTTACTGGCTATCTGTAAGGGTGACATTCTTCCCAATGGCCAGTAATGTAAGAGGAATACTTCCTACTGACCACCACACTAATGTACTGTGATGTGTAGATATAAGAATTATAGCATGGAGTTCCAGAAGACCTGAAAGTTATTTACAAAGGGTTAACCCATGGTATAAAGGTCGAGAAATACTGACTTAAGCTGCGTACACACTTCCAATTTTTATCGTTCAAAATGAACGACGAACGAACGACGAACGATCGATTGGGCAAAAATCGTTCGTAAAAAAAGTAACCAACGACGCCGACGAACGAGGAAAGTCGTTGGAAATGAACGATCGGACCGGCGGATCGGATTGGACGACGATCGTTGACCATCGTTCGTGTGTACGATCGTTCATTGATCGTCCATGGTCTGAGCATGTGTGATGAACGAACGTTCGTTCACTTCCTGTCGTGCACGTCACTTCCTGTATCGCTCAAACGATCGCATCTATTGTGTGTACAATATCTACGAACGATCGTGTCGTTATCTGTATGTACAGGATCGGTGCTATACGATCGTTCGCAGATATCGTGCAGGATCGTTCGTCGTTCGTTTACCAACGATAATAATTGGAAGTGTGTACGTAGCTTTACTCTGAAAAATTTACTTTGGAAAAATACTCCATTAAAGCAAGCAGAAGTGCAGCTTTTTGCCTAAAGTTCATCCATAATAGGCAATGTTTTTACTGGTGAATACAGACTCTGTGTGAAAGTGCTTGTGGAATTTTTGGACAAACTTTTTAAAGTGAAGAAGGATGTGAAGACTCTTAATGGCATGCTTTAAAACACAATGGAAACAAAGGTAAAATGCACGCAATCAAATTTACAAGCAGTTTTCCTTTTGCAGAATCTCTAACACAAGGACACAGATGGCAAAAAAAAACTGTAACCCTTCTTTCCTGAAACAAAAAAAGCATCTTCGCTGTAGTTCTGCATTTTACAGTGGAAGACTTAATTTCCTAAAAAGTCTATGTTCGGATACAGAATCTTTATATATAGTAAATGTGATGCTGGTAATTGGTGGTATCTTGTCATTTAGTCAGAGTCATCTGACATTTATTCTCAGGAGTCCTTGACTGGAGGGGGCCGCAGCAGCACCCATGCCATGGCTAGCACCATTGTTTTTTCCCTAGATCTCCTAACTTCTGCCCTGGGTGAATGGTGAATGTGAAGACGTCAGTGGTGAACGAACAGTACCGGGGTCTGTAGGGGAGAAAGATTAAAATCATGGAGGTTGCTTTTTGGGGGAAATTGTATTCTTGGATGGAATATTTGTTTGGTGAATATTTTTGCCAGCATATTTTAAGTTCTTCCGTCCTTTGCACCAAGGGAGTAACAATCAATTTCTTGATCTTACCAGTTGAGAGGAAGTCCAGCAGGTTATAGCAGCACCTGCAATACCTATGGAAGGGGGAATTGGCGTGCCATAGACTGTGGTTGGGAAAATGGGACATCCAAAGTTTTGAAAGGCTGACTGATTTCCAGTTGATTGCTGATTGACATCTTTAAGCCTGACAGGGGGTGTGTTACAGAAACTGGAACTTCCACACAAGTAACATGGGTCCTTCTCTGCAGCATGCTGGTAGAAAACATACTTTTTACAAAGTTTAGTCTGCCTTTTTATGAATTTGAAATGTAAGGCACACCTTTTGTTTTGATGCACCTGAAATATAATTGTGAGATATGATGAAGTTAAAGTGGAAAAAAATTGTGAACAGTAGGATATTTTGCAGGTGATATCCCTTCTGCAGTAAGATAAACCAACCTGCTTGATTGCAATCTTTTTTTCAATGAACATGGACAGCTCATCATATGAAGCCGGTTATCATGCCAGGAATGATTGAATACCCATGCTCATGCATGAGACTTGCATCATTCTGGCCTTGAAGTGAACCGGCTGACGTTGTGAGAACCTGTGCTGAAGTGAGGAAAGGTTAGAGTATTTGCAACCAGACAGGTAAAATAATTGTATTGCAGAATGGACATCATCTGTCCCTTTTGTAGTAATGGACCTGCCTGGTCACAATTTTCTTTTAATATAAAATTTGGTTTTGCTTTAAGTCGGGCTTTAGGACATACACATGTGCAGTAATACATGCATAGGGATTGTGTCCTATGTTAGCATTTAACATATCTTCCAGATGTATCAGTTAAAGATAGTTAGCCACAGGCTAGGCAGAACAGAACATTCTGTTACTAAATCTTCATCCAGATGTCCACCTCTCGGGAATGCTGACTGAATGAGCCTGAGCCGTATAAATTCTGACCTGACAAAACCCCCAATGGGGCACTTGAAAGGTTTCAAAACATTCTGTTTTACTAAGCATTCATTATGATTGTTTTTCTCATTCTCTGTTGATTTTACAACAGACACAGGAAATCCTAAATTAAAATATTCTAGAATGTGATCAAAATTTTGATACTGCAATATTAGCACGCATTTTAGCCCAGTTAGTAAAACAATAGACACTTCTAAATAAAACACCAATCTCCCATCAACCCATAGCGATTATTCATTTTTCTATGTTCTGCATTAACTAATCATAGTAATTTGCATTCGGTTCTTAGTAGTTTTTTGGCACAGTTAGGGTTATGTTCCTATATAGCGAGCCCACAATTACAAGCATGGCCTCTCTGGTCTAGTCAATGAATGCTTTGGTAGTAGGACACAGAGAAAACATATGCAAGAAACAAAAGATGATATGATAATAAGAAATATTTTGGCCAACCCTGTAATTAGTCAAGGTATGTATCAAGTAGAAAAGAGACAGGAGGGATTTTTGGCAGCAAATTAAGGTGTATTTTTCAAAAAAGTACATGTGAGTGACACATAGTTCATTACTTCAGTGTAAGAAAAGCAAACATGGTAAAATCACACTTGGATTGTGAAGGCGTCCCTTGATAGGGATATGCCTTGCTTTCTAAGTATAGAATCATCTGACTAAGTGTTGCAACAAAGCTACGTAAAGCTCACAAATCTCCATCCCGACGTGTTTCGCAGGATGGCTTCATCAGGGGATGTGCAAGGAAAGTCAGAGCGTCTGTACAGTAAGGTAGAAACAAGAATAATTATAACTATTGTAATGAATTATACATAATCATAAAACAAGAGTAACAGGTCAGATCAAGATTATAAAACTCATGACTAAGCAGGTAGGACAGAGAGTGCGGGAACTTCGTACTGTCTTTTATAAATTGGGATTTATTTAAGAAGGACGTATATAGGCTGTGCAAAGTATTATACTGCAAAGGATAATTCATTTAAGCTTAGTGAATGAGGTGAAAATTTACCTTTTCAAGGAAATTCAAAAACACATGATTTCTGCTGGCATTGGATTGGATGGGTAAAGCTAGTAGGGCTTCACTTTATTGAGCTAGGTGAATTATCCCTTATTCCCCTTTTCCTAAGTAAATAGCCCTTTTTTTCTTTATAAATCAACCCTATTTTCTGTTTCACTGGAAGTTGAAAGCACCATTATCTGGTTTGCTGAAATTTGAGAAAAATAATGGTGGAAAACCAGCCACTAAGACACAGATCATAAATGCAAACACAGGCAAGGAATAGGCAATGGTCAGCAATAATTAGGTGAAGTGCTGGGTAGGGGATAATGGTTGGAGAAAGATTTTAAGCAAAGGTTCCAAAGTATAAACAGAAGCAGAGGAGTAAGAAACAGGCCAAGGAGGGGACAGAGTCAACAATTGGGTTGAAAAAGATTTGGGTTGCAGGTAAGCTGTAGTGGACATTGCATTGAGCCTTGGGAGAACCCAACTTTTATATAGTCCATTCAGTTGCATTTTTAATAAAGATTGTGCATCTGTAATCACACCTATGCACAATGATGAATAGTCAGCCATGGTTCTACTTAAAGAACCATATACCAGCAAACATGCCGGGGCCCATGCCAACACCAGACTACTCAGGCTCACATGTCCCTCTTATAAATAAGCAGAGACTGGGAATCAAGAACAATTGGTATGCAGATAGTGACTTTGCTTACTGAATGAATAGAAACACCAAAAGGACGGACCTTGGATGGTCTTGTTAGATAAGGACATGACTGCTTTGAAAGTGATAAAAGTCTGTCGAATAATTCTGTACATAACATTTTACAGATTTTTTTCTTCCTCCATACAGGTTTAACACTCAAGTCTATGGGAACGACCTTAAAAGTGAGAACATTTATCTTCTGTATTTTGACTTGCTGGTATGAAAGCACTTCTATCTATAGAGTTCCTCCCATCAGCCAAGTACCTGGAAACAGTTCTGCTCCATCAGACGCATACATAAATCAATCCATGAACCCATAATGTAGCTGTTCCCTTCTTATCTAACTGATGAAGGATATAGCTGTTTAGGTGCTGCAGGATATACATTTATCCAGCTGAAGACACCTTTTTTGCATGTAGACTCAACAAAGGACAGCAAAATAAAACAAGCTGCTGAGGAAAGCAGGGGCAGTATATTGTCTAAATGGATAGTGTTCTTGTCTCATGGCTATTGGGTCCTGAGGTCATTTCCCACCATGGGCGTTATAAGGAGTAGGTCTAGCAGGATCTTGCAATAAATTATTCAATTTTGATAATAAATGAGGTTATAATGTAACTGCCAGTTACGCAGCAGCCATTATCAAAGCAGTGGCAGCTATAAGAAGGCCTTTGCTCCAGGGTCCCAAGCCTGTTGCTGCCCCCACCCCAATATTTCCCATCCACAATAATAAAATCTAAATGCAATTGCCTACATTTTATATGAGCTTTAAAATGGAATAATTTTTTTGTAATTAAAAATTGCAAGCAGGCAGGATTTTTATTGCAGAACTCCCTTTTGCAATAAAAAAAAAAATACTTAGTTGCGTGTTTGCATGCTCAGATCAGTGTGGGATGTCCAGGTAAGCCAGGTAGCCCAGCATCTCCTGGGGCTGACAGGAATAAATTAACTCTCACATGCATATGCAGTGACATGAGTTATTTCAGCCTGGTTTATCAAGATAATGTTCCAAAAAATGACTGGGAGAAAATGGTGTTGCCTACAATTAAAGGACAGGTGAGTATAATTAAAGAAATGCAATCAGACAGGTACGTTTATTTATTTCACAAGGGGATGCAATAAAGGACCTGCCTTGTTGCATTTATTTAATATTTTTATTTTATTTTTTAAATTGCTTTACCAATTTAATGTAGTTAAAAATGTTGCTTTCAATATTTTTATCAGCCACCTTGCTGTGAAGGGTCCTATTCAGGCATTTCCATTTATAAAGGAACAATTCTCTCCCAGTTGTGCTCCTTGGTGGCCATAAAATCACACAAGCCCCTGGCAGAGAATACAAGGGATCTTTCTTGCTCACCCTGAGCAGGCACAGCCTATAGTTATCAGTATCAGGGAAATGGTCCACAACAACAATGTACAGTTGATGATGGAGCAAATGCATTTTGAAAGTGGCAGTAAGAGGCTTGGATAAGTCTACAGAACTCACATACACAAAATCATCACATATTTAAAAAATGTACTTTATTCCCTGCTTAATCACTTGTTTAAAAGAAGTTTTTTTAAACTTCAATCTTTTTAATCCATTGTTCAATCTCAAAGTTCTGGAACTCCTGCAGACCCTTTTACATCCATTTTTTGTTCTTCAAACTGCCATGTCCACCTGCAGGCTTTGGTGAACTTTAAAAACAGGAACCTTACATCCACTATCGCTCTTCATCTGACATCAGAGCATACCGGTCTACAGGCACTCCAGCACTGGCTGCAAGGGATTTTGCAGGGTGGTTTTTCTGATGGTAACATCAATAGACCACATTTGTATGGCATGGAATTAAATGGTCATTTGTCGTCTCCATTGGAGGCTCGTATATTGTCAGAGCACAAATGGGAGATAGGAACAGAAAGTTTTCACCCTATAATAGGAATTTGCAGATCAAAAAATACTGAAATCAACTAATTTAAGGTAATATACATGGAAAATATACATTTACAATGGGAAATGCAGTATTGCCAGGGCATTGTGTGTCCCAAAATAATAAAAATAATTAAAATTAAATAATTTAACAACATAAGTAGAAATAGTTCTTCATCCCAAATATTAAAATAGCACCAGGGGGAGCTTCTAAGACATCAGAAAGTACCAAATATCAAATATTCTTCAGGACAATTATGCGTCAAAATAATACATAAGTTCACACAATTCATTCCTACAAAAACTTGACTCACCTTACTGCTTGTTGACTTTGCAGGCTGCTTAATTTTGTCTCTTCCCTTTTTAAAATTCCAAATGTAAACATTGTGTCCCAGTAGAAAATTCCGTTGTGTTCCCTCGCAGAGCATCTGCACTAATATAACCATGAATAAACCATGGACTAGCAACATAATAGCGGCAATGTCATTAACGAGATTGTTTATTGGCCAGAAAATGGTAAGTCTAAGATTGCCGTTGTGTTAAGGCCCCATTAGTAACATCTCTATGGGCATGTGTGTACCCTTAGTGACAACTAATGAACAACATACATCAACGGCTTGGCACTACACTGTAAGTATAGGCAGATTTGCGGTTATTTTATGCCCACTGAAAAAACACATATCATACGCTGTAGATTTTAGCCCTTCCTTGTCTGCAACAGGCGACGTAGTTATTCACCGAGTTACATTTACGAAAAAAAAATTCATTGAAAACAAGTTCATTGTTAATCATTTTTTGCTAAATTTATAGTGTGAATATTTTACAAAGCACACAAAGTATATTATGTGTAATGGTCTAAAAATTCTGGACTGCAACTTGCCACTTTATGCCACTACTGAAGTCCATGACTAAAACTTAACAGGGGTTTGTTCAAATGTCTACAGTAGAGTGGTGTTTGTCAAGATTTGTAGTTGGAGAGCCCATTGAAACAACTTTCAAGTCGAACACTTTCTATAGGAAAAAGTGTTCCAGGGAACACTTTCTATAATTAGTACCCTGTTTCCCCGATGATAAGACACTGTCTTATTTTTTTTTGAAGGCCAAAATATGCTCTAGGGCTTATTTTCAGGGGGATGCCTTATTTACCCATGAAGAAGACTACAGTACACAGTTATTGTTGTCAATCATGTGCCATTCATGTCCACTTCTGATCAATCTGTGCCAATCATTGTCCCCTTCTGATCAATCATGTGCCATTCCTGTCCCCTTCAGATCAATCATGTGCCATTCATGTCCACTTCTGATCAATCTGTGCCAATCATTGTCCCCTTCTGATTAATCTGATCCATTCATTGTCCCCTTCTACTGTAATCAATAATATACCGTACCATTAAATGTCCCATTGTAATTCATCATATACTGTACCATTTAATGTCCCATTCTAAAGCTTACCGTATATAAAGTGGTATTGCTCACAGCAAAAAAAACCTGTCTGAACCCGTGAACAAACTCCTGCAGTCTCCGTTAGGGAGGGATGAGGGAAGCTGCCTGTGTTTGCTTGGGCGGAGTCACGTGCGCGCACTGCAGTCCTGTCACTTCCTCTTCATGACGAGGCGCGGCACACACGGAGGAACCACACGGAGTCACCCACCGTACCACCCGATTCGGGTAAGTGCAGGTATCGGTGGGTGGCTTATTTGCGGGGGGGGGCTTATTTTTCATTTTTCTCTAAAAAGGGGGGCTGTCTTATTTGATGGCCCTGCCTTATCATCGGGGAAACACGGTATATCTACAGCTCACAGTAAATTAGTGTGGTGATCATGGGGAAGAGTGTCTTTTTTATTGCTGGTCATTAGGTAGGCTGCCACATTTACAGCCAAAAAGGTCATTGGTGTCCATTAAACTGACCTGAGAGTCACAAATTGCTCAAGGAACCCTTAACAAAATCTGGAGGAACCATGGTTGAGAAACAATGCATTAAAGCTTCTCTATTGGGCACTGAAATATTTTCATGATATAGCGGAGCACTAGATAGTGAGGCCTGGAGCCTGAGAAGAAGGAGGATAGATGAAAGGCCAACAGGACTCGGGGGGAGGTCAAGCCAAGCTTTGGTAGGTTAAAAGGTATGGAGTGAGGGGTAAAGGTCAAGGATTGGTGACAATAAGACAACAATGGGTGGGGAATGACAAGAGATATAGGAATGCTGAAGGGGGGTCCGAGGTGAGATTAAGAGAAGGATAGCTAAGGAAAAGATTCCCACCCACTTCCATTTTTTTGGTGAAGGGGTTTTGGGAGCGTGGCTTGTGTGAGAGGTGGGGGTTTAAGGTCCTTGGGGGCAGGGTGTATTATAAAGTGATGGAATGGTGTGGAGAGCCATCTAAGGTATGGGCACCAAAATGGTGATTTGGTGGCATGTGGAGTACAGTAGTGGAGGGATTGGGGCATGGTTGATAGATCCCGAGGCAGTGGAATAGCGCCTGGGAGCAGGATATAAATTAAGGAAACGCAGGTCCCTAGGGTAATGGAGTCTAAGGTGTGGGTGTCCTTGAGGATTTGCAACCTGAGGGAGGTTACAATATTGAATGTTGCTATTGTATTGGTTATTTATTAGGAATATTTTCAATGTCATGTTATTATGTTATTTATAATAAAGTTAATAAGGAACTGTATAATAAATGGCCGTATAGGCCATTTTCACCATAGCTGCTTATTATTATTAGTGTGCTATTATTGGGTGTGGAAATGAGGATTGGAGGGGACAGTGGTCCTGTGCTGAGAGCCGGGGATAAACTCTAACCTTACACAGTCAGCAGGCAACTTGTGGATCTGTATTTTTAAAATGTTGATGCAAAAGTCCGGTCCACTTTGGGTGAGCTTGCTGTGACAGTTGTCGCTGGCATTTGATAAGACATCACATGACCCAAGACATTTCTATAAAACCTCTAAAACTGTCACTGTCAGTTGTCAATCTAAGAACACAGATGGTATAATTTCACCAAATTAGACAGTGATTTCCTATTTTTCCAATGCCACTGGAAATGAATAAAAATAAGAAAATCTATGCTTATACCAGGGTCATAAGATGCAGTACAATTACTGGGCCAAATTAATCTTTTACAAAATATTGGCAAAATAAATTAAATCATATCGACCTTGTCTTGATTCTGTTCAAAATTTATAGTATTTTTCCCTGGGAATGCAGATGGGAACACAAAAAAAAAACAAAATTGCATTTTCGATATTGGATTTACATGAGAGAGGTAGGCGAATGAGTTTTCACTTCTTACAAAGGGAGGCTGGAAATCTTGTTATGGTCTTATTGCAATGTTTCATTGAGATATACATCATACTCCTAAGGTTTCCCCTATGAATCATGAAATGCATCAATAAAAACAAAGGTAGCAAATGCTGTAATGGAGTTTTCTTTTCTCCTACCTGCTGCATATTAGTTAAATGCAGTGATTCACATTCAGTGAATTTTATTTACCTAACCACCTATCACATGTAGAGTTGAGTAAATAGGTTCAGCCAAACTCAGATTTGCAGATGTTTCTCAATCCACAACAGCAAAGCGGTTCAACCTGCCAGTTTAATAACGTGGCATTTCCAAGAGCTTGTAGACTTCCAAATCCTGCAGCACAAGCTACCCATCCTTGCTGTTCAGTTAAAGTCAGTAAAGAATAAAAACTGCTCTTCATATCTTCATATGATTGATAGTCCAAAAAATGTGTGGTGAGATGTCATGCAGCGATTGTGTAGGAAGAGTTATATGCCAAAAATGGTATTAGGGCCAGTGATGTCACAGGAAATCCCCAGGAAACCCCTGGTAAGACCCGATCCCAATGCCTTAGTATTTTATTTATGCAGTAATAGGTTCTATTCGCAAATTTTTAACATATAATAAAGATCTGTATTTTTTTTTTAGTATTTCAGTGTGTTAACTTCCAAAATAATGTGTCCACACGGTATTGTTATGAACTGATCCTGCTGAGTGCTCTGAAGAAAGTTGGCAAGCCCAAGGATTGATCAATTTAACTTATGATATTAGCTCAAGACTGCAGCTGCCCAGTTTTGGCATCAAATCCCCATCAGGATTTTTTTCATCCCTTTGAAAAATGGAGCTGGGTCAAATAACTGGTTAACCAACACAGTCTATATGAGAGCACAGCAGAGCTGTCCTGGCAGAGTATGAACTTCTGAGACTGCTGAGCCAAGCTGAGTAAACAAATGTGAAGATTTGCTAAAGTAAACAAAGGTCAGTGTGTAACTTATCAGGGGTCATGAAGGTGGTAATGAAAGTAACTAAAAAAGTCTAGTAAAAGTGAAAAGTTTGCCGATATATAGTAGCATATTCATTTTTTAAAAAAGTTCAAGAGCCGTTCTGGAGTGACTTTGCCTAGTTTGGCATGAGTTTGCTCCAGGCAGGTGTTAAAATTTCTCACTTGTCTATCCTCCAGTGATCAGACTATAGCATTTTAACTCATAAAGCAGGAGGCTGCAGCAGGGACTGACCTAAATATTTATGAACACCAAGAACTGCCACCAGGATATACATAATTGTTTCTTCTCAAAGTCCATATTTAGATGACCATTCTGACTCTGGATGATAGCTGCACACACAGGGGTAGACTTAGGGAGGTGCACAAGAGCCCCAAAACCTCTTCAACAGGGACCCCATGGGAACCCCAGGTTGTTTTGGTGGGGCACCCTAAGTCAGTCCTGCACGGGGGCCTACTGTTGGCTATGTCTGCCACTGGCCCCCACCACCTCAGCTGCCACTTCACTACTTGGCAGTATGTAACCCTACCTTTTTCCGAGAATACAGATGTTGGCACCTGAGCAGTGAGTTGCCAAGCCAGAGCATGGTAATGCTGCTGATTGGAAGATATATACTAAATTATTTGTATTTATACCCTGTTATGGTATTGGAAGTTTGCAGGTTCAGACCTACATCAAGTTTCGGCAACCCTGATCAGGTCTGAATATATGGCACCTTACCAGTCGCAAGTCGATCACTTGCACCGTGGCACTGGTTCCTAAAAAACAGCATCTGCAGAGGCAACAGTTCCCTGGCATGAGGATGCAGTAACTATTCTGAACATAGTCTAAGGGTAGATCAGGGGTACTTAACTTTAGCCCTAAAAGGCCACATATAGGCCAAAATTTGGGACAATTTCTGACTCCTTTGCTACTTTATAAACTGATACTCTTCTTACAGAACCAAAATCTGCAGATTTGAATTGCTCACTGCCACCCCCATTCATTCTCTATGTGGCTGCTACCTCTTTCTGTAAGGCCGCAGTTCCGTGGCATGAGTAAGTGGTAACTGCACTACAACCTCACCACCAGTCAGAACATAGCCTTGGAGAAATACTACAAAAGTGAGGGAATCCTAACCTTAGGATTGGGGACCCCTTGGCTAGATGATGATGGATGGCTTCCACCAAGAATATGAGTTGGATGCAGCTTATCGCACACTGTGAGCTTAGAGTTTCAGTAAAGTCTGAGCAAGACGAAAGGAAAGGCTGAGGTTCAACTTTAAGTAAATCTTTTGCAAGAGTTTTCCTTAAGTTGATAAAACTCAAACATAAAACAATCACCATAAATAAATCACAGCTCCCCTTTACATTGCCATAATCACTCACCCAGATTTATATAACTTGCTGTGGAACCCTGAAAAATACTTTCCATCTCCGACTAATGTCAGCAATTACTGCGGCAGTTACCTCGGTGTGAGCAGCCGGTAATGCTGTTTACTGGCTGAACAATTTGAATGTAAATATAATAAAAGGAACACATATAAAACTGAAACCTGGAGAAAGAATGAGGATATTGGGGTAAAAAAAAAGAGTTTTTATAGTTTCATATAAAAATAAAGATCATTTCACACCTTGTCAAATCTTTGCATTGTATCTTAGGGCACAGCCACCATAATTACTTTAGAAGCTTGGAAACGAGACGACTTGCTCAATCTAGCAGGAAATAAGCTGCTCTGTGCATGCTATTAAATTATATTAGCTGTACATTCACTACATTGTGACTATTCACCTAAGAATTGTCAAAAAACATATAAAAGGGCTTAAAGGAACTCTTAAAACCTAACCAGAAACTCTTATTTGTTTCCTTTTGGTCCATTAAGTTTACCATTGGAAGTCTTCTGTAAAATCAATATATAATTGTTCAATAAGTGTATCAGATGCCTGTTGATCCATGATCCTGCAATCGATGGGCTTGAAAGTTCCTGTAGTGAGCTGACAACACGGCACCTCTGCTGCCAGCTCTAAAGTAGAATCATCACCCTTGCATTGTTCATCATTTTATAACTACAGGGTGAATCCCCACCATTTTTTTTGTCAGGGAAGGGAGGGAAAAGATGGTGCTCTGGGGTCTTATTTAAAAGCGAGCTTCCTAGGGTGACAACACTGCTCCTCTGTAGCTCCAGTACAGTACACTGTTGTCACCACAGGTAGCTTCACCTTAGTGCTACTAACTTCCAAAATCAAGGTATGTGCAAATACTGTCTTTATCTAGGAGGTTGGTGTTATGGCCACCTCTTCCCACATTATTGGTGACACTTCCCAGGGGAGGTTGAAATCCTGGCTTGGTTCTTTTAACAGGCTTTGCTCATTTTGAGAGATTTCATCTTAAACAGGACTTCAAAGTATATCTTCCTAAAGCCACCATCCTAACAGCCATCTTCATCGGTAGAAGAGTAAAAACCTGATAGGGATTAACTTTCCTTACTTTCATATCTTAAACTTAAAAGATGGTCAATGATTAAAAACATGATTTTAGGAAAGCCATTTCAGGTTTGCTGTATCAACCAGGTTCTCCCATGATAGTCTATCTTGTCTTGGAGAACCTGAACAAATCAGGCCCAATGTAACAACAAGATTTGCCCCCGTAGACTTTAATACAGTTGGCATCAGCATGCAGGATCATTCCTTGCAAGAGTTAGATTTCTGAATAAACACTACAAAGTAAGTCATGTAGGACATTTTTTATTCTTTGTTATTGCCTTGTTATGCTCTTATCTACCAGAAAAAAAAAACTTTGGCTTTACCCTAATCTGCCCTAGCTTGCATATATAAAGGCAATACATTTTTATTTCCCTACAGGCAGAAGGCCATGCAAATTTCAGCAAATTTACATCTAGCCAAAACTCACTACTTCTTATTCTACCCATCGGCCAATCACAAAAGGAAGCACTGCTTTGGGCTGGACACTGCCTACCAAGAAGAAGAATGTGGGTGCTGATCCTGTAGTTTATTTGTCCTTTTAGCAGCTATTATTGACATATAAGGTAAAAAGGAAGATGAGAAAAAAACATTGTACATCACTAAACGCACTTGGGTGGTGGGGTTGCGGTGCTTCTTCAAACACCCCCATTGAGATGCGACATGTAATGTCTAGCCATCCATAAGAAATGCATTGTTGCAGTAGTGAGCAGTTCAGCAAAGTAACAAAATGTTGGTTTATTAGGAACCAGACCAGAAGTTGGGGTGGCCAAGTGGCCCCTCTTCCCGATCACCCATCTAAACTTTTTGAAATTCTGCACCACAAAACTATACTATACACTTTTTGAAATATGAAACCATCAAAAATTATTTCTAGATAAATTTTATATTTGCAACAAAAAAAAATTACAAAAATATATGTTTGAAATAAAGCCGAACATATCACCACGACTGAACATAAAGCAGGACAGATTTGCATAAAAGGATTCCGTAAGCCTGACTAGTAAGAAACTTTAATGAGTTACAGTGCATATTGTGCTTCCCTAATTCAGTGCAAATTGACAAATACGTTTTTTAAATGCATATTTTTTATGCAAAATATACCCATTCCCATTATGATGAAGACTCTCCAGTGTAACGTGCAACAGCTGGTTATGCAACAATTAAGCTGGATTAAAGAACATTTATCATTTTAGCAAAGTCTCTGTGTGTTAAAAATTAATTGCATGAATTGCAAAGAAAACTGTTTTGGTCAGAGACATATTTCAGCAGATACGTATGAAACAGTGAACATTCTTTCTTTGCATATTTTATGGAAATGAGGAGGAATGTTGTGTGAGCAGTTTGATGCAGCTATAAGAATTGTCTGCAAAATAAGGAAGGAAATATGATGCAATGAATATAATACATTTCTATGCGTGCATATTTCCTAATGTAGTTTGTCAGAAAGGTGGACTGTAGGAAGGGAAAAAGGAAAAGGAAGGTAAAAAAATAAATGGAAATATATATTTCCTATAAAAGGAAAGAAAGGGGAATAAGAAAAGCAATAGGAAGTTAGAAAAATAAAGAAATTAATTAAATTTGGTAAGGAAGGAAAGGAGTGAAGAAAGAATGAATAAATAAACCAAAAGGCTTCAGTGTTTGCATATAATTCCTGGAATATCTGCATGTTTAGCTGTCGAACATGTTCACACTCTTTTTATGCATGACAGTATTATTATTAATATTACTATTATTACCAACATCTACAGTACAGCTCCACTGATATTATCTACATTTTCTGGATTGACCAGTCACAGATCTGTACATGCATGTAAAATGAACTCCCTATGAAAGTAGAAGATCACATAAAATGCACTTCTCAATCCAAAGACTTCTAAAAACAAGCCTTGAAGATCTAATACATTCATTCAACATCACAAGTCTTTACTTATTACAAAGTCAGCTTTATATAGTGTCACAATTTAAACATTCCCCTTTTTTATTATTTTACATGTTTATTTTAATAAATTAATATTTAATTTTTAATGCACTTACGGCTTCCATTAGTCAGTCCAATTATAAAGTATGTTTGATTAATGTTTTAATAATTTCCCAAGATGTTAAAAATTGATATTCCCATTTTTTCCCACATGTAGCGGATGGAAAGAATAAAATAGTATAATAGCAAATGTAAAGCAAAATTGATTCCTTGTGGCAAATCAATAAATTATTTCTCTGAATTATGTATGTAATCTATGAATATGATTTTCCCAGCACTGGGGTGTTTACACACAATAGACAAAAAGGGCTGGAAAATGCTAAAATGAACAGGGCATAGATAAGTAAGCAAAGTCATTGGGGTCTATTTTTAAACGTTTTCCCCTCGCATCCAACATGTTCCCAATATGTAAATATTTTGTAGAAATCAATTGCAATATGTGTTAATAAAATTTTAGAATAAATTGTTTGTGTATGAAGGATACACCAAAAGAAAGAAAGGGGCTTTATCTCAAATTAAATTGTAAAAAGTAAAAATGAATACAAAAATTGTAAAGTGCAATTATTATGTTGAAAATGTACAAATTAGACTAGTTGTAGGACCCTTTCTCCAATTGTATTGTATTCACACAGTGAGGAGGGGTCTTTTTTGTTTAAAGCTAGATAGTGAGTCTGTTAATGCTGGTAAGTACATACAGTATGTTGCTATTAATTATAATATGATATTAATATTAAAATTTTGCCTACAATGTAAACTTTTATTAATTGAATCCAAAAAACATGCAAAAGTTGTGTGAATCTTCGGTGTAAATATCTGAAAATAGAAGCCACTGAGAGGTCTTAATGTGTGAGAGAAAGGACTTTAATGAAGTTTCAACAGCTGGCTGTCCCTGTCTGTTTGCAAATTTGCGTACCAGTCTCTCTTCCATAAGAAAGACATTGGTTTATTGGAAAGAATACTGCCAATGCATTTCAGCTTTTAACAAAGGGAAACATTCACTGCAACATTCCCTGGTGGAACATTAACTGCTGCCATTGAAATACAATGACCTGAATATCAGATTCACTGCTGTTAGCAGTCATTTAAGTAGATGCATAATACTGTCCATAATACTAGTGCACATTATTATTTCATATAAATAACTATATCTAATGGGTTTAAAAGGAATTGTTAATGTTTTCTTTTCTTAATATGGTCAAGAATAAAAAATAAACTGACATAAAATAGTCCCAGTAATGAGAAATCCTGAATATAAAATTATATATAAAAAAGTATAAATAAAAAATGTTTTTGGACAGGAAAATGCCATTGGAAAAACAATGTTGGTTTATACTCAGGTGGCACCTAGTGGCATGTCCTGGGACGGCATTTTTCCCTGTTTTGGCAGATAGGAGCTAAGCTGTTTGTAACAAACTTTACATGTTGACATAGTGGGGGTCAGAGGAAGGTCAACTGCACCTGCTATGAATTATAGGAGTTCCAAACAAAATGCATGCTACATATGCCTATTCACAGTGCTGGAGACCACATGACTTTTCCATATATGGACATCTTGGAGAAAAGTTAAATACTTTCCCTCCTTTTATTTGGTATGTACAATTTCTCAGCTGGCAGGCATTTCTTTATACATTTCTCTTTATTACCTTTAATTGTCCTGACCTCTTAAAAATTGCATAGAACATAAATATAAAGTCTTTGTATAATTGTTCCTCCGCCAGTTCCTATTGTAACACTATGCCTTGGCATTTCTTCACCTTGCCTGGTGTATAGATTGAGCTGCAGCTGTGAACAAATGCTTTGTATTGACAGGGCTATTAGACCTGTGAAACATAGATTTTCAGAACACAGGAGGCATATATTTAAAATGTAGCAAAAGACACCATTCCCGGGCATTTCTCTTCAATGCAATATGTTTAATAGTACTCGCCTTGGAAAGCATCTGTTTAGTTGGGGGATTTAATCATTAGGAACATGCTAACCTGGGGGTTTGACTAAAAGCCCGGATCTGAGTACAGTAGGAGGCTCCTCTCTATTGGAATAATGAAATCATTTATATCATGAAACTCATAACAAATGAGCCTAGATGTCATCTTTTAAAGGGATTTTTCAAGCAGAATTAAAATACGACAGCTGCTGCTGACTGAGTACAATGGCAGTCCTAGTAAAAAAAAGAGATTTTAACGATGGTAAAAACCAAGATTTACATTCCATGCTCAAACCTTAAAGGAAATTTATTCTTTTTTTTTTTCCTGGCATAATACTACGCCCCGGGGATAACACATTACTGGTCATCTCTTGCTGGAATGAGCATTGGATTCACACTTCTGTTTGGTGTTTCATACTAAGCAGAATCGTTGGAAGTCAGATGGCAATTTTTGAAAATGTGATAAAGAAGTTTTAAAAGTGTTGCCTTAAGGGTCAACAATAAATGTCACTTAAGACAAATATAACCGGTATAGTTACATGATATTAGGTCAGGTGATCTTGCCTTGTCTTTTTCTGATTGTCAGCAGCTGTGGAGTATTGAGCAGCGTAATTGCATCTAGCTGATGTAGAACTTACCACTTATATTTAAAGTTAAATCAAGGAAAAGGTTTAGACATTTTAAACAGTTTTTATTATTATGTTGCAAAGTTTCCTACGTGGAGCTGTCTATCAAAAAGGCAACCCAACTGTGACATGAAGGCACCCATGCAACAGAAAGATTTGTGATGTTAAGCCATTGGGACTAATTTAATAAAGCTCTCCAAGGCTGGAGAAAATACAGTGAAGCTGGGTGATCGAGCAAACCTGGAATGGATCTCATCCAGGATTGAAACAATTTACTAACAAATATCAAATGGAATTTAAGAAATCCATTCCAGGTTTGATTGATCACCCAGCTTTACTGATGAAACTGTATCCTCTTCAGTCTTGGAGAGCTTTAATAAACCAGGGCCACTGACTTTAATAATCAGCAGTATTGTCAACTTGCTGCATGTGCTTCTTTATTTGGCTGTTGGCTCCTTTAGGAACTTCAGGACTGGTAGGACCTTCACATAAGAAACTTTGCAACACATTCACATAAAATAGTTTACTTAAAGCAGAATTAAACCTACTCATTGAAGAATTAAATGCAAGAAAGTCAGTTATTGCAGAAGGGATAAGTGGTCCCTCCTATACATAAAATCCTAAAATAAAAGTACTTGCCTGTTCACTATTTTTTATTACATCTATTTCTCCTTGTTCCATCACGCGTTTTCCCATTTTCACCGGGCCTCTTCCAGGTTCTGGATTTGCAGCCATAATGATTGGCATGGACAGTATGATGCAACTCTCATGAATGGGGAGTGTGTGGGACTGGTAATCATTTGCTGATGCAAATGTTATGTGGTGCCAGGCAGGAGCGTACAACAAAAATCACTGGATTGGGGAAGAAGGTTACCAGGTAAGCTATACCTAGGGGATGGGGGAGTTTTTTTAATGAATTTTAAGGGGATAGCTTCAACAAACCTAATGAAAGTATGCATTTATTCACATTTGCAAAAGACCACAAAAGACTTTTTTTGAGAGCCTTTGAAGGATCTAAGCTATATAGCCAACAATGGGCCGCTGTACGGACCTGACCTAGCCCCCCATATCCCAAACTCACTGACAGTTCTTGACATCTTCTTCCACAGCGCTTGTGGTCTGCTCTATCTATCAAGAGAGGTAAGGGATTGTCAGGGATTGTGGGGGCCCCTGTTGGCTGAGAAGGATCTGAATCCATTTTGCACGGTTTTGCACATTTTGCACCTATATCCACCACTGGTACAGCTGCAGGCAGTTACTTACAATTAACTGGACCTGCTCTGCAATGCTTAAGCCACTTCTTTATTTCTAATGAGTATCAGCAACACACCCCAGGGTTTGTATCCACATGGGTAATTCACTCACCTTCTTATCTCATTATGCAATATTGAAAGCCAAATGTCAATTGTCAATGGGCTAGTGGGAAATCCATCAGCCATGGGAATCAGACAATGTGCACCTTTTCCAGACCACACGCCACAACAGTGATGGGGTTATGTAATTAGAAAAAGGCCGTTTCATGAACTTTTACACATCTCATCTTGTTCTTGGACACCCAACATCTACCTTGGTACATTCCATATTTCATTGGTGATTGAAACAAGTAAATGTGATTAAGTTTCTTGTCTGACTATGAATGTTGGTGGATGTTCCAGACTGGCCTTTCTCAGCTTTTTAATCATGGGTGAACCCTTAAAATACCTTTCATGTCCTTATGGAATTAATTACTAAATCCATAGATCACAGTAAATTAGTGTAATGTCAGTAGCAAGAATGATTCTTACATGGCTGGTCATTGGGAAGAATGTCACCCTTACAGATAGTCAAATAGATGATTGGTGTCGGTGGTAATTGTCCTGAGAGACACAAATTGGTCATTGCTCAAGAAACCCCCAGCAACCTCTGGAAAACCCCCGGTTGAAAAAAACACTGTTCCAGACACTTGTTGAAACCGAGGAAAACACTTGAACGAGCAGTGAAATGTCTTCAACATTACAGAACAAGTCCAGTTGACTGTGTACACCAACTAATTTGCCTTTACTTAATTCCACAAGCCAAAACCATCGACAGCATGTAGTTAAGTTGGAGCTCCAGTTTCCAGGTTGTAATCCAGGTCACCTTTTTTTCAGACAGCTCTAATTTTGTTAAAGGTTTTCTATATATTTATTTGCTTGCTGTGCTTAATTTAGAAATTGTAAATCAGTTAAAGTTGACAAATCTCATTAACAAACTGCAGCTTTGTTTGCCACAAATATAATCCTATTTACACTTTCTACAAGTGATAATTGTCATAGCAAAACAGTGGAACAGAATTAACAAGTTTTTTTCCAACATTTTAGGACATGCAAGCTAAATCTCACTGCCCTCCTTATTAAACTAGGTTAGTTCATGAATAAAACAGCAAGGAGTGCAATGAGAAAAAACAAGATTACCAGGTTACCACCAAAGTGATCTGGATCTGACTTCCTAGAGATTCAGGTAAAATCTCTAGGAATATCTTTGTATTACATTACAGTACACTAACTCTAACTCTGGTAACTATTGAACCACATATTGACATCCTGCATGACTGCTTTGCAAGGAAATAAAGGTTATTAGAACAATGGGCCTGATTTATTAAAGATCTTCAAGACTTGGAAAGATAAACCTTCATGGGTGATCCAACAACCCCAGAATAGATCTGGACAACATTTGTTAGCCAATAAAAATAAATTCCAGGTTTGTTTGATTGGGTTTGCCCATGATAGTCTATCTTCTCCAGTTGTGGAGAGCTATATTAAATTAGACCCAACATATATCTGACTGTTTTAACCTTTCTTTATTCTAACACTTAGTGAATCATTAAACCCTAAAAGTGTGATCTATGCATACATAGAATACTAATATTAATAATAATAATAATAATAATAATAATAATAATATTAATGTATCTTTATAATGATTATTAAATTATTAAATGATAACCAGGTATCAGCCTTTACACAGAAGAGCTCAGAGTGTACAAACAATAAGAAGCACATACTCTTGCTTGGAGGGGCATGGCAGCATACATTCGTAGACTTACCTCATGGTCTTCCGATTTGAGCAAGCTGGGCATCATCTAACCCAAAAGCCTCGTGTTGAAATATAGTTTGGTTCCAAGGCCATTCAATCAAACTTGCTCAACAATCTGGATTCTGGGTTTTGGATGTTCCAAATCAACACCACTGAAGTCAAAAAGGAAAACATTTTGATGGATTGTTCTCATGTGGAAAATAAATACGTAAGCTAAATCCACCAAAATGTCATGGGAAGATGCATGCTCATAAAAGGAAAAAACCATAATGACAAATAGAATAGCTACTATGTAGCTTTTCCTTTTACTGTCCTAACAGGCTGGGGTGGGTTCATTACAGCCTAAAATAGTGGGTTGAATGTTGTTGGGTGTCATTCAACCCAAAAGACTAACAATATTTGTGATGGATAAAAACATAGACAGCAATTCTGAACTTTAGGCTTCAATATTTACCCCCCATTTTGCTCCATGCTTACTGTTCCTCAATTTGTACCCAAAACCCCTACAAATGTAGGAAGTGTCGGGAAACCTGGAATCGCTGGTCTCGTGCCAGAGAAAGTTTCGTTGCAGATTCCATGCCATCAAAGCAGGTAAATTCCGGATACAGAACAAATCTTGTATGATGAAAGTAAAATCATTCAGTTTCAATGCAGATTTTATGTGCAAATTGTGTAATATTCTTACTAACATATACAATCAATGTACAATACGTAAAAAAAAAAAAAAAAAAGCTAGAATTTGTATTGCTTGTAAAATATCAATGACCATGTTTTTTTTATGTTAAGTCAAGGTACAGAACAGCCATCTCCCAACAATATGGATATTATTTTTCCTACTTACTGTGACCACTTTCCTATGGCCTGAGACCTCAAACAAAAGACTTCTGAAAAAAAAAATCTTTTACTCCTGCAACAATAAAGACAGATAATCAATGACCTGTGTTGTGTTGTTCTAAATCAGTCATTAATCTTAATTAGAAAATGGAACATTGCAGCAGACCAGTCTGCTACAGAGTCCGGTAATACTCTTGAAGTGGAGATACGTTCAACGGACACATGGAAAAAAATGGAACGTAAACCAACTGGGAATGTTCTGTGCTAATTAAACCTTTCCATGTATGTTAGTAAATTGATAACACAAAAGAAGAATGTAGTGTTTAAATGGATGGACGTTCCCTAAGCAAGTTTAAAAGGAATGCAACGGACTTCAATTCATTCATTACTATAGAAGTCATAAAACATCTTTATTTAGTAGAATTATCCAAAAGTTCCCGTTATATTAGATTTCAAGGCTAAAAGCAAAGTCAAGGCATGGTGGCTTTGGTGAGCAGTTTGCTTTGGTCAAGAAGGGAAGAAAGGTGTTTGGCTTATCGGGGATGTCACCAATGGAATATTTCCTTTTTTGGCACCCATTAGGGGCACATGAGGGTAAGGAAAGCATTGTAATGTAAATGTAATAGTATCAGTGCTGCTATGTGCATCAATACAAGGTGAATGTAGCACCGTGCTTGGAGGGGCATGGCAGCATACATTCATAGACTTTCCTCATGGTCTTCTGATTTGAGCAAGCTGGGCGTCATCTAACCCAAAAGACTAAGGACATCTCATGCTGAAATTTAGTTTAGTTCTAGGGCCATTCAACCAAACTTGCTCAAAAAACTGGATTCGGGGTTTTGGATGTTCCAAATCAACACCACTGAAGTCAATGAGGGAAAAAATTTTGATGGATTGTTCTCGTGTGGAAAATAAATACATAATCCAAATCCACCAAAATGTCATAGGAAGACCTAAAGTATGAAGAACATTCTGCTAAGGAAAACTAACAAGGAAAATGTATACAGTCATAGGTAGAAGCACTTTTACAAGGCTTGCAGGACACCAAGGCGCAAATCCTTCAGTTGATAGTATATTAGTGTAGTGGAACCCCTATTACCATCTGGAGGTACCCTAGGGTTCCTTGGTTGAGAAACATGATCTATACCCTAATACTACAAACTCTGCTCGGCACTGACCCAGTTAGTTATAAAAATCCAGAAGTACAAGAACACTCTAGACCCCATAGCTGCAGAAATCAACATTTATCGACCACCTAAAACATTTCATCTCTAACTATTTCAGCAGAATATTTATAAATTATATTATCAATGTCTTGTAGAACTGAAGAAAGTGACCAATATTCCGGCTGAATTGAATATTCTGGTCTTACGTTAACCCAAATTAAAATGGCAAAGAAAATGTTCCAAGGTGAGTATTGCAGCAAGGGCTTCTTTTATATTATTGAGGGAGGAGATTAAAAACAACAAGAAATAGTTTGAAGACGGGGTTTAAAAATGGTGCCATGCCTTATGCCAAAGCCTTTTATTTTCCCTTTGTAAGGTCCACGATTCCTCCACAACTTTGAATGTTTTTTTTTTTCACAACACTTTGGGAAAGTTTTCAACATATTTTTTAATTCTGCACTGGAACTCACATCTTTTCTCTTTGTTTCATCCCGCATCTGTGAGTCATAATTTCACAGGATTGTAGTATCCCTGGTAGCAGCTGAGACTATATTTTCATATTGTATATTTCAAGAAATTGCACATTTACTGAACCTACTAAGATTCTTTCAAGGTTAATGACTTCTTTTCTTTTGAATTACTGTTCACTAAAAAGAGAGATATTTGTTGCTTTGAATAGCTCAAGATATCGTCACATAGTGGGCTGATAATACGAATACATTTTTTTTAGAACTAAGTGGTATTAAAGACTTTTTCCTTATTTTGGATAGAGCTAGGATTGGTTAAAACTCTTGTCAGGATCTCATTGGGGAGATTTTCCCCATGACTGATGCAGCTCAGATGTTCGCCCCACATTAAACCCTGACACCATCCAACCCACCTCACCTAAAACCCCAATAAATAGACAGACACCAATCGATCAAATGGCTATGACAGCCATTTATTGTACATCAAATATACAGATAACAAATAAACACAGGAGCCCCTCACCAACCTTCTGTCACAGGTTGCAGGTCCTCTAAGGCACCCAATTTACCCATTATACAATCTGGTGGGGAAGACTACCACCCACCATATAAATTGCACACTGCCTCATGAACTATATCGGCCCATTGCAATCCCCCCTCTAACACCATAAACCCCCAAGGGTCTACACCTCCTTCACTTCATTAACAAGGAAACACCCCACCTCAGATAAGTCATCAACTATTACCATGTACTGCCCTCGAGGACCTCAAACCGCCAACCTGTCCATGCTACCACACTCCCATACCACCCCTCGTTTCTGGCACCTACAAGGGAAGGCGGATGGGAGCTTTCTCCTCCAGTGTCCCAGAGCTCAATGACCTCTCTTCCTTTTCCCAACTTTTTACCATGCAATATCATCCCTCCTATTCCCTTCAAACCCACCAATCTACTCCCTTCCTCCCCTTATGTGACCCCACAAACATTAACCCTTGACCTCCTTCGCTCCCCTGGTCACACAGTTATGCAGGCCTTCCACCTACACTCCCCGTCCCCCTATTTTGACTTTAGGCCATCCTTTTCCCGACCTGGAACAATACCAGGAAGTGTGAGAAAATCTCTCCAAAGGAAAAGGGAATTATTCTGACAATTTTTTGGAACAAATGTCCTCTTTGGAAGATTTCCTCTAATTCTTGTTCCTAACAATTTAGGAATTTTAGGATTCTTTACCTTCATATGTTTTTTGACAGTCAGCAGGATGAAAAAAACAGAATAAAATCTGATAGGGGTTCTAATCATTCCCTACTAGGCATGGCAGGTTTTTGCAAAGTTGTTTTTGAAAAATAATAATAATGTTAAAGTAATTTATTGAAAGTGTGTGATTTGTAACTAACTTATTTTTTTACAGGTTATCCCACAATGACTGAATGATGTGTCGCCCTGTGCAGCCGTGGGAATCCTTTTGTCAGTGTGGGATCCCCGGGCACTAGAGGTTAAATGAGGACAAGTTTCCCCATTCATCACCTCTAGTGCTCTGTGATTGGCTGAGGAAAGATAAACCCTGATGACAGCTCAAGCGTCATCAGGATTTTCCTTTCCCCAGCCAATCACAGAGCACTAGAGGTGAATGAATGGGGAGACTTGCCCCATTTAGCCACTAGTGCCCCAGGGATCTTCTCAATGAATGAGGCTGCGGTCGCATTCTTGAGAACAGTGTGCGATCCCCGGCACTAAAGGTTAAATGGGGATAAGTCTCCCCTCTCAAAACCTCTAGTGCTCTCTGATTGGCTGAAGAAAGCTTTCCTCAGCCAATCAGGGAGCACTATCCCTACTCCTGATAGAGTTTCTCTATCCAGGAACACATACAACTAGTAAAGGGCTGTAAAGAGCAATCAGGGAAGCTGAGCTGTCAGCTCTGCTCCCCTGATTGCTCTTGCAGTTCTTAACAGTTCCAAAAAATAACCCGAATTCCCCCACTATTGACTTTCATGGTGTTCGATTTCGGCATTTTATCGCCTGAACAATATCCCCCTATTCAATCAAATAGCTGTCGAATCAAATAGTGAGATATTCGACCAACACTACTCTTCAGTCTTGAAGAGATTTAATTTATCAACCTCAATGAATCTGCACCTTGGTAGTGGTAAACCCAAACTTCATTGAAGCCCATTGAACCAATAAACCCTCAAAACCAACTCAATCCATCATTCCTTATGATATTGACTTGACAACAAATTTCAATATATTTTACTAAAATTGCAACAAATAAAAATTCTGTTTTTGCTATTTTTTTTACAAAAGCTGTATATTGTACACACATATAAAAAAGACGAATCGCATCAATATTTCATTTAATTAAATAAAAATAAAATGATGAAATATGGAACATTTGTTTTTACTTTTTTGCTTTTTTGAGCAGATTAAGCACGGAGTCTGTCCATGTAAAAATAATGTCAGTCATATGAAGCTTCGCTCACACGCTCAATCACAGGTAGAAAAAAACAAAGACTTCCTCCGCACTTAATTGGATGTTTGCAGCTAACACAGGTCCAAGGAGCTAAATGAAAAACTGTCCCCTATAGTAAATCAATCTCCATGTTTTTAATTTGTTACAGATCATGTCTGGAGTTTTTTTTCTGTTAAATTGTTACCGTGTATTCTTATAAAGATTCATCTGCCTTCTTACAAAATGCAGAAAGTAATAATAAGCTTTTTCCCCGTGGTAAATGAAGGGAAGGCAGTGATAAGTCTCATTATCATAATTGAGCCTTCAGTTAAATAATCATACTGCCCTTTCTGCATCAGTCATCTGATTACAGCCAGACTTCAGAGAGATAATGAAATTCATGAGAACATATTTGTTTGTCTTTCTTGTCTGACTTTAAACTTGTGTATGTGTCGGTATTACGCTATGTGCGTGTGCAGTCAGCATGCAATGAGCAACCAGTAATAAAAAAAAAACCCAGATCGCCAAAATCTTATATGAACTTTAACATAATAAGATCTGCTGGACTTTATCCACAAATGATTGAATTAAAATAAATAGCCCTTTAATATATATAAAATGAAAAACTAGCTGCAATATTCACCTACCATTCAGAGATTTTTTTTTCTTGCAGTACCCTTTTCTGCCACTAGATAGCATAGCACATCGTTCACATAGCAAAGTGAAATATCTCATTGCAAGGAACATTTCACTTAGTTTAGTGACTGAGATGAAGGTCTGCTGAATACTACCATCCAATTGAGTGAGAGCATTTGGTTTTTTCAGATTTCTTTGCACTTCTTTTCAAAGTGAACTTTCACTGCATTTACTAAGCTAAGTTAATAATCCCTTTGTAAGATAATAAATCAAATTTTCTAAGCTGAAACCTGTTCCCAGACTGGGAATGGACAGTGAAAAGAAAAGCAGCACAGTGAAGATCTCATCTATCTTTTACTCTGCTTTCTCTTTTCACACCATATTCCTGCTATATAGGGAATACCAATTGTTTATATCATGACATAGGCTTTTAGCAGAGACTATAGGTCACTATTATAACACACATTACACGGACATGCTCCACATGCATGTCAGAACCAGGAAACCCATCCTACGAAATGCCATGCAGTCCTTGAATGTAGACAGGAAGTGGCTGCATATATTATATATATATATATATACATTTAAATTGACATATATGAATATAAAAAGGATAACAAAAAGGATGGAATGACATTTTTGTTCAAAATGTTATCTATATTCATTGCTTTAGCAAGCTGATTGTCATTCAGTTAGCTGGATGGACACAGGGCCCCCAGTGCATGCTGGGATTTGCAAACACTCAACAGCCGCCTGGTGAGGAACAAACTTTTTTACATAAAGACAAAAGCAAAAGAACATTCTGTATACCGTCATTTTATTCCCCCACTTTGATCAGCGAAACATAAAATTATGCTTATGAATGAAACTCTTTATAAACAGCCAATATTTCACATAATTGTACAGAACTCTGTAAAAATTGACATCCATTGAAACATTCCCACTTAGGTGACAGCCATCTAAATTGTATTTGCATGCTAAAATACCCTTTGAAGTCTCTTTCATCCTAAATTACTGTATCAGTTTTGATGATGCAAAAACTCATTCAGACGGTTAAAGAAAAAGTATTTTTTGTATGTTTTTTTTAAGGCAGGAAACAGATAAAACAATAAAAAATATAAAAAAAAGGATAAACTATATGCAAAGAAAAGTATTTAGGAACATATTTGGAATGTAAATGTAACTTTGACCAAACCAAAGCTGGTAAATTTTTCACTGTCATTTAAAAAAATGCAACTGTAAGATTCACCTGCAATGAATGTTTGGTGAATGTCTGATTCCCTGCATTTTTATACAGCCTTTAATCTGTACATGTCATAACAAGGTTTAGGGGAAGAATGAAAACCCTTCCTTTACAACAATCCAAGGCTCTGTTGAAAAAATATATCCATGTTTCCTGTCCTGCAGATAATGATTTACAGGAAATGAGGGAAAATTCTATTGAAGGATACTGTTTCAGTTTTTCTATTTATTTTTTAAATTCCCTTTAAATAAAAAAAACACAAAAAGTAATAAACTTAAAAAAAAAAAGTATGTACTCGAATATAAACCCAACTAAATGTAAACTTTAATACCCACTTGTACATGGAAAATCAGGAAACCACATTGACTCGAGTATAAAACTATAGCATAAAATGCAGCCATCGCTGCTTACATTCAAAACACTAATTAGCAGAAATGCCATTAAAATTAACATGAATAAATAAATTCATGCTGTGGTATTTTTAAACATTTACCTAAAAGAGGAAAAAATTAAAAGCACATGGGTTCAGTATATAAATCTTTTTTTTAGTTGTTTATGATGTGTCACGTCGCCACCAGGTGGATGTACAAGGTATTAAAGGCAGCTTTTCTTGCCAGTCTGATGTTGGTGACATGGGGCACTGGGCACCAGGAGGGCAAGAGTGCTGGTAAATGAGTACAGAAGTTCAGATCAAAGAAAGACTGAAAAACAATCTGGGGTCTGCCGCATGTTATCGCAACCTTTACTATCAAAAGAGCCATTTTGCCTCCTCTTCCACTAAAGAAAAAAAGTCTGGAGCCGCAAAATATAACACAGTTTATAAACTTTTAAAAGTTTTAATATTTTTTTAATTTTACCTGTTACAACAAGTGTGCATGTGTAGGCCTACTTTGAAATAAATTAAACACTGAACTATGCCCCTAGAAGCCTCCAGCTTCTAACGTATCATCCTGTTACATTAGCTGGAGGCTTCTAACATAACGGTAGATTTTTTTGATGGGCAGAGTTCTTTATGTTCTGACGATGCCTTAGCGATGAAATTTTAAGGGGTGTTAGCCACAGGTGTCCCTCATTTGCAGCTTTAATTTTGTTGACCTGTAGCCCCCAATCTTGAGTAATTGGGGTTCAGATGCTAGAAGCCTCCAGCAATGTGTAACAGGGTAGATTATTTTGATGGGCAGAGTTCTTTATTTTCTGACGATGCCTTAGCGATTCAATTGTAGGTGGTGTTAGCCATAAGTGTCCCCCACTTGCACCTCTATTTTGGTCACCTGTACCGCCTCCCCCCCGTTCCAGAGAAATTGGGGTTCAGATGCTAGAAGCTTCCAGCAATGTGTAACAGGGTGGATTTTTTTGATAGGCAGAGTTTTTATGAATTTTTAGGAGGTGTTAGCCACAGGTGTCCCGTACTTGCACCTCAATTTTTTTTCACCTGTACCCCCGTTTCCAGATAAATTGGGGTTTAGGTGCTAGAAGCCTCCAACAATGTGTAACAGGGTAGGGGTTTTTTGATGGGTGGAGTTTTTAGGAGGTGTTAGCCACAGGTGTCCCCCACTTGCACCTCTATTTTTGGTTTTGTACATCTCCCCATTCCAGAGGAATTGGGGTTCAAAGGAGGGAGATGTCATTGTACACACCCATTTAAACACGCCCCGTGGTAGATTTATTTCACTGGTAGATTTTTTTCATTAGAACACCAGATAGGGAATACCCCTCCTCCGCAGTGTCTTGGGAGGAAGGGGATCCCCCATTAGAGATCTCCCCGCGGCAGCCGAAGGGAGCCACAACAAGGAGGCTGAAGAGCCCCGTGCGGCTCCGGAGCCGCAGGTTGCAGACCCCTGACATAGGCAATGCAGGTCCAAGACAAGTCAAGGCCATCTATAGTTACAGAGAGTCCATACAAAAATATAAAGGGGGTGATCCACTGAACAACATCTGGGTACAACCTGAGTAGCCACAAGGTCAGGGGCATTCAGGACTGAAGACCAGCAGGCATGAAAATAAATGTAAATAGACCCTTTTGCATCAGCTCATAAATGCATGAACAAATGTGGAACCAATTGTGCATGGTGATGAGCACGAATGTATGCATAGCACTATGAGCATGCAACTACTTAAATGTTTTCCAACAGACAAGCACAGGAGCATGAGTGAGCACCTGAACCAATCTGTGTGCTCTTTCCTTCACATGATACTTGCTCCTAAATGACCTTTTGTGAGTTATCGTTGGCCACCAGTAGGTGGTGCTGTAGCCTCATGTAAAGTGTTACAAAGTGTATTTAGAGGACAAGAGTTTGTTGTACACTTCACATGAGGTCAAAGTGCCATCTAATGGGACATATACTAATAGAACGTTTAAAGATTGATTTATTTTGCAAATGACATTTCAGTTAAGAAAAAAAAAAGTAGTTTCAAAAGTAGTATAAAAAATTGGTGATCCTATCATTTTGATGAGCTAAAAGTGTAAAAAAAAAAAATAAGGGTTTGATAAACAGTTGGGCTAATATCTTTTTTGCGTTAAAAATTGCAACTAGCATTATAAAATTCTTTGGTACTTTTAGAGATTTTTTTCATCTTTAGCATTTCAATCCCCCTAGTGATTGCAAAGCTAAAGACTAATGCGCAAGTTAGAAAAAAAGAAGGATAAAGCTAAACCAAATCCCGGTATGCTCACCTGTCTCTATTCTGTTGCAGGGCGTCTCCATCTCTCCCAATACGATCTTAAGCCATGTTTTACCAGGTATACCGGTAGTCCCCAGGTTAAGGATATCAGACATAAAGACTCCTAGATAGGAATGAGGCTTCCCTGCTTGTCCCTGTGCAGGACAGATGCTTGAGGGGGGAGGGGCAGTTTGCATGACTTGCAGAAGTCTTTTGATGTTCTGCAAGCTTTTGTAACTCTTTAATGATAATTTTAAGACAAACTCTGCAGTTGTTTCTTCTTGCATATCAAAGCGCAGCTTGCTCCCGAAGTTATTGAACATCTAGGCTCCATAAAGTCGTTTTTTTGCTTTGTTCGTGATTAACTCACAGTGAGGATTTTAAACAGTAACTGACACCACACTGCCTAATAATATGTTGAGACAAACATCTGTCCTTACTGAATTTTTTAAAATAATGTACCTGTTCCAACTTAAATACAAATTCAACTTAAGAACAATTCTTCAGTCAATATCTTGTATGAAACCCGGGGAAAACCTATACTGGAAACCAACACTGAGCTGTGCATCTGCAGCTCAATGTGTTTGCCAGTTCCCCGGGATCAGGCAGGGAACAATGCATATTGTAGAAGGAACCTGTCCCTTTCTGTGATAAGTGCAACTTTAGTTCCACTTTAACATTGATAACTTATTCTTGAAAGTCCAGGTTCCTGACAGTTTTATTTTCTTACTTCACTACACAACAAGTTGCCAACTTGGAGCAGACATGTACCCAGTGTAGGTTCGGCACAGACCTTCCCCAGTAAGTGGCTTATCAAGCATTGGATGAAGGGCACCAATCAGAGCTCTGGATCTTCTGACCTTCCAAACCCAAGATATTCTTCAAACAAAACACCCAATAGTGGGACTTTAAGGCCAATTAGAATCCAGTATAAACCAATAAAACCTTTTCTAGTACAAAATAGCAAAAATGATAGTAGCAGCTGCATAAAAATTTTGGTATACATAGTGCATTCAATCTCCACCAACAGGGCGGTGGTAAATCAGTCGACGCGTTTCACGGCAAATGTGACTGCTCTTTCATCGATCTACAACGATGAAAATGCTCATAATTGTCATACAGCTTTCCGCATATGATGTAAATTCCGCACATGTGGCTTTTCTTCGTATGCGAGATATGGAACTATAACTCTGATATAATGTAATTAATAACAGAAGGCGTCTTACATGCAATGATGATAGTTTTCCTATCTGGGTTACTAGCTTTTCATTTGTTGAAAACATGGGAATTTGATAGGATTATGGAGCCGCCTGTGTTACTTGCTGCATTCCATTGCTTGTTTTTACATCATGTGCGGAAAGCTGTATGGACAATCGTGAGCATTTTCATCATCTTGACATGTCCTGAAGAAGTGGTCACATTTGCCGCGAAACGCGTTGACTGATTTAACATCACTCTTGTTGGTGTCCACACAGGAGATCGGACGCATACATGGATGTATACAACGTTTTTTATGCAGCTGCTACTATCATTGTTACTATTTTGTACTTGAATAAAGTTTTTTTTAATTTTTTTTGGATTTTAATTGGCTTTAGAAGTCCCACTATTGTGTGTTTTTGTTCCAAGTATAGCTTGTATTAGGGATGTGGCCTTGCAAATAGAATGATAGAGGAATTCGTAAACTTTTTTACTTCCAAACCCACGTCAGAGATATCCTTTCCCACATTGTGATAAGTTGAAAATCCTAAAATGAAAAATATTTTATCAAGAAATAAAAAAAGAAAATCTCTTCCCCGATGAAAATGCTAAAATATAAAATAATGCTTAATGTTGTTAATTAACTGCCGCATTTTATTTTGTCAGCTGAACGGCAGACACTGAACGATTCCCATGCAAGACATTTTCAGAAACGTATTCTATGCTTGGGAGAAAAACTTTTTAGCACTGCCGATTCATCATCTCTTAATGAGAACATTTACAAAGGCAGGAATTCTTTTTTAAACCCCGCTATTTATAACGCTATCCCTCTCATCTACCTGGAAAAATCGAGAGGGGATGGCTTGAAAATTGCTGTTATGAAGGATTAAGTCGAGTGAAGTGCAAAGTAGAAGGATTAAAGAAGTCCTCCAGCAAGAAAGAAAACCCTTTGAGCTGTTAAAGGGGAACAATCCTTAAAGCGGATCTAAATCCAAAATCTCAACATGTTAATGTCACTTCAAACGCTGAACTTTAAGCAGATATAAAAGACACAAATGTTGATCAGTAAATGTTACAATGTATTAAACAGCAATACTTGTGGTCATAAATATTCCCATCAAAGGCTAGATGGTGGAAGAAAAAAGCTGTGGCTCTTTTTCCATTTTCAAGAGGGAACGTTACCCAATCTCAGACCTGCGCAGTCGAAATCGGGTGATGTAAGAAGAACTTAGAAGGCAACACAATAAATCTAAATAAACCCTCTTACATCAGCTGATAAATGCAAAGCCATGTACGGACACCTGGGCACAGAGGTGTGTTTAGGAGTATGAGCATGCACATACTCAAATCTTTTCTAACAGATAAGCACAGAAGCATGGGCAAGCACAGGAAGCAATCGGTCTGCTCTTTTCTTCATAGGACACTTGCTCTTAAACAACCTTTTGTAGATTATTGTTGGCCAGGTAGGTGGCGCTGTGTCCACATGTAATGTGTTTCAAACCACAAGAGTTTGTTATACATGTTACATGAGGACACACTGCCATCTAATGGAATATACATGAACTAGCATTTTTTCAATTACCATTTAAAAAAGCAATGCTTGCACATTTGACTGCAGCAATCACGGAACCGCTCACTGCCACCTCCATTCATTCTCTATTGGGCTGCTGTGGGTGAGATAGTACATGTAACATCTTGCCCAAAGAAAAGGTTTTACTCACCGCCAGCCTAAACCAACACTCACTGCAAACAACAGACACACATTTCTAAAGGTCTGTGCACAAATGTGTTACAGCCCTGGGCAACCAGATCTCCAGGCAGTCTCTAGCCTCCATGCAAATTCTCTAGCACAGGCATCAATAAATGTATTTTCTGGCAGTCTAAGTACTAGGAATTTACCTGATATTACCTTTTATCCCCTGTAAAGCAGTGCTGAAGTGCGATGGTTGAAGCATTCAGTTCATGTTCAAAAAAGAAACACACTGATAAGAGGTAAAAACATAGTGACAAAGATATAAGGTAATCAGTGTGCCGCTTCTTTGCTTAATGTCCATTCCCAGAATTGGTAAGGTCCAGGATAACCTTAAAGCAAGGGCGTTAAATAATACTGATAAAACAGAGGACATCTACTGGCAGAATGAAAATACTGCAGGAAAAATATATAGAACATGCAAAATGCAGCAAGACTGTTCATTTTTTATTGTATTTTTTTATTGATTTCATAATGTTGATAAAGTTCTGCTTTAAATTAGTATCTTTCCTTATCATTTTCACTGTCTTAACTCAACTCTATTCCTAACTAAGGATGAGCGAATTTTTAAAACTCGATCCTGTGGTGAATTTGTCCGTTCTCGCTTACCAAAATTGTAAGCGAGAATGGCCGGTGTAAATTCGCCAAACAAAATCGAATTAAAAAAAAAAAAGTCGCACCGGCTGGGTGGCTTTGTGCACAACACATTTAGGATGAATTAGGCTTTTGCAGTGTTTTTTTGGCAGAAAGCAATATCACACCTGTGATTGGGGTGTCAATGAGGAATATGTTATATTCTTGGTGGACGGTGAATGATTTAGATCAGTGTTTCGCAACCAGGGTTCCTCCAGAGGTTGTTAGGGGTTCCTTGAGCAATGAGCAGTTTGCAGCTCTCAGGTCAGTTTAAGTGACGCCAATGATCTTTTTGGCTATCTGTACGGGTGGCATTATTCCCAATGGCCAGCAATTTAAGAGGAATTCTTCCCACTGACCACCACACTATTATACTGTGAGCTGTGAATATAATTAATTATAGGAGGGGTTTTCTAGGACCTGAAAGTTATCTTAAGGGTTCCCCCATGATAAAAAGGTTGAGAAACACTGCTGTAGATCAACGCAATGGCTGGCTGGGGGTCTCTGCACAGTATTGGGAACAGCACTGTGTTAAAGGAAACTATGAGAGAAGTTTGCCTTTAACTATCTATTAGGGGTTGGTGATGGAAAGTGAAAAATCCCAGCTGAAGTTTACCCATATGTATAATTTCACCAAAAAGACATCCAAATAGACCTTCATTGTTCCCCCGATGCACTTTCCATTTAAATTTCAATGCAAAGTGCATTGCTGCATATTGCCAATGGACATTGCAATGCACAATTTATGGAATGCCAGCAATACACATTAATGCAAATCATGATATATTGAGCCTGATTCATTTATCCAAGACTGGATAAGGTAGACTGTCATGGGAGAACCTGGGTGATCCAGCAAACTCAAAATGAATCTGGCCCAGGATTAAAAACATTTGCTAAATATTAACTAATAATTTTAAAAAATCTATTCCAGGTTTGCTGGATCAACCAGGTTCTCCCATGATCCTCTCTTCAGTCTTGGAGAGCTTGAATAAATCGGAACCATTGCCTGAATCATGACACAGGTCCGTATGCATGCTTTGAATGATGACCCAACAACTGACGATATTAACCACACTCTAATTGGTGGGTAACAAATCCCCTGCATAGCTGCATCCAATTTGTGCTAATATTACAGTGCATGAGATTTGTTATTTAGGGATCTGGTTAAAATGTATTAACACCACATACAGCTTGAAAGCATCCTTTAACCCCCCCCCAGCAGTAACCCCAAGTGTGACTCGGGGTAGAAAAAAAAAACTGTAAGCTGTAACCCAGAGTCACACTTGGGGTAGCTAAACCTATGGAAAATGATAGTAAATCCCTACTTACCTAAACCGCCAGCGTCCTCCACCGTCCTTCGCATCTTTTCTCTTCATCCGGCCGGCGTTCTTTGCACCTGATGAGTCACCGGGACTTCCTGGTGACGTTGGTGCATACGGTTGTTCCGTTCGGGGCGGGGGTTGGAGGGAATCAAATCCATTTGTTTTGCATTCAATACAAAATACCTGTATTGAATGCAACACAGTGGATTTATATGTGTAAAAGCATGAACATTTATTTTAAAGTATAACATAATAGTATGATTATATTATTTATTCTTTAGACATATAAAACCGGACAGAAATTAACCGCTAGGGAGATTAAGGGCCCTTCTAATAAAAATCCAACATTCCCTCAAACATTCCCTGGTGGAGAATCTTCCTGGTTTATGTGTTTCAATGGCAGTAATTATTCCTCCAACAGTTTGAGGAAATATCAGATTCCATTCTTTATAAATAGAGCCCTAGATGTGTTATTTCAAGAATCTGTGAATTTATAATGTTGCCCACAAAGCAGTTTGAAAAAACCTTCATCTGCTGAATTTTCCTTTTTTTAATTCTGCATTAGCATTTGTTCCCAATGGCAATACCTGACTCAGCATGCCTTATTATTTTACAGCAGTTTGCCTATTAGCCCTAAAAATATACATATATCTTTCCAGCCTATTTACTACAATGTATTCTGCCATTTGCATAGATTGAGGTTTTGGTATAATTAGGATGTTTTATGTTTTTATGAGCTATTGAATACACAAATTACGGCAGCTTTGTTTTTAATTCAAGGTGAACTCCAGGCAAACAATGATTTACGCAGCTCAGTCACAGCACAGCCTTGTCTGGTCGGTCTGTAGAGCTGGTTTTTGTCTGCTGCAGTTCAGTAACACTTACAGGACTTCTCTCTTCCCCAGCTTGTGATTGGACAGTAAAAAAAGAAGTAGCAGACGGATGAGTTCATTTTTTTTGTCTCGGTCCTATCAGTTTGCTAACTCCTGAAATAAAAGGCTCATTTCATCCCCTTCATTCCTCCTGGGCTGTGCTGTACATGAATACCAGGTAACATTCATGTACTTGCATTAAAACATACATTTAGTGCTGTTTTATTGATAATTGATCTTAATTGATTTGATTCTCGTCATTTAGCCTTCAACCTAAATGTATCATGAATTTTATTTCTTTAAATGCAAACAGGGTATGTAACAGAATGAAACTTGCATTAAGTGATTCCTTCTCCCAGTGACTACCATTGTGATAGAATTCCACTGAAGACCAATGCATTTTGCCAATGTCCACCAATATAGGGGGATTTTTTTCCCACTGACAGCCAAGGTATTAGATTCCTTCTCCGATTCACCACCAATGTAATAGGATTCTTCTTCCACTAAAGACCAATGCAATGAAATGCTTCTCTCAATGACCACCAATATAGGGTGATACTTTTACCACTGACAACAAAGGTTTTAGGTTCCTTCTCCCATTGGTCACCAATGTATTAGGATTCTTCTTCCACTAAAGACCAATGCAATGAGGTCCTTGTCCCAATAAGCACCAATATAAGGGGAACTTTTCCCCAATGAACACACCATAGGGCAATCCTTTTCCCACTGACCACCAAGGTATTAGGTTCCTTCTCTTATTAAACACCAATGTAATAGGATTCGTCTTCCACTAAAAACAAATGCATAAGGGTCCTTCTCCTAATGACTGCCAGTGTATTAGGTCTCTTTTTCCACTGATATCCAATGCAATGAGGTCCTTCTCCCAATGATCATTAATAGAAGGGGTTTTATCTCTCACTAACCACCAATGTAATGGAATCCTTCCCACTGAAGACCAATGTAAAGCTTTCCTTCTCTCACTGACACACCTTCACTAACCATTAATGCAAGGAAATCCTTTTTTCAATGACCACCAATATAAGGAGATATTTTTCCCACAACCAGTGCATTATTATTATTACACAGTATTTATATAGCAGCATCATATTATGCAGCACTGCACATAGTCATGTCACTAGCTGTCCCTCAAAGGGGCTCACAATCTAATGTCATATGTCTTTAATACAGTCTAAGGGAGTAGGCAGTTAACCTACCTTCATGTTTTTGGGATGAAACCTACAGCAAACACAGGAAGAAGCATCAAACTCCAATCAGATAGTGCCTTGGCCAAGATTTGAACCTGGGACCCAGCGCTGCAAAGGCCAGAGCACTTACCTCTGAGGCACCATGCTGCTTAGGGATTAGCAGTCTTCTCCCATGGGTCACCACTTTTACTGGCCACCAACATGTGGGGATCTTCATGCCACAGCAATGTACAGACCTAGTAGTAACAACTGTGATTCTACCTGATCTCTCTTCTACTTAGAGTATATCTTTTTCTAGTTTTTAAAAATGTGAGGAATACATAGAACCTTTGCCAAGTTTTAACTTCTGTCTGTGTCCGCAAGGAGGATGCACTGGTATTTTGTCTATTGTTGATAGAACAGAAAATTAGGAGACATCTTAAACTGTACAGCTGGTGAGGGGAAAGCTTGCAATGTAAACTGACAAAATAAAGGAATTCCTTCTCACTTCCTATATTGAGTCCTGGATAATAAATAAAGAGAAATGGACAAAGACAACATGAAATAAATTAAATAACAGGGTTTTTCATTCTTTACTACTCCATGCACAGAAGTTTCAGATTTAGATATAGTTTGAGTCTGCTCCTCATTATCTTCTATTTCTGGGTATTACCTATTTTGTGAATTCTTTGTATAAGGAATGGAGGCAATGCTTAATATTGTCCTTCTGAAAGACAGTAACTCCCCCCTTCCTCTACCATGCATGACTAGCAATGAGACATGTAGAATGCGTCTCCCATTTTTCCTTGTTGCCATTTGGAAGGGAAATGAAGTGGACGCTTCCAGCCTGATGCCAGTTGTGCACACTGGACCACAAGATCCCACCAAATGTGGTCTGGTTCCTGCATAAGTACCCTTTAACAACCATGCCCACCATATGCGGAGGGTCACATGGTCTAACTGGCGTCTGGTCAGTGACTTGACACGGGGTGTATGAGAAGATCTTAGTAGTAGATGTAGGCTGTCAAGAGAACCTGTAATTTTCCCTAAACAGACTAAATAATAAGTTTACTTTAAAACCAGGCCTTCTTTACAAATAATGTCAGTGCAAGGTACATTTACATTTTGCTGAAGTCATTTAGATCCCTCCGGTGTTTGATCAGTTTGTTGGAACTTGTTACTTGCAGTTTCTTCTGGATGAGTGACCACGTATGCTGTACTTTTCAAACAGAATTTGTAAACTCAACGGTCTGTATTGTTGACTGGCAGTGCGAGCGAATGAAACCCCAAGAAATGTATTCATCATTCTAAAAGCTCACAAATTCTGCAGAAAAGGAAACAATAACATGAAAATGTGAATTTCTGCCTGAATGACAATAAACATGGCAGCTCTTCAGTCTGGGCTGACCTCTTGTGCCCAGGCTTGGCATTCATTCTCAGGCTGGCTCTGTAAATCAAAACAGTGAGAACAATGACAACAATTATAACATGAAAAGAAGAAGAGCGGCTCTAGCAAATCAGAACTCAACTTTCAGTGATCCAACTGTATTAGGCTGCTGAAAGCAGAACAAAGTGTTGTAATGGAACAGACCGCTATTGCTTTTAGCCCAGTGCTAATAAATAACCGAAAGACTCAATGGGCCTGATTTATTAAAGCTCTCCAAGACTGAATAAGATAGACTATCATGGGTAAACCTGGGTAATCCAACAAACTTTGAAATTTTTTCTTAAAAGTAATTTTCTATTACTTTGCAAATGTTTTCAATCCTGGACTAAATCCATTCCAAGTTTGATGGGTCACCCAGCTTCTTCTATGATAATCTATCTTCTCCAGAATTAGAGAACTTTAATAAATCAGATCCATTTTTTCATGTCTTTTGTTATTTTAATTTAGTTTAAAAATGTCTATGGTGCTAGTCCAGGATTGCAATGCATTAATTAGTCTTCAACTGTCCAAAGCACTCAACCTTTTGTACAAGTGGTACGGTTGCGGTGCAGTTTTTGAAACCACCTAAACCACTTTCATAGACTTTTAATTTCTTTAGCAAACCCTCATAAATACTCCTAGCTGTTGAAAATGGGCATCCAAGGGTAACTGCTTAGTTGACAATCGCCCACCTGAATTTAAAGGGGACCTAATAAAAATTTTTACATAAGATAAAAGGGTAGACAACACTTTTTCCTCCATCTACGTCACCCGATCTCAAACCTGTGCATTGCGAGATTGGGTGATGTATTAGAGGGAGGTAGAAGGCTGAAGAAGATGGCGGCACTTGGTGTTTCTTCCGTGCTGGGATGAAGGAGGATACCGAGATGACGCAGGACCCAGTCCTTGAAATCTCCAAATAGATCGATGGGTCTGCGAAGGTAAATGTGAGTTTTTTTTGTTCAGTTTACTTCCGCTTTACCCTTAAGTGAAACGTGAAAACAACACCTGGGACAAGTTTTGCTATGAACCACCCAATTATCCCTGAACCCATTCCTGCCATCTGCTGCACTAACATGATGCAAAGCTGTAAACTAAAACAACTCATTGCTAAAAGACAGATGCAGTGGCCAGGGGGCCCAGTGCATATTTGACTTGGGACCACTCACGGAAATGGCTTAGGGTCTGTCTCGGTGCTGCTGTTGGCTGATGGGGGTCCAGGGCCCCCATGCAGTGGCACACTTTGCAACTCCCAGTGTGTGTCCCTGGTCATGTGATGGGTGCTTTTAAGCAGCCCTTCCTTCCTCCAGATCTCTAAACAGCAGAAAGAGCAAAGTTCTGGTTATTTACCCCATTCTAGAAAAAAGATCACAAGTTCCAAATGGCAAAATGACAAGGTCATACCTCCCTTCCCAGAAATACTTATCTTAGCTGCACTGCCCCACTAAAAGATTGTGCTGTCAGTGCCCTCGGTAAATGCCCAGTGCACCCAGTGCTTACGGATTTGAGAAACATGTGACCTGCTCTAAGGATGCAATGTCGGGGGTCTTACCAGCCAATCACCAAACCCATACACTGTCATGTGATTACATAGCCAATGCTTTGCAAAACATGCTAATTCTCTTAACTGTGATGATATTATTTATTTTTTTATGGCAAAATTGTAATTACTTTGACATATTTTTTTTTATTGTACCATCCACTTGTTCAATATGTGATCAGCATTGTGATCATTTTCACCAGCATAAATTAAATATTGATTTGTGACACATGTATTTAATTGGTTTTTACCCACGATTCACACAACTTTTACAACCCAGTATGAACTCCTTTTCACATTGGAATCAAATAGAAAACATGTGAATCAAAATGTTAATTGTGGGTACATTTACAAATAACCTTCATAATGTGGCTTTTATTTTAATAATGGCACTAATTGACAAAATATAATGCTTTGCCTCTCAATTTCCCAAAATTGGAAAATAATAATTCTGATGAATTTAACATTTTCTTTTAATCAATCAATTAATTGCATAACGTGTGACTCGGATTGGGACTCCCAGCTCTGACGGAGCAATAAAGCACAGTAGGAGCATAGGGAAGGTAAAGATAGGTATGGAATGTTCTTTCAAGAGAACCTGTCACTTTGCCCTGAATGTGTCAAAGTTTCTTTAAATCATCCTGTGTAGCCTGAGTATAATCAATGCAAATTCCAGTACAACATACACACGGAAAGCAGGGCATACAATTTTTACGTACAATACAATACAATACCAGAAAATAATATTTACAGATTGTGTTGTTTAGCAATCATAATAAAAATTCAATTTTTTATTTTATTTTAGAAACCTAAATTATTATTATTATTATTATTATTATTAATAAACATTCCTTTTTTAATAAAAAAAAAACATTTATTAAAATAACCATAAGTAACTGTTTTGCAGTCTTTCGTTGTTCAGTAATATAACAACAAATAAGCTATAGAAGAGACAAAATCTATCTAAATGCGGCTTTGTTTTTACCTGTTGTGTGCGGTGTGAGCCAATGCTTTAGCACACTTTGCTGATATCCATTCCCCATTAATTTATGAGATCCTATTTCCCGCTTTCAGGGACACCCGAGGTAGGCTCGGCTCTGATTTGGTATTTCTGCAACGTCTAAAATGAAAAATGTCCCAATAAAGCAGGATGTTTAGTTCGGAGAAGAAGAACGGGGGAAAAAATATCCATCGCTGGCCTTTGTCCTTGTAAACAGATACATCAACAAAGTCATTTTATGCTGAGGTGCCGTAAATGTGATGGATCCCCAGACGCCATTGGGATCAGCTATTAAGTTTTTGTAACATAAGGACAGACACTAAACATAATAATAATTTTTATCAGCCATGGTGACACCTTGAAATCATGAGCGCCAATTAAAGCGGACATACAGTGGTGCAGCAATATGGTTGGTTAGGCAGTGCAGGTATAATTCTGCCCCCCTACATTGGTGGGATGCCCTGAAGGGTATTTTGCTCACTCTGTTGCAAATGGTCGATTGGCATTAGCCCAAAGCTTCCATTGCTTTCTTCTACAAAGCTATATGAGCGTCACTTAAAGAAAATTTATGATCTTTTCAATGTTTTTCTTTTGAAATAAAATCATAAAAGATATCAAGTTAATTAAATTATTATTATCAGTATGGTAAAAGCACAATACCATGATACAATAATAGGTATAAAGATATTTAACAGTCAACCACTTCCTCTGTGCCCATGCTGCCATAGACCCATCATCATCGCATCATGATTACCTAAAAGCATTAATCCTTTTTTATAAAGTATGAAAACTACATGAATTTCGCCTACTCATTTTTTAGTGCTGGAACGCTCCATGCTGAGTTTTCTTGGTCATAAATGTACACAATCGCCCAAAATGGCCTAATCACATGAATAGAGATTTCATACGATAGTATTTGTGGTTGATAAAATATTGGAAAACATTTATGAAAACTCGGCTGTATTGAGCGGCACTGCAAGAGTACAGGTCGGAGTTACCAATTGCATTGCCATTGCAGGAGAAGACAGAAGGAAGCTGATCATGACTTATCTATGCAGATTCTGCTTCCTTATCTTTAGTGCCATACAATAGTTTGATTCTGTTGTAGCTCTTTGCAATACAAGTTTATAGGATCCATTTATTTAGGGCAATATGACAACAGGTCACCTCTCCTTTATTCTCTTCTTTTTATAATATTAGATTTTTAGAGTGATGGGATTTTGTATGACAGTGATCATTGTTTTAATTGTCGTTTGCAGAACTTCTATGCACTTTAATGGAAGAACTGATCGCCATATTTTAAAGTTGTGTAAGCAGAAAAAAATTCAGACCTTGCAAATATCAGCTTTGCATATTGGAAAACCAAAGTAAGCCTACAACTGTATTTTCCTTATTCTGCATCCTGTATCTGAAAAGTGATAATATGTTAGCAAATGGAAAAGAACCTAAATCAGCATTATTTTTTTTTTCAGGTGGGGTGGGGATGGGGCAAATAATGTCAAACTAAACACAAAAATGTAATATTTATCACATCCAAGCTCATAGATGCAATAGCTGCATTAGTTTTCTTTGTTCTTATTTTCACCTGGTGATTCTGACAGTAACACAATTTCAGTTCTAAAGTCACAACATTCACTGATCTGTATCTACAGGGAAAATGTTGTCACCCTAGGTTGCTCCATTACATGGTAATATATTCACAGAAGATAGCTGGGGAGGCTGATAACATTGTTGCAAGGACACAAAACGTCTCATAAAATCAATGGGTATTTTTCTGTACAAAAGAAGTTGCAGCAATCACCCGTATGGAAGCTGTACTATATTCAGGTTTTGTTTTCTGGGTTTAGGTGTACTTTAAAAGTTTTTAAGGACTCTGGACATTTTCTTTCTTCATCTTCTGGCTTCTGCCTATGTCACCCAATTGCCCGAAGGTCTTTTATTACAACAATTTAAATATTCAAATATAAATACCATTTTAATAAAACATGTTTGTGGGAGGGAAACTTTTATTCTCGCCCCTTTCTAAGTTAATGACCTCCCACTTCCTATTCCGGACCTTTTAACAAATTGACCCCACCTTCACCTCCGCCACCCCTAACCCCACCTCTTTAACTTTCAAACTAAATAATTAACCCTTTCCTGCCTTGCTCCCTGTCTTCCCAGTCAAGTCGGCGCTCCTCTATGCTCCCTTTTCTCGCTCGCTCCAGGCCTGAATATTTGAGAGGAAGCCAATAAACCTAGCATGCATGCATGTTTTTTGGGATGTAGGGGGAAACCTTTGGGAAACCCACGCAAACACAGACTGAACATGCAAACTCACTAACTGTCTCTCAAAGGGGCTCACAATCCAATTTCCCTACCATAGTCAAATGTCATTAAAGTAGTCTAACGCCAATTTTTGAGGGAAAGCCGATTAACCATTCTGCATGTTTTTGGGGTGTGGGAAGAATTCAGAGTACCCGGAGGAAACAGTGTCCTGCTTCAAGCACAACTGTGATCCCAGGCCATCCCATTCCATGGGCCATGAGGGTTTGTGCTGCAGCTGCATGGGAATGTGGCCTGGGGAGTTGCCAGCTACTGTGGGTCTGAGTCCTTCAGATAAATTCTAGATATCTACTTCTTACAATATAATATTAAAAACATGATACAGTATGTATGGAAAAATGTGACATTTTCAAAAAAAATTCTCATATAGGGTCCTAAATTTTCATACCACATCCCTATTAAACATTTACATAGAAAAGGACCAACACATGGTTCATACTTTTAAAGTATTATTTGCATGTCCTTTTATATGTAATATTTCCAATAAACATTATTTTGCTACATACAAGAACTTTCCTAAAACCCAATCTAGCTCTCCTTTAAACTTGTGCCATATCATCATCTCAAAGCATGGCAGACATTCTGCCCTTGTCAGAATTCTGAAGGGTAGTTCATGGAGCCCCTAGATAAACTCTTCAGGGTGTGCCGCACTAAAATATAAAGTGACTTGTCTAAGGTAGCAAACAGCAGACGCATTTATTGAACCAGACTTTCCAGCTTTAGACTTACAGTCTGTACTCCTGCCTTTCCTCCCAGTCAATAGAAGTGACATATCTCACTGCGGTAACTTAATCACCTACCCGTCACAAGGTGGAAATTGGGACATTATAAAAAGTAAAGTAAAACAGCAGCAGCTTTTCTCCAGACTTTATCTCACTCAATTATTGTTAAAAGCAAACGGATATCAGAAATCATCACAGAAATTCATATAGGGGAATAAGCTTCATCATCTTAGCAATATTTGATTGCACCAGGAGAGCCCAGAGCAGTGTTTCTCAAGGTTTGTAACATGGGAGAACTATTGAAACAACTTTCATCTTCATAGAACCCCTGCTATAATTACTATATTCACAGCTCAGAGTATATTAATGTGGTGGTCAATAGAAGAATTCCTCTTACATTGCTGGCCATTGGGAAGAATGTCACCCTTACAGAAACCCAAAAACATCATTGGTGACACTTAACCCCCCTGGCGGTCTGATTATATCAGTAAATTTGATTATCAAAGCGGTACATTCTGTTTAAATTTCCCGCCTGGCCACTCCCCCAAGCACACCGCACACTCACACATCCCATTGATCATGCTGGGGACGTGATGTCAGGGGAAAGAGGTGCCGGAGGATGCCAGGGGCTCATCGAGACCAAGTAAGCCCCTTTACAATGCCACCCCAAGTGTGGCTCAGGGTTACCGCTTTTGGTTCTGAAAATGGAACCCGGACCACACAGGGGAATACCACCAGGGAGGTTAAACTGATCTCAGAGGCAGATTGCTCAAAGCTCAAGAAACCCCAAAATCTAAATTATTCAATTTTTTTTTAAAAAAAAAAGCTAATATAAAGAATATGTAGGTATAGAAAAAAGCTCTTTTAAGTTTACCAATTTTTTTTTTTTTGCATAATTATGTTTATGGTTCATAAAATTGGGACAGGGCATGAGTTTGGCATTTCTCTACATATTGAAAGAGGAAGTAGTAGTAGCGGGCTTGTGGGCCTCTACCCAACTTACCTAAGGTGGAGCCAATAAAGAAGGGAAATTAGGTGTCAAGTATTAACAGTTAAACAAGAAACTATTAATTAAATACAATTGAAATGGAGACTGTTAGGAGATGCTTATCTGTCCAGCGATGTCATTTGCAGCAACCAGGAGAACTAAGATAGCAGCAGCCCCTGATTCCCTTTAGTCGTGCAGCCTGATGGATTTATGGCATCCCCAGCATCCATTGTTAGGCTGTGCACAGCAGAAGAGGATTCTAGAGGCTGATCAGCTCCTGACTCAGCTCTGCACTGCCATTGGCTGCTGGGACTTTATAGCCTCACTGCTCCCAGTCACCAGGGCCTGTTGTAGCGTATAGCTGGTTTAATCTGTGCTGGAGTGTGTTTTTGTCTGATTTACTGTTGCTAACCCTGTGCGTTTATGCTGCCTGGACTGACCTTTGCCTGTGACCTGGACTCTGCTTGTGTTTTGCCCCTGCATACATCGTTTGGTGGACGGATATTCGGTGCATGACCTCTGCTCTGTATTCTGGACTTGTCTTTGTTGGAATCTTGGTACTGCTTTATCTGTGAGCAACCCGTCTCCTGAGGCTGAGTGGGGGCTTGATATAGGTGAAAATTGGGGTGTTAGATTGGGGGAATGGTGTCTGGTGAGGACTGGTGCGGACCAGGGCCTTACAGAGACATTGTGGTATCCAAGATTCAAGACAAATTTAACCATCCAATTCCAGGGATGGAAATGAGGCAAATGCATTGATATCACACAGGGCTTCAGGCTGTACTTAATGTTTGCAGGCTACGTATAGCAACCTGAGGAAGAAAAAAGAAGTATGCCCATAAAAGTTATCTTTGGATGATGCACCCCATGGCATTGGCTTAATCAGTGCTGGGCCCACGGCTGAAGACCACCAACCAGAAAAATACTTACCTCTGTTTCAATGACAACCTAATATAAACAGTAATAGTGGCAGTGAATAAGTAATGTTAGCGGCTCCCAAGTAGAGAAATGCTATGCAGTCATTGATCGAATGTTCATAGACAGAAAATGTCTGGAAAAAAGGCCACAGGGGACTGATAGTTATATATTAAAAAAATAAAAGAAATAAGAAAATTATTTATAATAAACAGCACTTTAGCAAACCAATTGCCATATCAGTAGGGTTCACATTTACCTTAACAATCCATGAGATGAATATCAGCTACTCAGGGAATGGATTCTTATCAACGAGTAGGCCAGCTCATATAATTGCATTAAGCATACCCATGGATTATTGCTACAGGGAGCAGGAAACAGAGACTGTATATTATACATAGAAATATAGGTTTACCGAATGAAGAATAAAAAAATAGAAAAAAATATACAGATGCAATGTTTTTTTTTTTTTAAAGACTATGATTTGTCCTAATGAATAGTTTCAATAACGTAATATGTATTAAATGTCACCATGTACGTTTAAAACAAATACCTTCATCTTGGAGTTGTGGATTTGTCCCTGCAGTACTCCTTCTTCACCACACGGTGTCAATAGCCTTCTGGGTTGAATGATGCCTACTTTCTTTAAACTCAGAAGACTGAGGACATAATGTAAGTACAGGGCACTCACAGTATGGTAATGCAAAATGCAGTCATGGGCATCCATGGGGGGACATTTTTGCTTTATGATGATTAAGGGAGATACTCCAATGGATGATGCCCCTTCTTCTCATCTCAGCCAGGATATCAGCATTGCAAGAGCCAGCACACAGGAGAAGGTACCTAAGAATGGAAGCTAGAGCTTATAGGGAGGGAGCAGAGCCAGAAGTCTGATTCAATTGGCAGGAGGACAGTGGATTTGCATGTATGATCCCCTCCTCACTATGTCTGTTGGTTCACTCCAAATCGTACTCAGTTTTCCACATCTTTGCCAGCTGCTTGCACATTGTGAGGAGTTTGAACTCTGAAGGTAGTGGGGAGATGAATGAGAAGGGACTTCTGATGTGGAATCAGTAGTTCTGTACTATATCCTGATATTTTTTATCCATTCTAGGCTCTCTGGGGTTACTACTGGCAGTTCTTCCTGGGTGTTACTAATGCTGGGGGTGTGCCTTCCTTCTGGTATCTGGAGGTCACAACCCCAGCAACCCCCACAGTCCCAGGAAGCTAGGTCCCAGCAGAAAAAGGCACAGGTAATATGCAGGTCCAAGCAGTAACCCTCAGATTGCTTGGTTCCACCAGTAACCCTATAAACAGAGGTCCAATAAGAACTATAGTGCATGGCTCAGGTTTACTGCTGGAACCCTCTTTTCTGGGCCCCTGGCTCTATGGTTACTGATGGGACCAAGCAATCTGGAGGTTACTAATTGGACATAATGTATAGTGGATACTACTGATGCCTTCTGCTGCTGAGACTTGGCTTCCTGGTCCCCTGAGGTTGTTGCTGGGGCCTGGATGTCTGAAAGTTACTGTTGGAGTCTGATGGCTTGGGGTTACTTCTGGGGCCTTCTTCCCTTGCCCTTATGGATTGTTGCTGGAGCTGAAAAATGGCTGTGTAGGTGATAATGAAGCGTGGTTGAATCAGTGACTAGCACTCTGGCATTTGAAGCGCTAGACCCTGGATTAGAATCTCAAACAGGACATTATCTGCAAGGAGTTTGTATGTTCTCCCTGTGTTTGCGTGAGTTTCCTCCAGGTATTCCAGTTTCCTCCGACATACCAAAAACATCCCCTTAGGTTAATTGGGTTCCCATCAAATTGGCTTTAGACTGTGACATATGTCTACAGAAAGGGCATTAGATTGTGAGCCCCCTTCAAGGGACAGTTAGTAACATGATTATGGACTTGTATGCTTAATATAAGTGCTGAGCAATTTTGATTCCAGATGCCTTGTGGTTACTGCCGGGACCTTCTACCTTAGTCTTTGGCCCTACCATTGTTTCGGAAGCCTGGCTGTCTGTTTGTTACTGCTTGAGCCTGCTGTCTAGGCTCGAGGGGTTATTGCTAGGATGAAGAGCTCAATATCTGGGGGTAACTAATAATTCTGGGGCATTCTTCTTCAGGTTCCTGGCTGTCTGGGGGTTACTGTTAGGACCTGTTGCCTGGAGGTTACTGCTGGACACAGCTCTCATGCATATCATGTCAACATTATACCATAGGCAAGAAATACCATACCTCAAGTAAGTACTAGCAAGTACTGTAGATTGCTTTAAGAAAAAGCTGGATGTCTTCGTAGAAGCACAGAATATAACTGGGTAAGAAAGTTTAAAAGGAAAGATAACAGAGACTGTTGATCCAGGGAACATCCGATTGAATAATGGGATGAGGAAGGAATTTTTTTTACCCCTGATGAAGCAAATTTGTACCCGGGGTTTTTGTTTTGTCTTCCTCTGGATCAACTGTGTCTATAGGGTTTCTATCTGGGATATGTTTATTTCCCTAGTGGTTGAACTTGATGGACTTATGTCCATCAATCTTATGTCCATCCATCATATATCTTTATTTATCCTAACAGAATATGTAACTATGATTTTGTTGTGGTTTGCCAAGAATCGTATTCCCCTCCATTGCTCAAAAATCTTCGGCAGATGCCCCTAAATTCAACATTGAAGCATCACATCAGCTCTCTCTGCAACATCCAGGGGTAGAAGTAGAAACCTAAATCCCAGAGTTGGGTTTTAAACTGCTCTAATTTAGACAAATATCTTAAAACAAAAGGTCTCCACATCCCCAGCTTAGTCATCCGACATGAATTCAGCTGGATGCAATTCATCCTTATCTCTGGGACGGCATTCTTCTTTTCACTAGCTGGAAAGAAATAAGCAGCAATATTTCAGACACAACAATTTCTGAAAACTAAATCATTTTAGTAGGGTTTGATTCAAGCAGATTTTAATATGCAATTATGCAAATGTATCTTCATTATACAATTACAAACACACACAGCAGCAAAATTTAATTAATTACAATTTGAGCTGTATTTCATAATATTAACCACTAACTGTCCACAGATGTCTCTCTTTTCCTTGATTCATGTTACAATTTAATAATACATAGTGATAATAAAATAATATATGAACAGATGACTAAGGCAGATGGTGAGAGCCAAATTGAAAGCACAAAGAAATATGCAGCTTTGATGCTCTACAAACATGTTGCGGGTATGTGAGTTTTTTTGTCAAATAATGAGGTTACTTTGTCTGATCAAACATTATTTAGTAATGATGATATTTATCACTTTGGGGTCAAAAAAGTTATCCAGCCAATAATATATATTGCAGAAAGGCTTGACTGTGGTCAGCCAGTCTTGTGATTCAGGCATTCCTGCAGGGGAAGGTGAATGCATAGAACTCTTTTATTTGCTGAACAATTTGTAATTTTGCAAGAATAAAAACTTTCAATTTCGCCTATTATTGTTTCAATTTTGATGGCAATACACAAAATAGGTAATATTTTTGCCTATATATATATAAAAGATTAACACATGGTCATGGACAGTTTTAGGAAGAATTGGTCGCTGGGCAAAAATGAGGGCACCAAATGCCCCACAGCATTCGATCTACCTGCACCTTCCATTCTGTCAGTTGGGGCCCTTGAAGAAGTTGAGACCCTAAACAATTGCACAGTTTGATGCCCCTGCCTCTCCCTATAGTGGTTCTGATTGCATGGAGATCTGATTTGGTAGCCAAATTGAAAGCTTATGTAAAGCAAATATAAAGTCACAGTTCCCATAATAAGCACTAATGTATTTTATTAAGCTATAGTATTAGGCAACAGCCACACAATTGTATATAAATATGTATAATAAGATTGTTTTTACTGGGGACACGTGTTCTTTTATGCATATATATATATATATATATATATATATATATATATATATGTGTGCATAAAAGAACACGTGTCCCCAGTAAAAACAATCTTTAGGCTACAATTTAGGACACTTGCCATGTAGATCCACCTAGACACAAATTGCATATTAAGTCAATCACTTTAGAGTTTGCTCATTGTTAATTACAGAGACATTACAAGCAATCACGGAAGAAATTAGTTCCTGGTATTTTGGAACAACATCAATTGATTGTCCCTCAGAGTCCCAAAATTCCTCATTGCAGAACAAGAATACTAATTTATCCCCATGTTCAACAACAAGACATCCCAAGGACCCAGAAGACAACAGTTTGTTCTGATAAAATTTCCAGCACAATTCATTCCAGCAGGTGAACCAGTATTATATGAAGAGTGATCACATAGCAAAGAAGAAACTAATGCTGCAATCTAATCATTAGAAACCCATGGTGATCATTTTTATTTATCAGCTAGGGTGATTTTTATGGTATTTGTTTCACTTACTCTGTGTGTGTTTTTATTGTTTGCCTTATTATTGTGTATTTGATTGTTATGTGTTCTGTTACTATTACTTTTGTTGTTCAATATTTTTTAAAGTCTGCAAAAGAGAAAAGTGAAAATAATTAAATTATTATATTTAGGTTCATTGGTAATTACTATGTAGTATTTAACAATATCAAATAAAGAAGCTAGCATGGTATATAGCTTGGGTGTTTGGCAACAGCTTCTGTAACGCTCAGAAAGAGAGTTCCACTCTTACAAAAGTTTGATCAGGCAGGGTAATATTGCACAAAGGGAAAGGCAATGTCCCATCTGCAACAACCTCCCCTTCCTGCCTGGTTGCTTTGTGGACCTGACAAAAAAACTGAGCTGCACATGCTGGCTTCTCCTGCACTTGCCAAGGCTGAGCCAATGAACATGGCCAAAGGTCGCAAGAAGGGAGAGAAGAAAGAAGAAGATGACCCCTCTTCCCCCCAGACCTAATGGGTTTAGTTTTAAAGCATAGGTCTGGACACAAAAACTTTTCTCATCTCCATTGAATTAGGGGAAGTGATGACCCCATCAAATTATTGCTGCTTCTTTATTGTCCAATCAACAGGATGGGTGCTGTCTGTAGTGTATTCCAGCAACAAAAAAAGTGGTGGTTGTTCTGTGTTAATCTTTGGTTTGAATGGATAGAAATGCACATAATTTGGCACGTAAAACACCTCCGTTTTATGCTTTTTAATTTGTGTTTTTAGATGTTTGCCCAGAGTTCACGCTTTGCTTATGCCACTGCACAGATGTAAGCGAGGGGTTTCCCTGCTGTTTGCATCCGTTGTGACTGGTGGGGTTTCTCTGTGCAGTTGTAAGGTCTGCTATGTATGAAGCCAACATTAGCAACAGCTCTGACTGTCAGGAAACGCTTAAGAAATACATCTGCTTACAGCAACCTATTTACTAAGCTCCTTAACACACCAATTATCAGCTGCTGGCACCCATAAACCAATTCTGATGTCTCAGTTCAGGAGTTTTTATTGGAGTCCCCATTAAGATGCTGATAGTTGCTGAATTTAGTATAGGTTGATCAAATAGCATGCCGCCAATACAGATACACACACACACACACACACACACATATACATATAAAAAAAAAAATATATATATATATATATATATAAATAACGCTTGGTCAAAAAGTCCCCAAGCCTGTGGGGGCAGTGTTACAATCTGGGGTGCCTTTGGGGGAGGTATTGTGGTCTGAAGTACCAGTAAGGACAATGTTATGATTTAGGGTTATTGTGGGGTGATTAGATTTTTTCTTCCATGATGGCATGGGCATATTTCAAGATGCCAGGATTCATCGGGCTCAGATTGTGAAAAAGCAAAAGACATCATTTTCACCTATGGATTGGCCACCACAGAGCCCAGACCTCAACCCCACTGAGAAATTTTGGGATGTGCTGGAGAAGACTTTACACAGCACTCCGACTCTTCCATCATCAATACAAGACCTTGGCGAAGAATTCATGCAGCTCTGGATAGAAAATAATGCTTGAAATTGCATAACATTATTAAACTGATACCATGATGAATACTTACTGTAATTATATTAAATATTAGAGGGTAGCCAGGCAATATATATATATATATATATATATATATATATATATATATCGCTATTAATATGTGCAGTCCTCTATACAGCCAGTAGCTGGAGCTCTAGTCTCCTTTTCTTTATATTAGCATTGCATCCATTTTACCTGTGCTGAATTAAATACTTTGTTACCAGAAATCAATAACTAATAATAAGGAGGTACTTCTTCCCTATCGCATGGCTCAGTTAAAGGTTTCAATGAGGCTCAATATACTCTAGAAATTCTTAACTTTGCTTTAGCTCTATATAAACTGACATAAGCTTTTTTTGGTTATGTGTCAGGTCAGAGGAGCTGCCTAAGGCAGTCTTGTGGTATTCTGCCTTCTAGATATCAAATATACATAAATTATAAAAGAAAATTCCTGGGGTGATAGTAAATTGACTTCATGCACCATATAGACTTTTGGGGTGAGTTAATACAAGCAGGCAAATAAAAGTATAGGAAATATAATCCTCAATATACTAATGCCATGGCTGCTAAGAAGCAAATTTTATTTATATATTTAATTTCATTATTTAATTTATAGAAATGTCATGATAAAAAAATATTCCCTAGCTGCCAGCTAATAAAGAAAGAAAAGTTTTTAATAATATTATATTACAAAATGGTCTGTGTAGCAATTACACATCCTAGCCATTTTTAATAAAAATGGGATTTCCTTTAAATCTCAAATATTTAGATCTTTATCCAATTTAAGAAGTGCATTTCTACAGGGAATATAGAGTAATGATTTTTGCTCTGTGTTTTCTATGAACCACAGCAATACAGAGCAGCAAAACCTCCATGGAAGATATTTTTTAAAGCTGCCAAAATAGGGAAAACTTTTATCCTTGTTAACTTAATGGCAACAATTGGGAAGAGAAAGAGCAAGGCCTACAACCTTTGGGAATCTAGAAAGGCTTTGAGATAGTTTTATTTTGTATTTCTTTTTAATGTCACACGTTTTTTAACCATCTGATGTCTGCAATATTTACATCAATGCTTCAAGGCATGGGTAGATTGTAAGCTCTTCTGGGCAGGGTCCTCCCCTCCTCCTGTATCACTGACTGTATCTGTCTGTCATTTGCAACCCCTATTTAATGTACAGGGCTGCGTAATATGTTGGCGCTATATAAATCCTGTTTATTATTATTAATAATAATAATATTAATAATAATGGGTACTGGAACAATGTTCATCTACAGCTGACAGTCCAGAGCTGGGGAAATGAACTGGTGAGCTGTACCAGCTTTTTGACTACTGCATCTCAACTACAGCCAATTGGAACTGGCTGGTCAGGTGATCACCATGAATATTATGACATTATGATCACATGAGGTTTGTCAGTAAAAACATTGTTCTCAGCTATAACTGTCTAACTGTCATCGCACACTGCACACACACAAAAGCACACATTTTAAAATATATTCTGCTTTTCACATTCACCTTTTTGATTTCCATCACATGATTAACAAGCAGAATGCCAAGGCATTTGTTTCATCTTGGTTTGCATGTAACTTTTTCAAACTACAATACCCCCCACATGTCCAACACACCTTCCTATTACCTTTCCTATAGCATAAAAGAAATGTAAGCCGTAAATTTAGCTCTGCTTTAGCTAGTAAAGGTTTATCCATTGAATGAACAAGAAAGAAACCTAAAACAAGGCAAAATTATTTTTCAGGGGTATGAATTTTTAACAGTTGGTCAGTCTGGAGTTGTAATGTATAGCATATACCTTGCTGTATTCGGGATACCTTGTGTATAGCACAGGATACAGATATTATTGGTCCATGTAAATTAATATGTAATATATAATATGGAATGTAATATGCAGCACGGCAATCAGGAGACTGCTTTACACTATAACCTAAAGCACAATTTACAGAGTGCAGTAGTTTACTGTTTGTGACATTTTACATTTTGTTGAATATGATATAAAACATATATAACATGTACCACGCTGCACAGAAAGCAATTGTTAGGAGTACGTTACATACAGCATCATTTATCTACTAAGCATCAGTTGGTCTTATGTAAAGTACACCACAAATTACAGCAGTCTGGAGTATGTAATGTCCAGCCCAGTAAGCACACACTGGAGCCATGCAACAGGAGGAGTAGGTAGAGGGAGGGTATGACCAGGGGTAAGGGGTGAGTAGAAAGGAAAGGGTAAACGTTGGAAGTTTATTAGGGGGTGGGAAGGAAAAGTCAGGTTAAGGTGATTGGTGAAAGGAAGAGGTGGGACTGAAAAGTGTTTTAAAAAGGGGTGAAGTGGGGTGGCAGAAGCCAGTCTGAGGGCGGCAGGGGGCAAACTTTCCTCCCTGGCAAGGTATGTGTGAAATCCTTGTGGGTGGTGGCTGAGGTCCTCGGAGGTGGTGCTTTGCGGTAAAGTAAAGGTGATGGGACCCATAGTAGCATGGGGTCTCTTTAAGTGGTGGAGGTCATGGTTGTGGTGGGTTGCAGCAAAAGGTTTTGTTCCTGAGGTTGGGGAACATGGTGCAGGTGTGGCATTCTCAAGTGAGATGAAGATGTGAGCAATCTCCAGCGAGTTTGGTAAATTGGTAGTACTGTCCAGTAGGGATGAGCGAGAATGCTTCTGACAGTCTCGCAAAATTTTCCTTGAACATCCGATGGATCTGCAAAATTTCAGTGAACCGATTTTCCGAATCCACGCTCCAGGTCCCTGGGTTGTCATCATCAATGATAAGTACAGCCCAGGGAACGTGGGAGCCTGGACCGTGGGAACGTGCCTCAAATCAGCTGTGACCACTGGCATACTACTGAACTCATATGACCTCTCAAGAGAGAATCTCCATTGAGAGGTCATATAAGTTCAGTACGCCAGCGAACACAGCCTCACGGCGAATCACAAGACCGTTCTTGCTTACATGTTCAGTAAGGCCCAATTCGCTGTGAGATCGAACCTAAAAATCTTGCTTGCTCATCCCTACTGTCCAGCAAGTTAAAGGTATAAATGTTGGGGAATTGTAATACTAATGTTGCAGTGATGTATTAGGAATATATTAGTGTTAATAATATATTATTGTCATATGTTAGTGTTATGGAATATTTATGAGAAAGTTAAGATAAAGTTTTATTATATATTGTTGTATTTATTAAAACGACCACTCGTGACCATTAGACTACTAAGAGGGTCAATTGGTATGAAGGGGCGCAAACTTAGGAGCTACCTGGGTCATGTACCAAATATCATGATGGACAGAATACAGCGGTAGTATGGCATGTGCAGCAAAACTTACAGTGCAGTAGTTGGGAGTATGTTCCTTACAGCACAGTGCTTATCACAGAATCCCAGCATTGCTTACATATAGAATGCTTGAAATAAAATAAACTTCTTTTCTGCATGCAGACCTAGCACAAAAATTATTCCATGAAACTTCTGTGGTAATGCCGAATTCTCAAGTGAGATTTCCGGAGACTTTTTGGAAGTCTCAGTATTATTAACAGAACAGATCAATATTAGCCCATATATCCAATGCTGACTCATACTAAAGTTCTGGGGCTTTCATTAGAAAAATACTTACAAGTTCATTGCAATATGAGTAATAATTCCCATCTAAGGAACAAACTAATTTTGTTCTGATGGATAATGTGGCCATCGATCTATTGAATTACTTCGGGCTGGATGAATAGAGAGGTTTTATTTTATTGAAGAGAGACATCTTGTGGCTATGTGTAGGCTGCAGTGCGATATTTCGTGAACATGGGTGAAAGCAATCAGATGTTTACGCCAAAGATATGTCTTCCAAACTTTCTGTGTTGGTAAAGTATGGGGAGGAGGCTGAACAAAAAGAGATTTGATGTCTTTTTTTTTTTTTTGATTAGCCATGAGTGGATTTAGTATATCATAAGCAAAATTGCTGCCCCTAAAATCATTTGTGTATAACGTTAACGAATCATTGATTTCACCAATTAATCATTGGACCTCTACATCCCAAACTGTTTTATTTGTATCATGCCTTGTACCCACCCCCGCAGAATGTTTCACTCCCAGGTTCCGCAGGGGCGTATCTCAATGAATGTGGTTGGACCCATATACAGGAATTTTATAGGTTCATTTTTTTTTTTGATCAGCCTGGCTTGGTATATTACAGGCAGATTTTCCCCCTGCATTAGCTCTTGAATCATTATAATTCATCATCATGATTATGATCATAATGAATCATTGATTTAATTTATTAATCATTGGATTAAACATGGGACCTCCCATCTAAAACTGCTTTACTTGTATCATCCTTTGTGCCCGCCCCTGCAAAATGTTTTACTCCCAGGATCAGCAGGGGCGTATCTCATGGAATGATGGAATGTGGTTGGACCCATATACAGGACATTATTGAAATATTTATATATATATAT
>NC_092862.1:135690349-135694429 GCF_032062135.1 Pyxicephalus adspersus
CCTGACATTTTTGTACAATCTTTTTGTTCAACCCACTGAATTAAAGCTGAAAGTCTGCAGTTCAACTGCATGTGAGTTGTTTCATTTAAAATTAATTGTGGTAATGTACAGAACCAAAATTAGAAAAAAGCTGTCTCTGTCCGAATATTTATGGATCTAACTTTATATATATATATTTACATGGCCTTTAGACTGTGTTGTGTAATGGCAATGAGAAGCAACTGAAATATGTTCCTTTTTAGAATATTACAATGATTGACAGCTTATCAGGGTATAATACAAATATAAATGTATCAAGAGAAAGTAGTATGGCATATCAGAAGCAATACCTTTCTTGCTATATACCTAAATACCCAAAAAAAACTTATTGGAACAAACAGGATATCCTTAGGGCCATTTCAAACTTGCAGTGATCTGTTGCATTCTGCAGTGGACACAACTGGGGTCTCAACTGCACCCATTAAAGTGAATGGAGAGTTTGGACCTTTCCTTTGAATGTAGAGGGTCTTAATGTTGTTCCCAAAAGAAACATGTTGCCTTTGGACACACAGCTCTTGCTGAAAGATCTATTCCTGCAGCAGCTGCATGCAGATCTTGTTGCTTGCAGAGCAGTTTGTCCAATATGCCAATTTTGCGGGTTTGCTGTGTGCCCGGGAACTGCCAGTTGTGTAGTTTATAACCAGGCATCTAAAAGAGTCCTTAGTATGATAGTAAATTAAGTCTAACACATTAATCTTTTATTGTGCTGACCTCTTCCGCAGCACTTTACATATAACTGAATGTCTCTGAATATCTATTTTAAGTTAATTGGCACCATGCTGCATTTCTCTTGATGCAGTGAACAGCGTATTTAGAACAGGTGCTAAAAAAAAATCTTACTAGCCTCCAAAAAAAGATTTAGATTTTCTTTCTTACTGAGTCCTATAAGGTTCCCATCATCACTTAGAGTCTTTAAAAAATGTATTTACACTGCAACCTATTATTTTTACATTATAGTCATTATAGACCAGGAAAAGTCAACAAGCATCACTGCAGATGATGTGACCTTTAAACCAAAAGGTGACAGAAGAAAGTTGTTTAAATGATTATATATTATTAAAGGGTTCTGTGTCAGAACAGAAATATGGAGGCTGCCATTGCTAAATAGCTAATTATGGCTCCCTATGTATTGAGTTATTTACCTGGAACAAGGATGCAGAATGGGGGATGAGACTTGTTTTAGACTTCAGATATTGCATGCTTGCCACAGGTCAGGGATTCATTTGGCATTGAAGATCTGGGTTAGTTTAGCAGCACTCAGGTCTGCACCTTTGGAGCCAAATCAGCAATGGAAGTTTAAAAAAAAAATTCCAAAACTTTTGCCTGCCATGGTTCCCTTATAAGACTTAGAACAAGTATGCAACATTTACAATTTAAAACAAATTCCAGATCTCTATATTTGTCATTGGTCAGTGACTCAGATTAAGAAGGATTCATTCATCCCTGCTACTATGGAATAGGAATGCTTATTTCATTTGTATTTTCATGCGTATTTTGGAGCTGTTCTTGTGCTAAGGAAAAAAGTCAATATTTCATCTGGATTTATACCATGGGTGTTGCATTTAGCACAAGAAACACACTTGAGTTGACAGGTTGGCATGTTTTTTTATGCTTTGTGTTAACGTACATTTCTTTCCGCAGTGGAATATGTGCTGCAGTGTTCTGTGAAGTATTGTAAAGTGTTGCAGCACATTGCATTTAAATAAAGGATGTTCTATATTCACCCAGCACACACCAACGTGGCACACCAGTGTGAATTCAGTCTACTGTAACTAATGGATTTCAGCTCATTATTGTGTTGGGTCTGTGTTGAGAAATGCATTCTAGGAGGCATGGTGTGAATGGGTCCTTAATAGTTTTTTTTTAACAGCATGAAAATACAGATGCAGTGCAAAAAATAATTATGCAAAACAGAAATGTCAGCGAAAAATCTATATTTATTTTAGGCACCTTCGCCGCCATATTCCACCCTTTTTTCTGGTCAGATTTGAGATTGGGTGATCATTGCTGATATGTTTCTGCACCTTGATTGAAGTCCACCTGGGGTAAATGAAATTGATTAAACAAGATTCGGAAAAAATAACCCAGAGCCTCCCGAATACAGCCAAAAGCCTCCCAAGATGTGTGCTGTAGGGATTCTGGGCTCTGCGTTACCATTTAGTATAGATTGCCACGGGTTGTCTACCCCTTTATGTAAAGTAAAAATGTTGAGCCTAAGTCCACTTTAAGCTACATTGTGGATCAAGCCATTGCTGCATCAAGAAGATCATACGATAGAATGCGATTGATGCGATGCAGGAAACTTCACACGTATGTTATTATTATTATTATTATTATTATTATTAATAATAATATTAACAAACGGGATTTATATAGCGCCAACATATTACGCAGCGCTGTACATTAAATAGGGATCTTCACAGCTTAGTTACTTTCGGAATATTGGTAGCTTTTAGGACTGAATACTAGCACAGTGGACTTGATTTATTAAAGCTCCCCAAGACTGGAGAGGATTAGTGTTGGTGTTCGAATTCGGGTTCTCCTTATATTCGACCTCAATATGGCTGTTCGAATTCGGATAGACCCAACCCAAAGAAAACGGTATTCAACGGTAAAAATTTGGGAGAAAAAAATTTAAAAAATGTGTTTTAAAAAAATATAAAGTAATTTATTGAATGTTTGTGTTTTTTTAACTAACTTTTTTTTTACAGGTTTTCCCACAATGACATTATGATTTCCTGTCATTGCGGTATCTCCGGGCACTACAGGTGATGAATAGGGATTTGGCCCATTCATCACCTGTAGTGCCCTATGTTCTTGGATAGAGTTTCTCAATCCAAGAACACATAGTACAGTGCGGCAAAAGCGATCGCTGTTGCCACGCTGTGCTACTACTATGTGTTCTTGGATAGAGTTTCTCTATCCAAGAACACTGGTTACTAAAGGTGATGAATGGGGACAAGTCCCCATCCATCACCTATATTTCTTGGAGAAACTCTATCCAAGAACACATACAACTAGTAAAGGGCTGCAAGAGCAATTTGACTGCTCTTGAAGCCCTTAAAAGACCCTAAAAATACCTGAATTCTCACACCTTCAATGGTGTTCGAATTCGGCATTTGATCACCTGGAGAATTTCTCACTATTCGATCGGATAGCTGTCGAACCGAAGTGAGATATTCGACCAACACTAGAGAGGATACACTTTTATCAGTGATACAGACCAGGATTGAAAACATTTGCTAACAAATAGCAAATGACTTTAAGGAATCCATTCCAGGTTTGCTGGGTCACTCAGCTTCACTGATAAAAGTATATCCTCTCCAACCTTGGAGTGCTTTAATAAATAAGGCCCAGTGAATTCAAGCTATTTCCTGCCGCACAGTGGAGACATTGAAGACTTACCGCCATCACTCAATCCTATTTACTTGAATAGAAGCAGTTTGGACCACGGGTCATGGGTCTTAAAGAGCTATGAAGGAGTTTGGGCTGTTCACTTAGCCTAGAGATGAAGCTCTGCTGACCACAGCTATTCAATCATGTGCAAGCAAAAATTATGTTTTTATAAATTTCCTTGATTGGGTATTCTTTGCAGAGAATTTTTACCAAATTCACTTTGCTAAGTAAAGGGCCTAAATTCCTTTGTTTTTTTTTATTCCTTTAACTAGCCACAGACTATTTGTTTCTTTATCGAAAGATCTTCTGAAAAGATTCGATTTCTAATTAGTTATATTTTATATGTGAACCTGTGACCTGATCTTTTAATTAAAAAAAGGAAAAAGAAAAAAGCAATTTTTCCCAACACTCCTTTAGCTTCATAAGGCAGAATATCTGATCCATTACCAGCTACAATTATTTCTACAAGATAACGTGTAAAATAAATGAAAGCGTTTGCTTGTAATTGCTTAACCCAGCAAAATGATCTAAAAGGGCATTCATTCAAACAGCTCAAAAATAAAGCTATTAGAAAAGTAACACAAAATATATAATTGACCTATAATTCAGTACAAAACTGTTACAGTGATGTTACTCATTGTATTT
>NC_092862.1:135694680-135750801 GCF_032062135.1 Pyxicephalus adspersus
TGACAACATTTTGCTGAGCCTGCAATTTTATAAATATACAGTGGCTTCAGAAAGTTTTCAGACCCCCTTCACTTTTTTCAATTATGTTTTGTTGCAGCCTGATGCTACAATTATTTCCATTCTTTTGTATTCTCAATAATCTAATAATACACAATACTAATAATACAATAAACTAATCTACACTCAGTATCTCATAATGACAAAGTGGGCACGGAATTTGTAACAATTTTGTAAATGTATTCGAAAGAAAAAATTGAAAAATCACATTTGCACAAGAATTTATACCTTTTATACCAAATACTTGAAATTTAGCTCAGGTGGCTCCCATTTCTCTTGATCATTGCTGAGATGTTTCTGTACCTGGGGTAAAAATGAAAATAATTGGACAAGATTTGAAAAGGTGCACACCTCTCTATGGAACGGTGGTTGCCAACCTTTTGGTTTTCATGGACCACTTATTTCACGGACTCCAGACCGCACATGCGCAGGGATGTGTCACTAAAAGGGGAACGCACTTCCCCCAGAATGACGTCATGATGCCATAGCCCGCCCAGAGACACAACCCACCCTGAGCCTGCGATCGGTACGGGAGACATGGTCCGTGGCTCTGGCCGGTGCGCCCCCAGAGGGGTCCCTTTTCTGAACTCGTGGGGGGTGCACTAGCCAGAGCCGTGGACCTCTAAAATTTTCTCGCAGACCACCAGTTGGTGACCACTGCTATAGAAGGCTTTATAGCAGACAATGCTAAGCAAAAACCAAGCCATGAGGTCATTGGAATGGAGCTCACAGACAGAATGGTTGCAAAGTACAGATCTGGGGAAGGCTGCAAAAAAATCTGTTGCACTAAAGGCTCAAAACAGCACAATAGCCTCCATAATAATCAATGGAAAAAGGTTTGGAACAACCAGAACTCTTCCAAGAGCTGGTTGTTAGGAAAGTTAGTTGCAGTGAGCAGTTCTATACCACTCCCTGCCACACCCATTCACTCTCTCTGCGGTTACCACTGGTAGAAGTTATGTCTCTTTCCCTTGAAGTAGTGGTTCACTGGCATGAGAAAACGGTAACCACACTGCAACTTCACCGCCGAGGTGTAGTGGGGCTTACTTTTTTCAGGAATAGGCACGTGTGCCCACTTCTTTTTTGCAAAGAATTCTTTGTTGGTCCACGGATTTGGACAGTCCGGCCCCTGCCAGGTCAGGAGAGGAACCCCCCTGGGGGGTCGCACTGGCCAGAGCCGTGGACCATGTCTCTCATATGGAATTTCAGGTTCAGGCTGGTGGGCGGGTTACCTCTCTGAACACAACCCAGGCTCAGACCTGCGATAGGAGAGTGTGCGGGTTCTGGTATCATGACATCACTCTGGGGGAAGTTTCTTCCCCTTTGAGTGACACATAGACATGGGTGTAGTGGGGCGGGCACCTTTATTATGCCCCCGCTTCTTTTTTAACAACTACACCCCTGGCCTTAGTCCCTCAATCAAGCAAGAAAATGCTGACCCTAGATAATGGCTGAAAAAAGATGGCTTCATCCTTTTTTATAGAAAAGCACATGAAGGTATTGCCAGGGTAAGTACAATGACCATTGTAAGGGTTAACATTTACATACGGCTTGCAATGTCTGAATCTAATATGCACTTATATATCTGATGCTAGGTCCAATTTTATTGATTTTAAGAGAGTAGTAGAGCTCCCTCTACTGGTTAGCCTACACATCTTTAATTTTTTTTATAAGAACAGGAAATCATTTAAAATAAGTTTGTAAAAATGTGTAACAAACATTACCAAAATGTCTGTATATTGAAGTAATACAGCCATAATATCACAACATAGCTAATAAAAAATACACTCTACCTGCCGCCATAGTCTTAAAAGTTAAAGTTGAAAAGTTATTGAAGACTGCTGACATCTAGTGGTATAAAGAAGTTACTGCAGGGGAAAGCTCTTCATCGAAGGTGGGTCCTGCAGCAAAAGTTGCTTTTTTATTTCTACTGGTCTATCATTTTTTTGTCCTGTTCTGCATTAAGAGATCCTGTAATATCACGCTATCATTCATAAAGATATTACTTACTGTTGACAAAGCAGTGCTCATTGAATGATGGACCAGGAGGAATTATTTTTACTACTTCATATCCTAATCAAGGATTTTTCATATCATGGCAGTCTCCAGAATGAAGTGTACTATTCTATCATCCAATAGAGATAATTCCACAGACGTGCACTGAAAAGTAAACACATTAGAATGTTAACTTTGAGTAGCAACATTAATATTCAGCAGTGTGATTTAGAAATTCCTATTTGCACAATAGTCTCTTTATTTCTTTTCTATTAGGCAAACTGGAAATTAAGAATGCGTGACATTATTTTCCAGCATATCACAGTTATTTGCCGAGCCGTTCCTCTTCTTGCAGATCAGTGGATTGTGAATTCTAATGAGTTTATTTCCTCTGGTACAACCACTCCAATTTGAGGGATCAAAGATGCTTGCCTGAACTTCTGCACTTTTATGTTTAGAGAATATTAAGCCTCAGATTCACCTGTCACCTCTAGGATAATTATGGTTGTTGGATGTGTAACTTACCGGTCTGACACGTAGACCCTATTGTTATTTCAAGCTGTCTTCTTTTCCTAGAACACGCACTTTATTCATTGATTAAATTGATGTCTTCCTTATTTCCTGTCCTTCTGACCAACAGAAGCTCCTGGCACCTGGTCAGCAGACTGGCAGCCAGGGACACATCCCTAAACATATTGATTTAATAAAGGAATTTTGTCTGTTCACTTACCAAGGTGAATGTGGTGATAGTTCACTTTGCAAAGAATATCGAATTACACGCGAGGAAGCCTAAAACAACAGGGTTTTTCCTTGCACATAATTGGATGGGTAAAGTCAGCGGAGCTTCAGCTCATTTACTAAGCTAAGTGAAGTATCACTTTGCTATGTGAACAGCATATGTTCTTTTAGTAATCAAACACATTGCATTGCATTCCTTTAGACATCACTAGGAATAGTGAATATGATGTAAGGCCATTATCTTTCTACATAGCTGTTGGGACCGTTACACTAGAGGCAAATATATATTTATAATATATCATTTTAGATGTAGACTAAGTGGGATTTAGGATTCCTTCATCCTTGGCTTGGTGTGGTAATTTACTGGCTATTGCATGCATGAGAGATAAAAACATGAACCTACAGCATACTGGGAAGAGATAAGAGGAGAGGGGTGAAAAGAAGAAACAAGGGACGGGGAGAAGAGAGAAGTAGAATGGAAAAGAGAAGAGAGGAGGAGATACAGGTGAGAAGAAGAGAGGAGAGGTGAGGTTAGGAGAGGAAAAGAAGAGAAAAGAGAGAAAAGGGAGAAAAAAAGAGGAGAAGAGGAGAAAAAAGAAAAGTGAAGAAGAGATAAGAAAAAAAAAAGAAAAGAAATGAGAAGAAGAGATAAGAAGAGGAGTGGAGATGAGAGGAAAGAAGAAAAAAGAAGAGATAGAGAAGAAGAGAAAGGAAAAAAGAGAGAAGATATAAGAGGAGAAAAAAGAAGAGGAGTAATGTGAAGTAAAGAGAGAAAAGAGATGAGAGATAACATTTTATTAAATAGCCATGATTGTATTTATTTATTTAATTTTTTTTGACATTTCTATAGATTAGTGTTTTGAATGTAACCAGAGATGGTTTCATTTTGTACCCTAGGTTTATACTCGAGTCAAAGAACTTCCCTGTAATTTCAGATAAAAAAGTACATACTGGTTAATATTCAGATCAGTTTATATTTGAGTATACACAGCTTTTTAAGTAAAATATCAAACATAAATACAATAAAATTACAATAAAGTGTTAAAACTTGTTGCACATTTCCTTATCATATTTACATCTACAGTAAGTTGTTTTATTAAATACATTTCAACTACCTGCAAATGTTGTCACTTTTATTAATACTGATAATACAGCATGGAATGGGGAAAAAATGAGATATTTTTTCCACTGCATATCTTATTTAAAAAGCCTAGATGTGCAAAAACATTGGCTGGGGTCCCCTAAGGCCCCAGGCAGTAAGCCACATTGGTTTGTTGAGCATATTACTGTAGTGTGGAGTGTACACAGCTGCTACTCACATAAATCCTTGTCACAATGTTTCTCTCTGGGGCTGAGCCCTATATAACATCTTTAACACTTGCAGTCATGCTCAACAAACAGCCGCATTTCCCTGCTGCATTTGAAAAAAGGGAAATGATTGCAGGTTTGCAGGGATATAAAGCATAATACAGAAATCTGAATAATGTAGGAACAAGGAGGTGCACAGAGAGCCGAATCATCCGCTTCCAAATTTTTTTAAAGTGAAATTGTGTTGTAAAAATTAAAAATTATGGGCAGACATATTTATTGTAGAGGGGACAGGAGATAATTCTTCGGCAGACAAACTTACATGCCTGCATATACAGATCAGTGTACATTCTTAGCATAGCTTGGTGCCGGAAGGAATGGGCAGTACAATTGGTTCCAGTACTCTCGTCTTTGCTGCAGTGCGGTCCCAGGTTTGGATCCTGGCCAGGACACAATCTACAAGGAGTTTGTATATTCTCCCGTATTTGTGCGGGTTTCATCCCAAATGCAGTTGGGTTTTGGCCTTAGAGTATGTTATTGGCATATGACTATGGTTGGACCATGCATTGTGAACCCCTTGGAAGGACAGTTAGTCATAGGACTATGGGCTTTGTAAGCGCTGTTTAATATGTCGGTGCAGGTCATTAATTATAATTCCAGCCATTAAAAGAAATGGAAGATTCAGAACAGAAAAATAATGGGTGAATGTCGGTGTCAATAAGGGAAGGTGGGTTAAGTTCTGCTTTAAAAAAGCAAATTCTGTCAATGTCTGTACAAAACCAAAAACCAACCAACATGAATAAGGGTTAAATCTTGGTTACAGAGTTTATTAAATCCTTTGTATTGCTTTGGGCAACAGCTGACTGAGGGCAAGGCAGAGTAATGGGCAGATGGTCAGAGCAAACTGAAGGTAGTTGCAGAGTCTGATATTTAAGATCCAATCAGGCAGAAACAGAACAGACTTCCAAAAGCAGAGGTAACAGGCTGATGATTTGCATAAGCAGAGAAAATGTTACACATGCAATCCAACATTTTCCAGAAAAATTCAAGGCATGAACATTAGGTATTAACATTCTGCTTGCCTGTCCCCCTCCTTGCTAGCTGCAGACCCTCTGCTGCTGTTCAAGAAAGCCCCAGAGCAAAAAAAGAAAAATTAGGCGCAGGGTGGCATGCGTCCCCTTGGCATCGAAATGGCGGGAAGCAAAGGTAGAAGGACGAAGGGGTTGGTAGGGAGGAAGAGAAAAGAAGGGGTTAAAAAGGTCAAGTTGAGGGGTCGGGAAACTCAGTTGATGTCCAGTAGTGAAAAAGTTCCGGCCTGCGCTCTTGTTTTGGGGTTATTAGTATTGGTAATGGGCATGGATTTTAACTGGGAATAAGGGGCGGTTGGGTTTCTGGTAGGTGGTGGCTTGAAAGGTACTGGAGAATGGGGGGAGCCGTCTATGGTATGAGTGCCCTCGAAGGTGATAAAATGGTGGAAAGGAGGTTATTGTCTATTATGTCGGGGAGGGGTCTGCATATGGCAGATATGGGCACCTGAGAAGGTTTGGCAGTTGGGAGCCAAAAATATCTAGCCCTGGTAGACATAGTTGGCCCAACATTTTTTCGGTGATTCAAGGCCTTCCAGGAATGGCACCCAAAAGATCTGGAGTTGAATTGTTGTTATGGTTAAGTTATTGTTAAGTTTTGGTTATTCATGTTATGTGAAATAAAGTTATTAAGAAATATTTAAAGTTTGTATAATAAAGATCATCTGTTTCAGCCACTTTTCTCCAAAGTAAGGTGTGTGGTTTTTGGGGTTGGACAGCTGAAATGGGGGAAGGGGTGGCGGTTGGAGGTAAGAAAAAGGGGGCATTAGGGCTACCCTAATCATGAGATTGTGGAGATCCACACATGACTGCAACTATGAGACTATGCTAACTCACAGCACAATACACATGTGCGAGCCAAAGGGCATGCATAGCTATGTGTACAAATGTGCGAATGCTTGCACCGAATGTGCTTTTGTGTGGGATATTTACATCTTTAGTTCTGACAGAAGTTCTGCCAGGGTTCTCGTCGTCTGATTTTCTGACTTCTTACCTTGACCTGACGCTGACTTCAACTTCACCTACGTTTGCCGACTGCTCCACCTGTTGAACAACTTTGAACGATCTCATAACTTGGACACTTCAACATGGTAATTTAACTTCATAAATCTTTTTTAATATCACTAAATTTCCATCTTTTAATAAAATAGCGCCGCGTAATATCGACATGAAGGCTATTCTTTCAGGAATTACTAGTATTGAGGGACAATTCTCTTTCCCAGTCTCTTTTCTACATTCTCATTGTGTTACATGCACACCATTGGAGACTACATGTGGCCATTTCAACAAAAAGTGTTCCATTATGGCAACAATCAAGAAACCTGCCCAGAGAAATCCCATGCAGCCATTATTGCAGTGCATGGAGATGCAAAGGTTCGACAAAGAGGTTTCAGGAGTCATTGTTTCTGATACACGACACTAACAAAAAAAATTTTTTATGTTTGCCTCCATCACAAGTGAAAAAAAGAAAATGATAATACCCCAAGCATATAATTCACCCAAGATATAGAAGGATAATACATTCCAGAAATGCATCCTATAGGTAATTGTAAAATATCAGCATCTTTTTTTTTTCATTTTTGGGGCACAACCTGCACTTTGATTAAGGTGAACCCATCCTTTTTAAACATGTATTAATGTGCATCTTCTATTTATTAATTAATTAATTTTTACACTTCATCCAAACCATTGATAATATTCGATGTAACAACTTGTCACACGGTAGCCGCTCAGCACCCAAGAAAAGGGACGCAATTATCTTCCATAACGATGAGGAATCGCACAAATGATTGTAATTTCTGCACAACGCTGTCATGTTATGTCAAGGTAAAAGACAGCTCGCCTGAAAGCAATCAGGACAAATAACAGCTCCCTATAAAGGAGAATAATATTAACACAGAGCATAATTGCAAAAATGTCATAATCCAAACAGAGTTCATTTTCTCTGAACACATCCCTGATGGAGTGAGATGTCACAGGTTTAATTATTAGATCTGCATGTGGGGAAAAAAAAAAATATATATTTATTATTATTATTATTATTATTATTATACTTTCTTTATACATTGACAACATATTACATAGCCCTGTACATTAAATAGGAGTTGCAAAGGACAATGAAAAATATGAACAATGATACAGGAGGTGGAGAGGATGCTGCTCAAAGGAGCTTACAATCTAAGAGGTGAGGGGGCATAGTGCGCAATGGGCCTGATTTATTAAAGCTCCCCAAGGCTGGAAAGGATACACTTTCATCAGTGAAGCTGGGTGATTCAGCAAACCTGGATTAATTCCCTAATTTGCCCTTCTTTTACATTTTCCCTTGCAAAAGGCAGATCTAAAATACTGCATTGTCTCATTTCTTATTGCTGTTGGTAATCTATACTCCTGGGTTTTTGCTGTGTTGTTGTGTTTTAAATATATATATATATATATATATTTATATATATATACATATATAAATTGTTGTGCACATAAAATGTTTAGCTATATGAATATAAATAGGGCTATACATTAACCCTCTAATAACCGGTGGTAACTTTTGCATTGATAGCCAGACCAGGGTAAACATGTGTATAAAGTTAACATGATACTACCTCTATGACTATTTACCCTTAATATTTTTTTTGTTTTCTAACAATTTCAAAGATTTTTTATTAAAATAAAACTCCCACCTTTCTGCCCCTGCACTAATTCCTTTCTACCACTAGATGTCACCAGTCCTTTGATTTGAATAACATTGGAATAGTAAGTTTGGTAAAGTTGATGGCAAACCTGTGCAACTAAACCCAAAGTTCAAAAATTGCAATCAAGCAGGTTCATTATTGCAGAACAGACAGACAATGTCACTTCTGCAATAAAACATAACTACCTGCCTGTTTGCTGTACTTTTAAAAAAAGACGCTTCCCCTGTGGCTGCTGGGACTGAATGTATTCTTGCACATGTCAATCAAGATAGCCAAAGATCAAGACACAGGGAAGAGAGAAGAGGAAGATCATGATGTCAAAAAAAAAACATATTTATATAACAAAACCAACCACCTTACAGTAAAAAGTGTGATCGGGCAGGTAAGGTCATTTAATTGCAAAAAAGACATCGTTTGTCCCTTCTGCAACAAAGGACCTTCCTAGTTGCAATTTTTAAGTGTCAGGTTTTTGGTTTTGTTACAAAAATATGTTTTATTTTGTATGTTCCATGTTTATTATTAGATTGATTTGAATTTCACAAGAATCACAGTATTCTCCTATGTACACATCCCAAATCTAGAGATTGTAAGTAACCTCCTCCTGGTTTTTCTGATGTTCATATTTCTACAAGCACCAAAATGTTCACATGTTCAAAGGTAAGATTTCACAGAACTCACAGCTTCAATAATTATACCACTGATTTTCCAAGTCTACACAGAGCCCGAGGTCAAATACCAGGCAGCCTCAGCAATATCCTACACAAGGGGCTCTAGCTTTGGGAATAAGAGAGTTATTGCCAAAAATTCTCCACATCTCCAAGAGTCCTCAGGGTGAAAGTTTCTTATTATGACACCAGGATCGCCAGGATTGTGGCCAAGTCTCCTACTTAGCACTCATCTTTACCAAGTGTGCCGGCTCGGTTTATCTTCTTATCCCCAAAACACCAACAGGTGGACTGGTAATGAAGATTGATCAGTTCCTTGCAATGTATATGTCAAACCCAGAGGAAATGTTTTATCCTAAAAACTGGAGCTTTAATTTTATGTCAGATCTGAATATCTCCAAAAAGCGGAAGTAAAGCCTGCTATGCAATAAATAAAATATGTGCAATTGAGAAGACTCATGCGGCTAAGTTCAATTAAAGAATATCTTAAAGTGAATGGAAAATGGATCAGAACCCAAAAGACATTTGTTTCTATCTTACAATAATCATTGTTCTCAAGCCTTATGTGTGAGTAACATGTAAAAAGAGGAGGAGAAAAACAACTCTTTGTTGCAACTTCAGTAGCTTATAAAATGAATATATTTAACATTCTAAATTATAAATAGCTCAAGTTATAGATCAGTACATAATTATGGCAAAATGTCAAAAGCATAAAATCTTATCTCTTAGTAAGCGTAAAACATAATATTATCTCCAAATCCCGACGCGTTTCGATATATGGCTTCCTCAATGGAAAGTAGAGATCGTATTGATAGTTCTAAGATATAAGGATTAGCTCGACAGATCAAGTGTATTCAGAAAGTAGGGTAAGAAGTTGGTATGTACAATGAGTAGGTATAGAAGTATAGAGGGAGGGAAGGGAGGGTCCAAAGGTGTTTCAGACAAATTTGTGAATAGTAGTTCATAGAGTTCAAAGAGTATAATGGTATGTCTTAAAATGAAAACTTTAAATAAAACTTAAAGAGGAAGTAAACTGAAAACAAAAAATAATCACATTACCTTTAATCCTGCATCCTTCATCTTCTTTCTTCACTTCCATCTTCTTCCTCGGTCTTCTTGGTACGTCACCCGATCTCGTATTGTGCAGGTGTGAGACCGGGTGACGTACCCGCTGAAAAAAAGGGGAAAAAAGAGAGCCGATCTCACTGCACTTGCCTGAGATTGGCATCTCTTTCCCTAAATAGAAAAAATGCCCGAAATTAGGGCATGTGCAGAAGGAGCTCCCAAAGCCTCTCGGGATGTGTGATGTAGGTATCCCTGGAGGCTCTGCACTTCAGCAATTAGGACTTAAAGGGGGGCTGCTGCACCTTAATTGCAATTAAAAAAAAAAGTTTCCTTTACATATATGGGGAGTCTACCCTTTAATGTAAAAAAATGTTGAGTTTAGGTACGGTATAAGACTGAAATTGAAAAAATGTGCAAACAGGTGGGGTTTTATTAAAAAAAAAGCATGCTTTAGGGTCTATTTATAAAACAGTGAATGGGACATTCACCAAACATTCCTTGGTGCAGAATCCTCCAGCTCCATATATTTTTAATGGCAGTGATTCCTACATGCCAAATGATTTCTATTCCTGTCCATCCAGCCCTTATCTATAGACAGCTCTATCACAGGAATGATTCTTGTCTGGGAGGGTAGAGGATCTGGTCCTTCTCTGTTGCAATTTCACCTTCACTTACAGGTCCCTTTCTCTATCCTGTCGCTGGAGAACAAAAGAAAAAGAAGACTGATAAACTCCTTAAATCTTCTTTTTTCCAGGTTCTCCTTGATGTTACCTGATCGTGAACTGCATATGCACAAGGTCGGGTAACGTGTTTTACTCCAAATGTAATAAAAAAGTCCAGATCTCACTGCGCATGTGTGAGATCAAGCACATGACCAGGGTAGCTCGGACCTTCTAGCCCAACCTTTAGAACCACCTCCGCCTTCCCCCGACCCCCCACCATTGTGGGGTTTCCCCTTCAGTCTTTACTGCCGCAGCAGTGATGGTGGAAGGAGAGGAGACCTCTCCAAAAGATACATTTTCCATTATATAAAAGGAATAGCCACCCTTATATCATCAAATATGTGATGATAGGTCTGCTTTACCTATATACTCAGCAGGTGGGGGCGGGACAGTGACCAATCTATGTTGCTTGTCTCTACTACAGAAAAGTGAGGTCACCAATCTATGCAGAATGAATGCTAAGACCTCCTGAACAGAGCTTTATATCCATAGGCAGGTCAAACAATTCACCTAGAAGTATTCCTCATCACCGGTGTCTTGCCTTGAGCTCAACTTTAAAAATAACCTTTTTCTTCCCAATATTACCTATAGACTAAAGTAAGATTTCTAAAAATTGCCCGGAGACCTTCTTTAAATGCATATGCCAATATATTCCCGGTGTAATATTCCTCGAGGCTTGACAGAAAATTTTAATTTGATGCAAAACCCCTGTCTGCCGAGAAGGTATTTTTGTTCTATCAAACTAATTCTTCATGACAGCAATCAGCAAGAACATTGAGATTTAAAGGAAATGCTCCCAAGGGAAGCAGCCAATCTTCCTGCTCTTGATTTAGTAATGTAGCCAGTGTTTAATACACAGCACAGCAGATACAAACTGCCCTATTTCCCATCCGACGGCGGAGCGTAATCCGCAAAACTGTAAGTCTCTGGAGTTTTTTTGGTGGATTAAAACGTAGTAGGGTACATCTACAAGGATGGCGTTTGTTGAATCTTTTCCGTGTGAAAACATAGAAACGGTTTAATGTGATAACTTCTGGACAGAAGAGAAATATTACGAGATTAAACAGGGTTAAGTCTGATTTTGATTCGAAGAATTAAATGTGATGTTCAGATAGAGAAGAGCAGGCGATGGATTCCTTATAGCAAATTTATAAATTCATGGGCGGCTTGAGTTTTATTGCTGGAATGTTGATCATAGGGAATTTGGTTTGGCACTTTGCTGGGGTGCAGTGACATAATGGGGGTTGTAGTCACTGTGACATGATTTTTATATGTGGTATTTAGTTACTACAATGTAGCAAGTGTTTCTCATCCAGGGTTCTTCCACAGGTTGCTGGGGGTTCCTTGAGCAATGAGAAGTTTGTGCCTCTCAGGTCAGCTTAAGTGACACCAATGATGTTTTTGGCTATCTGTAAGGGTGACATTCGTCCCAATGGCCAGCAATGTAAGAGGGATTCTTTTCATTGGCCATTACACTAATGTAATGTGAGCTGTGGCTATAGAAATTATGGTTCCCTGAAGACCTGAAAGTTATTTCAAGGGTTCCCCATGTTAAACGTTTGAGAAACACTGGTTTAGGGGAAAAACAATATTATTATTATTATCCAGTAGTTATATAGCGTCAACATACTACGCAGCCTTTTACAAAGTCCATAGTCATATCACTAAAGGTCCCTCAAAGGTTCTCACAATCTAATGCCCCTACCATAGTCATATGTCCTTACCACAATCTAAGGTTAATTTGGGGGAAGCCAGTTAACCTAACTGCATGTTTTTGGAATGTGGGAGGACCTGGGACCTAGTGTTGCATGGACAACCATGCTACCAACAAAAGCAAGGGATGGAAGATCTATAAATCTGCTTTTGTTTTTAATTTGAACAATATTTGGATCATCACAATGCCATCAATTGCTTGTACTGGCTTCCAATGTGAGAGCAGAGGAAGCAGAGTTGATCTAGTCCCTGCTGTCTCCATAATAATCGATGTCAATCAGATTTTGCTTGCTGGGGGACTGCAGGTCAATTGCACCTACAGTGAATTCTGAATGATCTCAGCAGCATCTCAGATTCCATTAGCCCATTGACACCTGCTCCTAAAAAGCGCTTGTCCTCACCTTGTTATTTAAGGTAATAGGAAAAAAATCCTATCCTTATCTATCTTGTATTCTAAATTATTCCTGTTCTATACTTATATATATATTATATCTATCTTGCTAATGTATACCCTATCCATTATATCCTATAGCCCCTTCTATCCTATTGTTTATTCTTATCTATATTCTATATTCCAAATATCATATAATGCATGAGTGGAACCTCTCCTAAATTTAACAGAATACAACATAGAAGTATGATTTCATGCCATATACATCATCTTGTTTCTGGTGGATCTCATGCTCCACACACCCATTAGTCCTTTGCAATACTGGCACAGAGTAGCTGTGGCCCCAGGTGTCACGGTATAAAAACAATGCTTTCTGAAAGTTCCAAACTTTGGTAATACAAATTTGACCGCACACAAATATATTTGAATTTGGGGGGGGTTATTAACATTAAAGAGTATATCTTTCAAGAACAGGTCACCCAAATCAGGCATCAAATATAGTGTGTGAAATTCCAATAGGCTAAGTTGTATAAGTCACACTGTTGAGTTGTGGGTGCTACAAGTGGTCAAATAATACCAGACCAGTGCTAGTCCCTGCAGAGGTTCCTCTCTCTACAGAGAAATGTTCTCTGGGTCTACCGGAACTGTACTGCAAAGGAAATGGCTTGGCTGAATTAATGGTCAGCTCCAATTTGAAAAGCATCACTAACTGCAGCTAAGCAAGTTTATATTTAATTCATCTGTGTTGGATTTACAAGGCCTGGCCTTTGCTTATATGTTTATTGGTAAACTGTCATCTTCAGTTTTATTTTTTGTTTTTTTTTTCTTTGGCACACCTCCCATATTGGTGCAATGTTCTTCTGCCGTTGAGGAATCCACTTTGACACCAACTAATGCAAGATCTACCTGCAGATCACATAAAAGAACGATAGTGATCTTGGACATTCATTTTATCATCAAATGGTCAGATTTTTTGGTTAAACTGATTTGTGTGACTTATGATCTGTAGGCTTTTATTTTTTAAAATCTGCACAAGATTTATTTCTTTTTTTTTTTTTTGCTGCAGCGTGTCAAGGAGTGAGGGGGCTGCATCTGGCTCAAAAGAAGACATTGACAATGATGGGGATTTTTCCAAAAGCGTCGCCAGCTACTTATGAGGAACATCAAAGTAAAAAAATGCCAAATAGAATACATTCTGAGTCAAAAGTTTTGTTTGCCCAAAGTATATAAGTTCAGGAGTTCATTGTTGCATTTCAGAATAGAGAAACTGCAAGGTGGCTCAGTGGTAGCAATCTTGCCTTTGCAGTGCTAGGTCCCAGGTTTGAATCTCGGCCAGGACACTATCTGCATGGAGTTTGCACATTCTCCCCGTGTCTGTTTGGGTTTCCTTCCACATCCCAAAAACATGCTGTAAGGTTAATTGGCTTCCCTCTAAAGTTGGCCTTAGAGTGTATAAATGACATATGACAATGGTAGGGACATTAGATTGTGAGCCCCTTTGAGGGACAGCTAGTGACAGCTAATAATTGGCTTTTCAATATACCCAAAGAAAAGTTCTATCAAAGCTATTTAATATGCAAACTGACATCATATCGATAGTTTAAACCAACTCTCTGAAGCCTATAAATCCAAAACACCTTGTTTCCCCTTCTAGGTGTCAGAAACACCCTCTCCACCCCGTAATAGGAGAACCTATAATCCAAGTCCCTGTAGATAATGTTTAGAAGCATGGAATGGATAGAGTAGAGTGTTTCAGAATCCAAAAGTCACATGCTGCAATCAACATACTGGATAGAGAACACGGTGCCTGTAAAACTTAAACATGTATGTAAATTATAATACTGAACTGGAAAATATTCACACAAAAGCACAAAACATTTTTTTTGTCAAATCTACATTTGTATGACTCAGTAGGGGTTACCTACGTTCTCCAGAATAACTGGAACCCAGTTTTGGTACTTTTCATTTGATAAACATGCATCTCTCTTTCAATATTTTGCATTATTCTTTAATAAAAAATAGGCAAGGCAAATTACACAATTATTAAATACACAATCTATTGGTGCATGACTGGAAATGTAGTTAGAAAAGTAGACTCATCATGTTGTCTCTTACTAATACAATCATTAGATCCAATGGTGGTGTTTTGCTTTGAAGGTTCCTCATGGTCTGGCAGATAATATTTTGGATTCCCAAATACATTTAGGAAACATTGTGGCAAAATGCATGTTCTAACATTTACCTGTGCAGATAACGTGTGTTCTTGCAATGCAATATTTTTGATTAGCTCTACAACGGAGCTAAGGAGGTGGTTGAGCCATGACTGTATCTTCATATTATTCTCTGAAATATTAAGCTATTCTATTGTATCCCGCTGGAAAATAAAAGAAATTAAGATGATTTTTGACACTCTTTGGGATAATAAGCACACAATTGGCAACCACATCCAAACAAAAAAGCTTGTTATGGTGATATGCACATTTTGAGAGATGATTGATTTATGTAATGAACCTGATTGATAACACATGAATAGATTTACGGAATGCTGCTAACTTAGTGTCCTTCTGATGAAGCCTACAGGTGAAACGCCTCAAGGACCTTTAAAAAGTAAACTAAACAACATCATTGCAATATCCTAGTCATTTATTGACAATTTGTATGTATAAGAATTAATGTTTTTCATGTTGTTTTAAGAGAAAAATAATTGCAAATGTTTTTAAAATTTCAATTGTGAGTGTTACAATTATCCACCATAAAAAACCTCGGCAAAAGAGAATTTAATTATAATTTTAGAGAATGAGGTGTAACCTATAAAACACCCCCAGTAAACCAGCATGATAGCTCCACAACTCACTAACATAATCTCAATATACCTGCATGCAGCTCACCAACACATCATGATGACACTTTACCTTGCGTTGTGGTGTGATGCATCCAAATAAATGAGTTAATGAAAATAAATATGAATTCCTTAATGCATGTATAGGTCCTGATACATTTACTATATAGGAAAGGAGACCGAGAAAATGCTTCTTCCTACCTACAGCACACTGATGAAAATATATTATCTAATTGATGTGGATCAATGTGGATCTTTTTGGTACCAAAAGCAGTAATCCCGACCGACACTCGGGCTAGCATAAAAAAATCCTACCTGCTCCCCAAGATTAGGCGGCATCCTCAGCAATCCCCAGTTGGCTTCTGCATCACATCTTCTGCTCGATCGATGGGATGTGTGAATTGTCGGTACGCTGGGGAGGCATGGCATGGTGGGGAAATTTTAAAGCAGCCTACATTGTAATCTGCTTTTAAAACTTTGATCACAGTGATAAAGTTTAAAAAAATAAATCCAAATAATAAATAATAAATCCAAACATTTATCTATTATTGTACCCTTATTTAGACAAATTTAAAAAAGTAATTTTGATTAAAATTATTAAATTCATTATTTTTTATAATTATTATAAAAATGTATTTATAATTTTTTAATATAATATAATTTATGATTTGTGTTTCAAACTTGATCATACTCGAGAGTTTTTCCTAAGAATTAAAGGCCTAAAATATTAAACAACAAAATTCCAGGCAAAACAATATACCTCTTTTGACATAAAACTAAGTACATAATTAGACCGCCAGGGAGGTAAAAAAAAATAAAAAATAATATGTAATTAGGCTTCAATGCATATGAATGATCATGCCCTGAAAGCAATGAGACCAATCTTTATTGGTGCAAAAACCAACTCCATTCATCCCAAAGAAAATGAAAGCCTGATTGTTTCTTATGTCCTGTACAGGCTGCACGTGATTATTCCTTTGTCTGGAGGGTTATGTTTCATGCAGATGCTATAGATGATGCATTCTTCTTTCTATTTCAGCTAATAAGGAATTGTTCCTCGTGATGTATTTTTGAGTGTTGCGCCATCCATTTCTCCTCCGGGACATTACTTCTCTCACTTCATTGTATTCGTGTCCTTCCTTCAAGATTTCCCTTGTCCATCATGGAACCTGGCGGAAGACACAGAGCGTATTCAGCATAATTAATCTAAGCTTTTTATGGAGAGCTCCCACACCCAAGGGTATACTAGCCAATTCCAATTTTTTACAAGTCATGTATTCAAAACATATAGAAGTTCTAAATTCACTCAACAGCCACAAAATTAGGGCCCTACAGCGTATTTAAAGAAAGACTGTCACTGTTTGTTGAGTCCCGTACTAGTTCACCCCCATGCACTGACATTTGCAACGTTCTCCCACCACTCCTTCGTCATGGATCAAACCAAGTGTAAGCTCCATGTTGGGTGGTATGAAAGCTCATACAGGAGAGATGATGTTCTTCTCTTCATATGGAAGTCTTTAAGGCTTCCATTGGTATCTGAGGCCAGGGCTCTGCATGTTAGCAGGAGTCCCCTGGGTTTATCCATGTCCAGGTGCACCAGGTATTGAAACACCTCTGAAAGTGCAACTTAGTGTCAGGGAGTGTAGGGAAGGTTGTTACAAGTGGGTTGGGGAATGGGCTAATCAAACCCAATGTATTTTCTGCCACCCCACCCAATTTATATTGTGCGGCACAATGACATTATTTTGAACACTTGAATGCCCAGCCAGAACCTATTTGCCTTGCTCGTAGAAATGGTTACACCAGGCAGGAAATGAGGAAAAATCTGCAAGAATACAATGCTTACGCTACTGAAAAAGGGATTTTTTTCAAAGTCTGCCTACTTCCTGCGTGGTTATACATTTTCACCAGGAGAAGAACTTTCTCTAACAGAACCCAAATACCCGAAGAACCCAGATAGTGGTTCTAATGCTTCCTTACTCGATCCAACAAAGGAAAAAACACAATTTGCTTGAACATATTCTTGAATTTACCCTAATTGCTGTAGCCAGACTCCATCCTTCTCACCACTCCTCCTCTGCTGCATCTCTTTGTATTTCTCTTCATTGGCTTCCATTTCACCTTAGAATCAAATTCAAGCTCCTGTGCTTTGCCTTCAAATTCTTCCACAGTTCTTGTCCCACTTACATTTCTGACCTGGTAAAAAAAAATCCTCCTCTAGCCATTCTATCCGCTCCTTCAATGACCTACTAATGACTTCCTTACTCATAACCTCATCACACGCGGGGCTCCAAGACTTTTCTAAAGCTGCCCCCACTCCCTGGAATGGTCTTCCTATTCGGCTTGCTCCCACTTTCTGCTTATTTAAAAGAGCACTCAAAACCCATTTTTTCAAACTTGCCTCCCCGTCTTCTTTTGTCTTCACTACTTTCCACCACTCTATATCCCCCTGCGTAATATGTTGGCGCTATATAAATTCTGTTTATTATTAATAATAATAATAATAATTTGGAATTGAGAATTATTAGAAACAACATAATGTTAGTTCACTATAATTGGGGAATAAGTCTGATTCTTTATTAAGCTTTTAATTAAATCAATTGAGAAGATTTTTATCACTTTTTTTCTGGTATTGCTGTGAATTTAACTGCTAATTTGTCTCCTAGACTAAACGCTTAAGGCCTTTGAAGAATGCACTACTTTAGCTACCTTGCTCTTCAGATGTCCTGTAATCCAAAAAGCCTGATTTATTAAAGCTCTCCAAGGCTGGAGAGAATACAGATGCATTAAGAAGGACTTTAATATCTTCAGTTCTTTTGTTGTGAAATTTGAGAATTAATTTCTTCACAGTGGCTGTCGGTACCAAGATCAATTATAGCTCATTTACTGCTTGTTAGAAAACCCTATTTATATTTACCTGTCCCCATACCACTGTGGGCACCGTCATCCTTATGCTTTTTCTTTTCCTTGTTTCGATCTTCAGCCATTTTGATTGGTCAAGCCAGGATGACGTAACTCCTGTACAGGTATGCGTTAGTTTATTCAGTTCAGTGATTTTGATGGAGCACTCACACAGATGAGTATGTTGTGATTGCAGATGGGGCAGAAGGAACCTTTCTGCAAGAATTCCCTGCCTGGCCGCAACTAAAGAGGAACTTTAATGTACTCATTCAATATGACTTTAAATTACCACCAACTAATTTTAAAGATTTTTCTATTTTTCATGGAGTGAATTTTAAACGCAGAACTTACAAATCAGATGGATTTTGTTTTATTATTCATTAGGGTCATCAACTCATTTGGTCTCTCTATTACCAAGCAAGGTCATCACCTGTTCATAACGCTCCAGTTATCAAAATTACAAAAAAAAAATTAGCATTCTGCATTTTTCAGGCGCGACTGCCAACAAAAACTTGTCTAAAAATTTATAAACACAAATCTACAAAGAGTGCAGCGACTCAGAGATGCTGATCACTATGCATTAATCCTAATTTCATACAACAGAACACACAACAAATTTGTTTATTTGAAGACATTACCCTGAAAATGTCAGCCGCTATTAGCACTGCATGTTCTTTGTCTCGGAAAATCATAGTGATAAAAAAATGTGAATTCCGAAATTGAGCAATATGTCGGGAACACATGTTTTTCCTAAGGCCTCGAACAAAAAAGCTACTGTAAGATGAGACTGGACGAGCCGCAGAGGCTAGGAGTTGGCATGAGAATAGGTCTGTGTGTGTGTAACCACTAAGAGCACAGAGTCCAAGTTAAACTAACATTTCTAGTGGAAGGAAAAAACTGAACAAATACTGGAAAGAACAAATACTGAAGAGAGGACGAATACAAAATATTTTGCAATAGCTCTCATCTCTTTAGGGTCATCAGCTGTTGCATTTTCTGATACAAGCCAAATTTACCCATCTCAAGCTCATATTTTAAAGGTCAACACCTGCAAACGGAAAAGAACAACTTCCCAGCAGTAAAAGGAATGCCTTGGCATGTCCAGAATCAATCTCCTCCTCTTCCTCCTGATTATAATACATATCCCCTTACCTGCAGTAGGATGAACTTTTAAAAAAAGCACTCATTTGATGTGTGTACATTGATGAGCATTGTGTTGGCATTGAGCACAACTAGAAACAACCTAGAGATCATGCCGTATATATTTATATGCATTGTGATGTGCTATAAAGCAGGTGCATTACTTTTTGCTTTTGAAATGTTGAAATGCCTTTATGTGGGTGGATGATAAAATGTGTGTTATCATAATATATTTATATATATTTATATTCCCTTTTCACATTGTAGACTTTTTAAAAGCTATAACAGAGATGGGCAACAGAAAAGGGTGTTAGGGATAAAACACATCAAGGGAGACCGGATACTGTCTCTGAAGAAGCAGACCAGTTCTGCAAAACGCGTTGAATGAAAAATTTTCAAACAAAATATTCAGTTCCCTTTAAGAGGCCTAATACCAGAATTTTTACTTTACATAAAGGTAGAGACAACGTTTTCATGAAAGGTAAAATTACTGGAGGGGCGGCAAGGATAAAAACAGAATGTGAGCACAGAGCTTCCTGGGATATCCACGTCAGGCATTCCAGGAAGCTTCTGGCTGCTCTTTCTGCCCATTCCCAATCTTTGACACATGCAGAAGGAGATTTTTCTTCAATGAAAAAAAAAGCCAATCTCACGCATGCTCACTGAGATGGGTAGATGGGCACTCTTTTTTCCCATCTACTGCAAGCTAGGTCACCTGATCTTGCTCCTGGACAGTGTGAGATCAGGTGACTTAGGCAGAAGGTGGAGGAAGGAGAAAGGAGATGGCAGCACCCTACGCTTTCTCTGTGGCAGGACGAAGGAGGATTCCAGGACGATATGGGACCCCATCCAGGAAACCTCCAAATGGGGATTGACAGATCTGTGAAAGTAAAGATAAGTGAAGTTTTTTTTTCTAGTTTACTGGACGTTTTGTATGTGCTTTTCATGCATTTAAAAGTGCAACCTCTGGGGTTTATCCTTATTTTTGCTTCATTACTTAGTCTGTTGCTGATTTAGATCTGGCTACGCATTCATTAAATTGTTTGAAAATATGATCTGCATTCTAACGTAATAGAAATGAGAATTTTAGGCTTTGACAGTGTGAACCACCTTTATAATCCGGATCAATAGGTGGTGGCTGGAAACGCCTCATTATCCGAATTAAACAATATGTGCAGAAAGCAAGACAGGAAGTCTCAGTTGTTGTGGTACAGTGACACACCTACGAACATATTAAAGATAAGGACTGTGGTCCACTTCATTTATGTTCCCATGGATTATTATTACCATCTGTCAGAGCTTTCCATTCTCGTGTACCCCACTGAGAGGGCTCCCCACAGAGACGTATTGACTCTAGTATAAGCCTAGGGAACAAAATGTAGCACAAATTTAAAAGAGGAAAAATTTAAAATCAAATCATCTCAATCTGTTTTTTTCCCACTTTATTACAGGTTAAAATATTCTACATTTATCAGTTGCTTATATGGGTCTCTTGCTTTTGATCTTTTATGCACTGTGGTTGGTCAATGGTGGATGGCACTGTGTTCTTATGTAAGGAGTTGCAGAATGTGTCTCAAATGGCAAGAGTTTTTTATACACTATACATGAGGACACAGTGCCATCTAGCGGAGTAGGTATTGATATTCAGGTCAAGAACATCTTGGTTTATACTTGAGTATATATGTATATTGCCTCTTCTCCATCATACATTGTCTTCAAAGTTGAACTTTCAAATTTGAATGCTTAAGTCTATGAACTCAGAGGGCCTGATCTATTAGAGCTCTCGAAAACCAGAGACGATAGAATATCAAAGGTAGACCTGTGTAATCCAGCAAGAATGGAGAAAAGCAAAGATTCCCTTTTGATAATCTATATTCACCAGTCTCCAGACTCAATAGGCCTGATTTATTAAAGCTATCCAAGGCTGGAGGGGATACACTTTCATAAATGAAGTGTATATATATATATATATATATAGTAAAAAAATACTTATCTACCTTGTTATCTCATGTACAGCAGTACTTAAACTGGAACAGGGAGTCCTGGAACTTGCACACTTAAAATGACAGCTCCATATTTCTACTTTATTATTTACAATCTTTTTCTATCTGAATCCCTTTATTAGGCTGAAGCCAAAAGCTGAAAAAATGCTGATTTCCACATACCAAGGTTATGAACTCAGCTGATCGGACATGATGGAGTTATGCAAATGGATGTCTTATTATGCAACTTGTTCTTAAGTGAAAGTTTTAATCCAAGGAAAATATTTTGTCTTCGGATAGGTTGGGGTTTTCCTAGTATAATCCTTGCTTGAAGTTAAATCAGAAAGGGTGGGGTTAGAGTTGTCAGACCTGACCCAATAATATGCTCAGCACTCCACAATCCTGGCTGATGGTGCAGAAAATATTTTGGACAGAACTGGACGGCTTAAGTACAAGCCTCAGATTCTCCTTGCGGGTCGCTTAGACTGAGAAAAACACACACAGAGGTAAGTGCATATGTACCATGAGACAGAAAAATGTGCAGAATTAAATGATATATGATATATAATCGCAATAGTATAGACAAGTGGATAACTGTATATGCAACGTGTTAGATTACATGTCTAATTTCTGGTTATTTTAGCATTGTAGTTCAAAGGCAGCTTCATTCAGTGACTAACTAGAACTCATCTTTTAATGATTTGCTTTATCTGATTGGCTGTAGTCCCCGGGTGACATACGAGATAGGGACTGTAGATTTGTTCTTAAGTTGAATTTGTATGTAAGTCAGAACAGGTACATTTTAACAAATGCAATTAGGACAGATGTTTGTCTGGTGTCAGTTGCTGTATAAAATCCTCACTGTGATCACAGAATCAGAAACAAAGCAAAAAAAACAAACTTTATGGAGCCTAGACATTCATTAACTTCTGAAACAAGCTGTGCTTTGATATGCAAAAAGAAACAACTGCAGAGTTTGTCTTGGTCATTAAAGAGTTACAAGAGGCTGCAGAAAGAGCTCACCCCCTAAGATCACCACAACCTCAGCTGTATTTAGGGAAAGATTTCTTCTGCAAATCATGCAAACTGCCCCTCCCCCCTCTCAAGCCTCCATCCTGCACAGAATGAGCAGGGAAGCCCCGTTCGTATCTTGGAGTCGTTCGTATGTCAGATGTCCTTAACCCGAGGACTACCTGTAGCACTCTCTGCACACCATAACTGCCCCTTTAATTACCCCGTGTAAATGCAAAGACATCTTTGAATCATTGCTGGGAATTGTGCTGTTGGTTAATACATTTTACTTGTCAATCATCTATTGCAAAACTGTATTGATGGAACACAGTGGTAGATTATTTAGCAACTTTAATGTTTGTTTTTGTTTTCCCTAACATTTAGTTTCCAGCTTGCTTGCAGAACTTATCTATGTATCGCCTGCTGTGTCCAGTCCTTGGGCTCTCTCTGCTTGCAATTCAAACAGAAGCACAGGCAGAATCTTATGCTGCTCAGTTTGAGTCCAGTGAAGTGGGAAGGTGAGAGGTGGAGATGCCAAACAGAGCTGCACACTTCCCAGTTACTTTGCAGGGAACAAAGTGCTGTTTGGCTTTAAAGATCATTTCCATTTAGGGAGAATTATATCTTATGTATATTAAACATATACTTTAGGTAAACACAAACTCAGAACACACAGCCTACCGGGCATTTTTTAAACCTTTTTGCTTTTATACGTATAGCTGGCTGGGGTAATGGATGAATTAACACAGTTGTGTTCAGTGCCAACTTCCTAAAGGTCTTCAGTCTTTTATGGTAAAAAAAAAAAACGTGATTTTAGCACCCCAGAACTTAGCTTGGAGTAATACAGGGGGGAAAAACAGTTTGCACTGATTAGAATTGAATAAAGAATGGGAATCTAAAAGTTGTGTTTAAATCCTGCTTAAAGCAGAACTAAAGCTGTGGAAAAGATAATTTTTTTGCTGATAAATCTTTTTTTCCAATATTTATTTTTGCCAAAGTTCTCCAAAAGACACCAAATCTTATACAGAGAAGAGTAGAAAGACATATAACTTCGGACCTGGATAAAGATTGTAAATTTGTCAGACAGGACCTGCTCTGTTATGGTATGTGAAAAATGAGGCCAGATTAAACAGCAACAAAGCAATACAATAAGAACTGTGCAGCTCCAGGATCGGGAGTCATTTTTGTCAGTTATTATGGGACCTACACCCAGCAACAGGAGAAAGCTTGGCATTAAAAAGAGAAAGCCTGCCAAAGTGACACAAATCTGTTCTAGGTACACACAGAGTAACTGTAAACTCTTTTATATAGAAATCATAATTAAACTGATTATTCAAAGAACATCCTGAGTATAGCCTAATTAGAAATGCAAACTGGCAAGAGAACACAATAAGGTGGCCACACTTATATTACCCTTGTATAATCTCCGTACAATTGCCCTATTGCTGCTATTAGATACGCACAATCCAGGGAATGATCAATATTTCTCTGAATAAAAATCGACCTGGGAATATCAATCATTTTACTGCTTTACACCAATCATTATTGAACATATTTCAGAAAACCACCACCATTAGTTTGTATCGCTCAATGATACAAAACCAGGTGGCTATTGATGTTCTGGGTCAATTTAGCAAATACATTTCACCAAATAGGTTTGATCAATCTTTTTGTCAATATCAATTAAAAAAAGTTTTAATTTTCTTTTGATTCTATTTTTAATCAAATATAAAGTCTAATCATTTTAAAAGTTACCAATAATTACTGCACAGACCTATCAATCAATTTTCAGTTGAAAAATCAAGTAACTCAAGTACTTTGTTAGAACAACCTAAAGAGAATTAAAGATTGTAAAGAATAAAGTTAAAGTGAAATTTGCAGAGAATCAGAACCCCAAACACTAGTTTACCTAGTCATCCTGGTTCCCATAAAAATACTCCTGCTACCTTGCAACCTACAGGGTGGTAGAATGTCTGTGTATATATGCTCAGGATCCCTTTGCTGGGGTCAAAGTACACTAGTCTGATTCATCCAATTTAGATCACACACTGAGGTATAAGTGTTAAGCTGACTTGTAGTCAGGTTTATTTGAAGTTTGCAGATAAAATAACAAAAATAGCAAAAGAAAACCACCCCTGTCTGGCACTTACTATACATCCGACGTTCCTGTCTATCAGCTGGAGGCCTTCTCCCTGTCAGCTCCAAACAAAGCTTTCAGCAACCTTTTACTCAGGTTAGAGTTCATCCACACACACCAACTTTCTGTGTTCCCAGGCAGAGAGCTCACTCACACAGTCCCCCTGGCTGTGTCTCTCCAAATAGAGCTGCACTGACACAAACCCATCTGTGTCTCTCCAGATTAAGCTGAGCCCGCACAGACCCCTGTCTAAGTCTCCCCAAGTTAAGCTGAGCCCACACAGACACCTGTCTGTGTCTCTCCAAGTTAAGTTCCTGACTGAGCTTCTTGCTCTATGTTATATCCCCAACCTCAGTGTTTCTTCAATAATTATCCCACAGGTGAGAATCTTCCACCTGCTACTTCACACAGGAGAGGAATCTTGGGCAAATATACCTCACACAAAAGAGGAATCCTGGGCAAATATATCTCCCTTCCACCTCCAATCCTGCATTGGTGTCACAATATATATATAAATATAAATATCATCTTGTATTTAGCTGTTTTGCCGTTTTTGCAGTTCTTTTTTAATTGGTGATTTGTAATACTACAAATGCTCAGACATATCAATACATCATTGCAATATCTGCCTTTTCTTTCCAGGAGATGGATGAGGAGTCGTCGAACAACATTCCTCTGCAAGTGCAACCAGATCCAACAAAACGTGGAACTGTTTGTGTATTTGGCACGGGAGATTTTGGGAGATCTTTGGGATATAAGTTAGTGCAGTGTGGTTATGCTGTAATATTTGGGAGTAGGAACCCAAAGTCCTCTGACCTTGTGCCAAAAGGAGCCGAGGTTCTTAGCCATGCTGAGGCCGCAAAAAAGTCCTCCATCATTATTATAGCCATCCAAAGGGAGCACTATGACTTTCTGGTCCCATTTTCGGACGTCTTGAAAGGAAAAGTCTTAGTAGATGTCAGTAACAACCTAAAAATTGACCAGTACCCGATATCCAATGCTGAGCACCTGGCCGATCTGTTACCAGGAACTAAAGTGGTCAAAGCTTTCAATACGGTGTCTGCCTGGGCCCTGCAATCGGGGACGTTGGATGCGAGCAGACAGGTAAGAGATATAAGATCCAATTGGTACAAATTGGAATAATAACTTTATTTTGTATACTTGTATTCTTTTGTCACAAGTCATGGGCTTTCCAGAGCAAAACGGTATTTTCTTGTTAAATTAATATGTGGTAGGAGAGTGAAAGCAAATGTTACAATCATGACTAGGGTAGCCCCGAAACCTTCCTACCAAGCCATTCCTTGGCTGTCCAGCCCCCCATTTGCCAATACCTGCATATCCTCATCCATATTGGAATAAATTAGCTGAAACAGGTGTTCTTTATTAACACGACTCCTCATCTATTAAACAGTTTTTTACTTTTATTTTACATAAAAAAACTAATAATAACTTAACCATAACTAAACAGAATTGTCTATTTACCACCTAATACCACACATACCCTAGGCGGTTCCCCACATTCCACAGCACCACACAAACCACTGCCTACTAGAAAACCAGCTGCCATCCCTGGACAAAACACCCCATATCACACCACTTAACAAAAAGGGGCTTAACTTTCTCCCCACGGCTTAAACTTCCTTGTCCCTCCCTTCACCCAAGCTATTTACACATCTCCCTGACCGCTCCTTTACCCCTTCTATTCCTTAATCATGTCGCTACCCCCTCCATTTTCTTTTAGTTTTCTTTAGCGTTTTCTTTAGTCTTTTCCTTACCCAGATGCTCTTGGCACCCTGACTACATCAGGAAAAATACTGAAATTCATGTGTCCTCTAGGCAGCTGGTCTGCCAAGGATATCCACATACTGTGATCAGCTGGTCAGGAATGAGCAGCATCAAATGGTATGATTAGCTCCACAGAGCTAACAATCATGATGTGTTGGCATAGGTGGGCAGAAATTTCCTTTCCCTTATGACTGTGAACCAATAAAGTTTGGAAAAATTGGTAAAAGTATCACATGATATTTTCTAGAATTATATTGGTGCCCTTGGTATTTTAAAACCAATTGCAATAAAGAAAAAGGTCACATACATAGGAGTTTGTTGTGTTTTCAGTGCATTGGTGACTAGGTTTCAGAGTTTTTTCCAGCCTTGAGCTGATATGAGAATAGTGAAAATCCTTTTGGAGTTAGTAAAATATATCAATGCAGAATAATAATCACAACAGCAATAGTTATAATGCCAACACAAATAAAAACAAATAATAAAAAATACATGTTAGTATTGTCAGTAGAAGTTCAATCTATATTCATTTTCACATTGTAATTACTGTTTTGCCATTGCTTTCATATTTTGCATGTTTCAAACCCCCTCCTATACCCAAACAGGTTTACCTTTGCGGAGATGATACAAAAGCAAAGGAATCGGTTATGGAGATTGTTCGATCTCTTGGACTGACACCATTGGACCAAGGATCTCTGTTAGCAGCCAAAGAGATTGAGAATTATCCACTCCAATTATTTCCAATGTGGAGACTTCCCTGCTATATCTGTGCTGGATTCACCATACTGGTCTTCCTCTACTGTCTCATCTTTGAAGTGTTCCAGCCCTTGGCCACACGCCAGGAGGACACTTCCTACGTGATCATGATTACCATTGCCAATCGAGTGTTCCCCATTGTGTCTCTAATTCTGCTGGCCTTAGTTTACCTCCCCGGAATCTTAGCAGCCATCATCCAGCTGTACCGAGGCACCAAATACAGCCGGTTTCCAGATTGGCTAGACAAATGGATGCTTTGCCGGAAACAGCTTGGACTGGTAGCATTGGCCTATGCCTTTCTACATGCCATCTACACCCTGGTGATGCCTATACGTTACTATGTAAGATGGTGGGTGGAATTTTACTTAAAGGCGCAGGTAATCCTTTAATTATAGTAAATTATATTGAGTTATTATTAAAAAACAACGTGCATCTAAAGCCAAAACCTAGTTCTGTACTTTTAGAACGACTATTAATGAAACACTATCAACTTTTATTGCGGTTTGCATGTTTGCAGTGCAGACCAAATTTCCCTACTTTTACATGGTGACAAAAAGGAGATGGGAAATACATTTTATTACAGTTGTCACCAGAGCAGAAATAGAAAGAAACCAGTTCTAATAGAGATATCTGTTCCAGTAACAAATGCCTAAGAGGAGCTTCCAATGTCTTTTATCCCATTGCCCCGGAGCCCTGGCTGTAATGGACCCAAATATTCCCCAATAAGTTTTGGCTTTAGATATACTTCTGCTTGTGTTGTAGTTTTCTGCAAAAACTTACTGAAGAGGTAATTTTTATCAGGACAATTTGTTGTAGCCTATATAGGTAAAGACCTGTACAGACGCTGGATAAATGTCATTAAGAACTAATGACTCCTGACCTGAGTTCTGGAGGATGAGTTTGAGTAATTATCATTCAGCTTTATGCAGGTATACAGATGCCACTAGTCCAGTGTTTCTCAAACTTTCTAACATGTAGGAACCCCTTGAAAAAACTTTCATGTCCTTAGGGAACCCCTGCTATTATTACTATATCCACAGATCACAGTATATTAGCATGGTGGTCCATGGAAGAATGTTTCCTATATTGCTGGCCATTGGGAAGAATGTCACCCTTACAGATAGCCAAAAAGATCATTAGTGTCAGATAAACTGACCTGAGAGACACATATTGCTCAAGGAACCCCCAGCAACCTCTGGAGGACCCTTGCTTGGGACACACTGTACTAGTCAGTGAACAGTTATACACAGAATGACGCATGTGTTGACGTGCCAATACAACGATCAGCCAGGCTCTGCGAATTAGCACATTGTCGAGACACACTGGGAACTATTTGGTAAGAACATTTATTCACCAGTAATCATTCACTCATAAGTACTTTTACCCAGCCTCTGTACAGCTTTACTCAAGTAGCAGCACTGGGAAATTCTATTCTTTTTTTATGGGGGAAGAATGGATTGACTTGCACAGCTATGTATTCTATAATATATTTTATGGGGAATAATTAATGTTGAAAGCCATGGCAATTGGAGATTTGTTGGCTTTCCTGAAATTTGCATGCAGATTCTCTCAATCTACTAAAATTCCTGAACTGCTAAAGACTGTACAGACTATCTGATGGAGGTCAGAGGATTGTCAATAGAAACAATCTTTTCAGTGACACATTAACATACGATGGCTGTACACACAGCTTTATTCTGTTCTATGGAGAGGGGAAAGGGATGAATAAGCAAGTCTCACCCTTCTCTGCTCTCCTCCTTAGGAGTGAACAGTGGTTCTTTCCCAATTATTCCTCAATTTACAGTGGCAGATTGATAAACAAAGTCAGGGGAAATCTTGGATGTTGCAACATGTGTACATGGCTTAAGTATAAAATTTGTATATGGTCTGGCCCACAGCCCTAGCTTCAGACAGAATTGCATACAGATCTCAGCAAAGCTAAAAAGTGATAAATTGTCCATTTTCTGATTCATTCATCCCCACTGTATAATGGACATTTCCACTAAAATCAATGTGCAGCATGTGGAAACACATCACACACATGCAATTGCATGAAAAGTTTGTTAGATCCAGGTAAAAAATATAATACATTGCATTACATTACTCACCTTCAGATCTGATGGCTGCAAGGTTTTTCTGTTTTTTCAGGCTTTTCTCCCTTTATTATGCTGTGAGACAACACTCACTGCATTGTGAATGAGACATGTTCGGTTATCATTGGAGAAAGCCAGAAACAATAGGGGGTGATTTACTAAAGGGAAAACGGCTGTTTACTTACCAAAGTAAAGCTGGGTACACACGTCTAATGGTTCTTGCCCCCGATAATCGGCTCAGGGACGATATCGGACGAGAAACTGGGGTGTGTGCAGCGCCTGTCATCCAACGACCATCCTGGCGGATCCACGGACGATGGACAAACGAATGATCCTAATGCAAGGGAAGCAGGGGAGTGTGCAACAGGGTGCCGCTTCGTTGTTCTCCTCCCCCCCCCCCTTTTTTCAAGCAGAACTGTACTGTATGTACAACACTTGTTCATGCATCGTGCAGTCCTTTGTCGTTGAAAAGGATCGTTAAAGATCTTTTCCAATGTCAATAATTGCACGTGTGTATGTATTTAGTATGTGTTTAGTTATCATCTAGCAAGTGGATGTGGTGCAAAAAAAAAAAAAAAACAATCACATGCAAGGAATATGATTTTTTTCTTGTTTATGATTGGTTGATTAAAGTAAGCAAAGTTTAATCCCATGTACTAAGCTTAGTGAAATATCTTTGCAATGGGATAATTCTCTTTGCTATTTGACCAGCCTATACGCTTTAAATAAATCTACCCAAATATTATTGATGCAAAATAGGCAAATATGGAGAAAAAGTATTCAGGTTGCAAGAATTGTCAGGTTTAAGTTTCATTGGCATAAGATACATTGATTGTTCGCTATTTTTTAATCTCATATACATTTTCGCGTACTGTATTATATTTCCTGGATTATAAAATAAGCTTTCGTTTAAATTAGATTTTTGGATTGCATTGGATATCTGAGTAAAACTGGGCGCTCTGGTATTACCAGGCCTCATTTGAAAATCTCTGTGTATTTACCGTTGGCTTAGAAAACGTTTTAAAATGAATTAGAAGCTACGACAATAAACTCGGCTACAGTCTTAGCTTGCAGTAAATAAATAATAACAAAATATAAATAGGAAGTTCAGCAAGGCTTAAAATGATTTATCTCATTGGGCAAATACTGCAGGCACGAGCACCCGGTAATGCTGCATTAGTGGGAATTTTGTAATCTAATGTAAACATAGTTTAGCATTATTAATAGAGATAATAAAAAAAAAGGAAAAAAGAATAAAAAAAGTTTGTGTTTGGTTTGCAGATTAAATCCAATGGCACAAATCCCTTTCTGAACTACTATGCCTGGCTCTCTGACTCCTATGTGGCACTGGGTATACTGGGATTCTTCTTCTATGTGGTGCTGGGCATCACTTCACTGCCATCAGTCAGCAATGCCGTTAACTGGCGGGAATTCCGCTTTGTACAGGTGAGTGAAATTTTTATATGTTCTTACTGCTAAGTCAAACTTTTAGGACTAGATTTGAAAACTATACGCCGCTACTTGGTGCTCCATTGGGGGATTTACCTTATTCCTGCCCTGTGAATGGTCTGTCCCAGGTAACAGCTTCTCCATCCCCAAGTATAAACCCTTCTGTACTGCTGATAGCAGGTCAGATTTGGGTACTTACACTACATGTGTTTGCAAAACTGCATTTAATGATGTATTAGTGATTAATTTATGTCTTTCACATCAGCCTAGAGTTAAGATTTTTCTAGCTGTTAGCAGGCATCAAGAGGTAAAGTAAAAATAAAAAAAACACACTTACCTATAATCCCACAGAACCATTGATTCATTGGAATGATCTTTGATTGGGTCCCCCGTTGTCCCGGTATCCCTCTTTGGCCCGGCAAAGAAGAAGCAGGAATCTTCTTCATTACTCTTCCAGGTTCTTCTTTGTATATCACCCAGTCTCGCATTGAACAGGTGCGAAATCGGGTGACATAGATGGAGGGAAAAAGATTGCTGATCTCACTGTGCATGCGTGACATTGGAAGTTTTTTTTTCCCATTAAAGAAAGAGCAGCCAAGAGCCTCCCGAGATGCATGATATAAGTATCCTGAGAAGCTTTGCACACCTTTTATGTCTTGAACACCATTAAAAGAGGAGGTGCTGCACCCTTTGAAAAAAAAAAAAAACATTTTCTAATTTATATAAATAAGTTGTCATGTTATGTACGGTAAAAAGTTTAGGTTAGCTTTAAGTTCCACCAAATTAGAGATCAGGCAATGTCTCTTCTGCAATACCTTACCTACCTGATCGCCTCTTCCACTCCTTCTGCAATAACGGATTTGCTTTTATTCAAGGGTTTAGTTCTACTTTAATTTGAGTTTTAAATGAAGTTCAGGCTCAATTGATTAGTAGATGTTAAGGATTATGTGTAGGTAGGTGTAGCTTGATTTAAAATAAAATACATACTGGATAATCACATATTAATAAATCCAAAGCTCCATTATTTTGTGTTTTTATATATCTGCCTGGAGTTTAGTATGAAGAATGGGATTTATTTTAGTGATATGTTTATGATTATGCTGCTGTAAGGGCTCATTTATTTCTATGCCTATCAATGTACATGCGTGCTCGCCTTTTTTAATTTTGTAATTGGTTTGCAGGTATACAGTACCAAGCAGACCACACCATGCTTCCATGTTTTCACACACACCAGGGTCAATTTGGCAGTGAGCAAATAAGCATATGTACACATCTTTGTGCCCAACCAGACCACTGGAGAGAACCCACACAAACACAGGGAAAACATGCAAATTTATTGTAGATGGTGTTCTGGCTGGGACCCTTTTGCAAGGCAAAGGTGCTAGCCACTGTGCTTTGGCATCCCATATATTTTCAATAGGCTTCCCTGGTGCCTTAATGCAAAAACCCATGAACCTAAGTGGCCTTTGCTGCCAAATGCAAATAACACGTGGCACTCGGCATTTCTATGGAAGACTTTGGTTAAATGTGGAGGGACCTCTGTGGTGTGCAGCAGACAGCAGTTTTTCATAACACATTCAGAATAAACTGGCAAGTTCCCATTAGGAAAGGTTCAGACTTGCTTTCAGACCAACTATCCTGCATGGCTTCCAGTAGCTGGCACTATTGCAGGTGCTTATGCGCGTGCACCACAGTGCTGGTTCCTAATTAACCAGCGACTGCACATTTTGTAATGATACCACTCCCTGTCTCCCCCTTTTATTCTCTACAGAGATGCTGTAGGGAGAAACTACATGTAGGAGCCCCCCAGACGCAGTTGCCTGGCTTGACTAAGTGGTAAATGCACCGCAACCTCAAACATAACCTTACATTTTCTCATCATTCACCGAAAAATGAAAACGTTACAACCCAGATTTTTCATGTTATATTTATTTGGTCCGGCATGCAAAAAATATCATATAAAGGGATAAAACTAAAAATAGATTACAGGATAGGAAACACAATTACATGGACTGCTAAACCAGGAAAGAGTCACACTCACCAACTTTCACCTAGTCTGCAAATCAACTGTCATTAATGATTATTACAAAATGTATATTTATAAACAGGTACAATATAAAAAATATATATTGTTGTCTAATACTTTTTAATTTCCTTTTAAAAAAAGCTCTAAAACCCCTTTAAAATGGTACTTGACAAGTTTGTATCGTACACTGCTCGTTATCTCAGTGTAATCTCTGAAGAATATTGTATAACAAATGATGCAGCATTTTAATTCAATTAGGAACTTTAACCTAATTAAAAAGTACAATAACATTTTAAAATAGAAACTTTTGGAACTGCTAACTTTCTTTTGGATTTTGTTCACTAATATAACCAGTTAACACTTGAATCTCCTCTACTGACATTGGAATGGCAACCAATATAGAAACAAGAAACATTTCTAACTTTGGTATGCCTTTAAAAAAACTGAACTGATAATACAGCTCATGAAAAAAAAGCTTAAAAAATTATTTTTACCTTGCATAACTAAAGAACTCACCTTCTGGGTACTGACAAGTAACCATGTGCAGTGCAGTCATTTAGGAAATTGGTTAATATTAGGAGACCGAAGTCATTGGGTTCACTTTCTATTAGGTTTTTGCTTGCATGGAATTTGTGATGGTTTCTTGTGGGTTTAACATCATTTAATCAAATTTTCCCTGCTCCATGATTGAGGATTGGTCACTGGTGCAATTACACGTGTAAACAGGGTGCTTTCGAGGACCAGCAACCAGTATGGTTAAGTTGAGAGTCCGAGTTGTGAGGTTAATGGTTAATATTGTTAATTTTCATTTATGGGTAAGTTATGTTTATATTGAAGTTTATGGTTTTTACAGTACAAATACTATTTTATCAAAGTGTTATAATAAAAGCAAAAATCATGGCATGTTTATTGGTTAGGAGGTGGGTATGGGGTGGGTTGGTTAGAAGTCTGCAAAATCTGTTTTGCCCCAGCCAGTTACTTTAGGTTGTAGGTATAGTAAGTCTACAGAGGTTCCCCGAAGACCTGAAAGCTATTTCAAGGGTTCCCCATGTTGGAAATGTCATCAAAGGAAAGATATGGCCAGGAGTTAAGGGCTGTCTGGGGAAGCCAGTTTGTTCTTTTGTATTGGATTCCCCCTGATTGAACACGGATAATACAAAAAAACTTGACATGGGGCAAAACGTTTTGGCTTCTGATATACTACATCTAGATATTACATGCTGATTTACAATTTACAACCAAATGGAGGCTCACCATTGTAATTTCCTTAATTCTCTTTATGACTTTGCTAAATGGCTTTTTTCTTGTTATTTTTGCAGTCAAAACTGGGCTACCTGACCCTGGTACTGTGCACAGCCCACACTCTGGTCTATGGTGGAGACAGATTCATCTATGGCCCATTCTATCGGTGGTATCTCCCCCCAGCCTTTGTCATCTCCTTGATCATCCCATGTGCTGTCCTAGTTATGAAATTCATCCTCATGCTTCCATGCATCGATCAACGAATCACCAGAATCCGGCAAGGCTGGGAAAGGAAAACCAAAAGTTAATGGAAACCCAGCCTGAAAAAGACAATAATTTACCATCAGAAGATCTGTTAAGGGACAAAAGACAATCTATAGAAATTAACCAGCTTTATTAGGAATAATTGTCCTGAAAACAGTCTATAAAACAATACCTTGCACAAAAATCAATAGTGTGCAAAGTATTGCAACCCGCATCAGCCAACCATACCATTTTTAACTGATCTGGTGTCTGATATTGGTTACGCATTTTGCACAACGTCATTGAACTTTTTACTGAATTTTGTGATAAAAATGAAAGAAATACCTGCTATGTTGTTTTATATAACCAGCAGATTTAATGGGAGCAGCCTTAAAATATTGCCTCTTCTATAGCTAAAAGGTAAAACGCGTTAGTTTGTGGATCCCCAGTGGTTAAAAAAGTTCCATTTGGGAAGATCAGCTCACGTTTCAGTGTCCTGTTACATATGTTAGTGACTGGATCTAGGACCGTCATCTACATCTGGCAACACTTGTGCTAAATATTGGGCTCTTGGAACAACGACAGTATCCAGGGTACATGTGCTTATGGACACATGAGTTCTACTGGGACCACATAAAGTCTTCATCATAAACCCTTAGGACAGGCTGACAACTCAGGTCAACAGTTGGGACACAGGTGCAGTGAGTAGTCATACTAGTATAGGAAATGCCTAAACAAGGACCTCCATGGCAGGATCACCAAGGATTATGTTAATAAAAGCTGCAGATTTACAAATACTTTGGAAATGACATTAGCACATTATTGTTGTAAAAGCTGAGATTTTAGTAATTGGGTTTACATTTATTATTTATACTTCTAAAAGATGCACTTATTCATTAACTGAGCCTGTATATTTCCTGAAGTATTCAAATCAGTGTGAAATGCAGGTCAAAATCATGTTGTATTATTACAAAAATCACAACCGAAGAGCTGAAATCAAAAGAAGTTTTTGGTTGATGCCTGTGTCTTAATATCACATTCCCTCCTCTTGTTGTTCTGAATATATATGTGTTTAATCACTCCCCATAAATCATTTGTATCCTTTGCAAAGAGCAATATAATGTCTGTGGCTACGATTCAAGCTCCTTGTCATTATTTGTAGCCACCCTGTTGTGTTGTAGAGAGCTGAAACTACAAATGTGACACCCCCATCCATCACACGCAATTCAAGGGATCATGGGACATGGAGTTTTCTTATAGGCAGGAAAATGACATTGTACCCGCTTTGCTGCCCTCTAGTGTTCAAACAGAAATATTGAAAACCACCAACATCCTCTATGGAGATTGACTGCATAAGCAAATACTTTTTCAAATATCTATAGTCATACAAGTAGTCCCCGGGTTCAGGACATCCGACACAGGGAGGCCTCCTAGATACAATAAGGCCTTCCCTGCTTGTTGTGTGAAGAACAGAGGCTTGAAGGGAGCAGTTTGCATGATTTGCAGAAGAAAGCTTTTGCTAAACACATTTGAGGTTGTGGGTGATCTTAGGGGGTGCGCTCTTTCTGCAGCCTCTTGTAACTCTTTAATGACCATGACATAGTTTGCAGTTGTTTCTTTATCTCAAAGCTTGCTTCAGAAGTTAATGAATGTCTAGGCTCCATAAATATTTATTTTTTTGCTTTTTATGTGATTAACTCAGTAACCCTGAGATTACATTTGCAGAAATATGGAAAGCGTTACTCTGTTGATGGATTTATCCTAAAGTGTTGCATTGCATAACCCACGAAGACCGAGAACACAGACATAATCCATGTAGGGATCAGATTGGCAGCACTCCCAAATATCCGCTGTGCCCGCCTCTGGTATTCCTGATAATTGGTGACAGCTAAGCCAGGCATGCAGATTAATATCTTCTTCATGTTCAGAAGGCTGGAGACATCATAGCTGATTTACTAAAGGAGTTTAGGCTGTTCACTTATCAAAGTGAATATTGACCTTAGAAGGGACGATTCACAAGCTGTGGTGCAAAGAATACCCAATCACCTGCAAGGATTAAAAAAATAGGGTGCACATGATTGGATAGTTGAAGTCAGCTTCTTCTCATTTATTAAATGAAGTGATATAACTCTTTCAGGGGATAATTCATTTTGCTATCCAAACAGATGGAATGCCTTGAGTAAAATAGCCCGATCTGAATACTGCAGCAGTTTCTTAGATTGTAAGGTCTTCTGGGCAGGTTCACTGCAGGGTGTCACTGTATGTATCTGTCTGTCATTTGTAACCCCTATTTAATGTACAGTGCTGCGTAATATGTTGGCGCTATATAAATCCTGTTTATTAATAAAAATAATAATAATAGTGTACATAGAAATAAACTTTCACTGAATAGTTCCTGTAATAAATCACTGTGTATATACGATGGCATTTCACACGATGAGTTTCCTGCTGGTGCCAACAGTGGAAAATGACTGCATAAAATGTGTTAAAATGAGCACTTTTAGGGCAGTGAATCTCAGATTCACCAAACATTCTCTGGAGGAGAAGTAATGACTGCCATTGAAATCACATGGACCTGAGGGATTCCTCTCCAGAGAATGTTTAGTGAAACAGATTCACTGCTTTATAAATAACCCCTAGGGCTATGTTCACACTGGTAGTGAGGTTGTGGTGCGTTTCTCCATGCCAGGAACTGTCGCCTCTACATGGTATCATCTCCTTGTGGCAGCTCCATAGGGAATGAATATGTATCGCAGTGAGTAGTACAGGTACCACTCATTGGCATCCCTATTCATTCCCTATGGAGCTGCTGCAAGGGGACGTTACCATGTACCACTCACTAGCGAAAATTTCCTAGAACTTGGTACAAGTTGGTACCGCAAAATTTCGGCAAACCAATTTTGTGAAACCATCGGAAGAGGAAATTAAATCAGGAGGATTTCCAGAGCTGTGTTCAGCCCTGGGAATCATCCTGTTTGTGATCCACGGGGCACTGGAGGTTAATTAACCTCTAGTTCCCCGGGATGGCACTGTCTTCTCAATAAATGCAGCCAGAGCTGCAATCATTGAGAACATGCCGGCAAAGGAGAACCTCCTGACATTGTAAAATAAGTATCTCTTACATAGGATACATTTGTTACAGACACAAATGTATAATTTGTACAATGTCATATTAGAATGTCAGAAGGTTCTCCCCTGCTGGGCATCTTCTCAATGATTGCAGCTGTGGCTGCATTCATTGAGAAGAGTGTGCAATCCCAGGGGCACTACAGCTTAATTAACCTCCAGTGCCTGGGGATCGCAGAGGATTTCCACCGAATCCTCCTGTTCGGTGAGAGCTCGAACTCTCGGCGAATCAGAAGGCCGTTCTCACTTACATTTTCGGTAAGAGAGAAAGGCCCGATTCACGCAAGATCGAACTTGCCAGCTGACAAACGTGCAGACACTGGTTCTGTAAAGTGTACTGTAAGGTGCCAGCTGGTTCTGTAAAGTGCCAGCTGCTAGGAGCCATGCAGAATTGCCCTATCTGCTCTTGGTCACCAATCGGAAACTTGTGTTGGGAGACAGTGACGGGGCGAAGTGTCTGAAAGAGGACATTCATGGCAGAATCCCTGGCTGCCCTACCCAACAATTGGATATATTTTACCCTAAAAACTCATCTGGTCAAGGTAAAGGGAAAACTTTTCCATATCTGCCACCTGTTACCCTCCCTGCTCTACATGGCACCAAACGAGAACAATGATACACGTCCTACTCATACATCAGTACCCAGATCCAACCAAGCGTGTTTGTGAACTCGTAGCTATCCACGATGTGACAGAAAATTGTAGGCAAGCCAAATATGTGGTTCAGAAAACATTTTACATCTGCAAACAAAAAAGAAAAATTCCTGAATTAGGCAATACCAACAGCTTATGACAGCAGGACTGATGGGTGAATAGCTGGGGAGCTGGGCACTGCCATGGGGCATATGTTGCAATATAAAATGTAAAAAATAGCACCGTTCAGCTTTGAGAATATATAAATTCACTAAATGACTTACCCAGGGGATGGGTTAAAGCTGACTTATCATCACATTTTTAACAAATGTAAAACATAATGAAACAAGTTGGTTTTTTACTCTTTTTTTTTGGAAATCTTTGCCCCTTCGCTGTTTATTGTTGTGGCGATAGGTAATGAAGAGGAAACCTGCAGCCTACTGGGATACTGGCATCACATATCCCAGGAGGCTCCAGGCTGATGCTTCTGCACGAGCCCGATATTGGCATGCTTTATCAGGGAGTCACACTTTGGGACACAAAGCCTCCAGGGGGCGCTACAGCTCGCAAAGTGGTGTGCGCCCTGAGAAAGGCCAACATGCAGAATCTAAGCAGCAGCCATGTCTTCTCCAGAGCCTCTAGTGGTGAGGATGTTGCAGTGCTGGCTGCTGCTAGGTTTCGGTTATTGGGCACACAATGCTGGGCAGGATAAAGCACACCACCAAATCACAAGGCAGGAGAACTTGCAAGCAAGGCCAAGGTCGAGGCAGGCAGCAAGCAAGAGAGGTCAGGAACAGAGCCAGCCATCAAGAACCAGAAATCCAGGAAATAAACACGGGTGACACGGGGGCCACCACAGATGCAGGGGAAGGCAGAAAGCGTCAGGAGGCTCAGGTGACACAGGAGACATAGGGGTCACTGCAACAATACAAGGGAACAGGCAAGGTCACAACAGACTTAGTAGTAATAAAGGCTTACCACAACACCTGGACAAGGAAAGTATTGAATTAACCAACATGTGTACAGGAACTGCTCAGCAGAGCTAGGGGGCTCAGCACTAAATTAAACACATTGGCTGGCAATTAAACACAAATTCAGAGTGCTGTGTCTAAGCTAGCTGAATAGCCAGGAATGATTACTTTTTCCTGAATAGTCAGTGGAAGTAGCGATACTGATTAAATATGGAAGGGCAGGCACACGTGGGCTTTGAACTACCTGCACAGGCAGGAGAGAGAGACCTGTGATTTAGCAAGGAAGAGGTAAGTATGATACAGGGGCTTTCCTCAAATATAATAAAAACAAGTGCTCAATCCCTCACATGTGCAGAGTGAGACATGTGCTCATTTTTGCATTTGAAGGAAGACAAATCAGATAACCTTGCACCTGCACAGATTTATTTTTTGTAATTTTTAAGTTCCACTTTCATGCCATAATCATGTCTAGGTACCAATTACTACCTAAGAATAGGGGTCCCAGGTCCCCATGTAAGCACCCCTAGGAAGTGTGTCCATGACAGCCATAGCTCACTGGAAGTGTAATAAGTGAAGCCGACGTCATTCAACCATGAAGATTGGCATCATCTAGTGGTGGGGAAGACTCACTGCAGCAAACAATGCTGAACTGAAGGTAAGTATTAAAACAAAAGTTGCCAATTTTAATTTTAATTGAGTATTTTATATTTATTTATTTTATTTCCAGTTTTATTTTAAAGCTTTTACATTTGGAACCTGTTATACTCATTTTTTTTTTAGTTTCCAAAACTTTTTGCCAAGAACAAAATGTGTGTTACATTTTTTTGTGCCTTGTTTGACTTTGGCAGATGCTTCGTCAAGCCTCGGTTTCCGGGTAGCAGAGACATTGTGAAATCTTCAACCAAAATAAATAGAGAGGATCAAGGATCAGCCGAGACCGGCATTAAAAACACTCAGCAGCCGCAGCTTGTCATTGAATCCATTTCTCCAAGGCGTCTTCAGATCTTGTTAAAGAGCATCTTTTACATGCAGGTAAATATTATCTGTTCAGAATCTTCTTCAATGACTCAGAGAAACCAGAAATTTTAGGAGGTCCTGGAAGGGTTAATTTTCGTTTTACTTTTTTTTATTATTTTTATTCTTTCTTTACTTTTGCCAAATCTGTCAGCAAAATGTAATTTCTGTAATGTTGTGAAATCTTCAGCCAAAATACAATACAGGCAGTTCAGGGTTCAGCGGAGACACGGAGAGCTCGTTCACACAGGAGAGACCTCGCTGAATATTTCCTCTCGGGCTTTGTTGTATCTTTTATGAAACACATCTGTCACTTGTTGGTAAGTGAATTGGAGTTTGATTTGTATTGTCCTGGCGTGTGAAGTTTCAACAAGGAAATACAGTGAGCTTTTTGTTTTTTGCTGTGACTTTCCAGGTTTGGCTGTATGATAAGTGGGGTTTTGCTTTATGGAAATTATTATTATTTAATAGTATTTATATAGTGCCATTATATTACGCAGCGCTGTACAAAGTCCATAGTCATGTCACTAGCTGTCCCTCAAAGGAGCTCACAATCTAATGCCCCTACCTCAGTCAGATGTCATTCCCACAGTCTAAGGTCAATTTAGGGAAAGTCAATTACCCGAATGACATGTTTTTGGAATATAGAAGGAAACCGGAGTACCCAGAGAAAACCCACGCAAACACGGAGAGAACCTGCAAACTCCATGCAGATAGTGTCCTGGCCGAGATTCAAACCTGGGACCGAGCACTGCAAAGGCTGGAGTTCTAACCAATAAGCCACCGTGCTGCCCAAATAGAATTTTTTGTCTTTGTAGGGGTCAGGTGGGGTTCATTGGAATCATTTGACCTCTTTTGGTTTGCTGATTGTTGAGACATGAAGTGACGTTTAATTGAGACGTGCATTTAGATTGCAAGCATTATGGCTCATCCATTGTGCAGCTCTACTAAACTGAAAAGAAAACCCAGCATGTCAATGTAAAGTAGCTTTGTAGTCAGTACTTGGTCATTTCCAGTGCAGAAACAAAGAACAGTGAGCCTGATTTATTAAAGCTCTTAAAGACTATCATGGGAGAACCTGAGTGATCCAGCAAAACTAGAATGAATTTGGTCCAGGAAAAAAACATTTTGCCAAATAATACCAATTGATTTTATGAAATCTATTCCGGGTTTGCTGGATCACTCGGGTTCTCCCATGATAGTCTATCTTATCCAGTCTTTGAGACCTTTAGTAAATCAGACCTAAGGTCTTTCTATTGTAAACCTAAGGATTTGTGTCATTTTCATGCAAGTATTTAAAGCAAAACCTACTTAAGAAAGGTCAACTGCAAGTTAGGAACAGGTCAGCTTTAGGTCAAATGCAACTGAGAGTGTAGGTTGAAGGGTCTTAGAAGCCTTTCAAACTGATGTTAATTGAATCCAGTGACTCTAACAATTACTTTCCTTGTAATATTCGCAGTAGCTCTTACTGTAACTCTAGCACTAACCTTCCCAGTAATTCTCCCACTTACCACCTTGTAACCCTAACACTTAGCCTACCTGTAATTTTTATGCTAGCCCTTCCCTGTAATCCTAACACTAAGCCTACCTGCATATATACAAGCTATTTCATACCTATAATGGAGAACCATGGGAATGGGCTCTCCTGGGCGCAAAACAAACCTGGGGGGCGGCAGTTCTGCCCATGATAAACATTACAGCTCATAGCGGTTCTTAATGCCCCTAACACTCATCCTCGCTGTAGCTCTAACACTAACCCTAACACATTCACCCCCAAGTGACCCTCATAATAACTCTATGTAGTCCTGACCCTAACAATAACCATTACATTATCTCATTTTAACCCCAATCCCCCCCCCCCCCCCCCCCCGATGTATTTTTGTGAGCCCTCACTGTAGTCCCTCTTTTCTTTGCCTTCCAAATCCCTTTGCTGGGAAAAAAAGTTGCACTGAGCTTTGGACTCTCTCCCTGCCCTTACACAACCATAATTTATAAAGTTTTTTTTACCTTCCTCTGGATCAGCCGTGCCTATAAGCTTCCATCTAGAATATTTAGTTTCCTACTTGGTTTATAGTGTTTGAACTTGATGGACCCTTTTTTTTTTCAACCCCACTGTGTAACAAAACAATCTCCAAACTCATATGGGAGGAAAAAGGCTGAGTCACATGATCTCCATACCTGGAAAGATTAGATATTCCACCTTACTACTTAAATTAATGGCGGGGAAGTGAAAGAAAGATGAGTTGCTGAGACAGTGGCATCAAAATGAACTTGTTTTGACTTGCATGGGCAAAGCTTAGATTTGCTTTAGAACAAACCTTTGCCGAGATAAATATCTGTGCTGAAAGTGCCAACTTTGCCTTTTATACTTAAAACAGATTTAAACCTGTGCAACTTACCATTACACTTTCCATTGTTGGGCACCGCCACCTTTTTTCACTCCTCCCCCCCAGAGATGACCTTTGGCCATTTTTATTGGCTGTGTCAGGATGATAAAACTCCCGCACAGGTATGTAGGAGTCTATTCAGCCCTGGCATATAGGAAGCTGGGATTGCCAGGTTTGGCTGGCAATCAAAGCTGGCAGGGCCAGAAACCTGGAGCGATAAGGCAGGTGGGGGAGATTTTTACAAAAGGGACATTGCCTCTCCCGTTCTGCATATTACCCTGCCTGATCATGAAAACTTTAATAGGCTATTGATGTCACCAAAGTCCAATTTCTCAATCTGCATATTTTTTTAGGACAGTGGCTTAGCTATATTTAGGCAGCTGGATTAGCAGGACAGGACTAGCTTTAGACAAAATGGGATCATGGGCATGTGGGCCACTAAATGCCCAGCATTCCAGCTCATTGCACCCTCAGGGGTCTGGAGAAGGTGGACACCCTGTGCAATTGCCAATTTTCCCCTTCTCCTAAACCAGATAGTAGGACTGCAATAAGGAAGTTTTATCCCCATCTAAAACAATCCATCTCACTTTCCATACTTTGTCACCTCTATGTTGGGTTTAGATGGACAGATGGAGACAAGCATAAGCAGCATTTTATATACCTAACAAAACAATATTTACCATAAAATCATGAACTACCTCGCATTCAGAATAAAAAATGATTATCGAGGCAAACACGCTCCAAAAATGTTTGCAGGTTATAAAAAATAAAAGATAAAGCAGCATCTGGTCCCCCGGCTCACAGGTGTACGCCGCTCACAGTTCTAAATGGAAATGGAATTTATAGCTGGCATGAGCAGAGAGAGAAGATGTATGACTTTCACAAAGCATGCTGGGAATTTACTGTAATGGAAAAAGTTCATACTCTGCAGTTGTATCAGTTGAATCATCAAATGAATGGAGTTTACTCCTAAAAAAAAAAATGATTTATCACATGATGTAAAAAGGTTTAATAATAGGAAAGCAGGACGTATTACAGTATTTTTCAGATGGAGAAGGGAATCTTATCATTTGTGGGATAATCTGTAAAAAAAAATTTTCTGCGTATAATTCGGAAACATCTGAGAAACATATTAGTTTATAATATTTCCAGGTTTACTTGCTGGTGTATAGGGACTGCTTTGCTCCTCTCTGTGCAAGTCTATGGGTTCGGTGTGACCTGGTATAATAATATAAACAGGGCACCATCATGGGGGGACAAGGGGTAATTCTGTACTGAGCCCTGCCTTTGAGAGTCAAGTCGAAGAGAGTTTTAGTACACCAGGAGGAAATGGCTCCCTAAAATGGCTACAGTATCTGCCACCAGAATGGAGTAATAATCAATTATTAAATTGAATCAATACTGCAGTGGTGGTCTGTTTCAGCCACCTCTTCCTGATGCCATGGAGTACTGTGCTCCTATACTCCACTGTGCTGTACAAGATATACTTTAGGATGATACACCGAGTTTGTTGTTCTGCTTGTAGCATACCCCACTTTAAACATTGTGCTGGTAATGACAAACCTTGCCCCAATCCTTATTGTGTTGCTCATGGCATACTATTGGCTCCGCCATCATTTGTCTCTCACTTGGGTTCTCTACAAGACATACACTATGATTATACACTTAGTATGATGTGCTGTATGTGACACACTCTGGACAACTCAACTTCATACACCATGCTGGTAATGACTGCTCCAATCCATACTGTGTTGTTCATGACATACTATTGGCTCCGCCATCATTTGTCTCTCACTTGGGTTCTCTACAAGACATAAACTATGATTATACACTTAGTATGATGTGCTGTATGTGACACACTCTGGACAACTCAACTTCATACACCATGCTGGTAATGACTGCCCCAATCCATACTGTGTTGTTCATGACATACTTTTGGCTTTCATACTTTTAAACTGTGCAGTAAAAGACATATTCCAGGATGATTCACTTAGTATGATGTTTTGTATGTGACATACTCTGGACTTACCCACTTTATTCACTGTTCTGGTAATGACATACCTTGCATTGCTCAGAACCATACTGTGTTGCTCAATGTATACTCTTGGCTTTCTCACCTTTACATTCTTCTGACAAGACATACTTTAGGACAGTGGTCTGCAATCTTTTGGATGTCACAGACCACTAAATTTATGGACCCTGGACCAGGGAACCATGTATCACTCAAACAGAAGAAAATTCCCCCAGAGTGACGTCATGATGCCAGAACCCGCATCACATTCCTCCCACATTCTCCCATTTCAGGTCTGAGCCCAGAGACACAACCCGCCTACCGCCCTAAGCCTGCGTTGCATGTTGGAGACATAGTCCACAGCTCTGGCCAGTGCACCCCCCCCAAGCGGGGTCCTTCTCCTGGGGGGTGCACCGGCCAGAGCCGCGGACCACAGGTTGGGAATCACTGCTTTAGGATAAGCTGCCTGGTATAATGTGCTGAATGCAACATACCCTGGATAACCCAACTTCATACTTCATGTTGTTAATGGCATACCCTGCACTGCCCCAATCCATACTGTGTTGCCCATGACATACACTTGGCTCTTCCACAAAGTATGTATCTTGCCTGCCCTCAAGTGTCTCTCCCCCATATGGTCCTGTACACGATTCTAGGATGTTACACTTAGTATAATGCGCTATGTGTGACATACTCTGGACTATCCTACTTCTTTCATTGAGCCTGATATATTAAAGCTCTCCAAGACTGGAGAAGATAAACTATTATTGCAAAACCTTTCCAGACCAGATCCCTCCCAGGTTTGCTGGATCACCCCGGTTTCCCCATATTAGTCTATCTTCTCCAGTCTTGGAGAGCTTTAATAAATCAGGACCATTTGTAATGACATACCCTGCACTGCCTCAATCCATACTCCATGTTGCTTATGGCATTCTCTTGGCTATCTCACCTTTACACTGCTGCACAAGAACGCTAGGCTGCGGCACTGAGTACGATGTGCCGTATGGTACATACTCTGGACTACTTCACTTCATTCATTGGGCTTGATTTATTAAACCTCTCCCAGACTGGAAGAGATAAATGATCCCACTGCCCCAATCCATTCTTTGTTGTTCATATTATGCCCTTGGCTTAAGGTGGGAACCTTTACACTGTGCTATACAAGACACATGCTGGGCTGCCACACTCAGTATGCTGTGCTGTATGTGTCATATGCTGGGTTACCCAACTTGTGTTCCCTGTGTCTCCAATTGATAAATTCTTCCAATGAAGAGACAGGTAACAACAAAAACACCTTTTCTTTTTTGGAACTGTTTTAAAGGTTATTCTGATCAATTCCTGACTAGAACAACAGATAATAGGGGAAAGCAAGGTCTAACATTCATAAACGTCCTCATTGCCCAGCCTGGCCTTTACAAGGGCCAATTTTGGGAAGATTCTCCGAAAATGTCACTAACATTGTTTTTAATCTGCGCAGACAACTTCACGTTGTTCTAAGTACAAAGATGATTAGGGATGACAGATAAAACAAGATATAGCTGTCAGAAATGATTGGTGAAAAAATGGTTCTCTAAACATTATTGTTTTCCTGACATTTTATCGGTATAAACAATCATTTAACCTACAAGGTAATTATAGTGATAAAGTGAACCTCTCACAAACATGGGCGATTCAGACTAAACATACAGCACAATGACAAAGACATAAGTGGAGGTTACCTTGAATGAAAACCACTTGTCAGAATGTTCCGCAGATACAAAGAGATTTTCAACTAAAACTAAAAACAAGATAAAAAAGATTGATTTTCCTGAGCTTGGCCATGCTGCAGGCAGATATATCCATCCTTCCTACCGCTCTTTATTTGCTGCATCTCTTTGTTGTATTCTTCATTGGCTTCCATTTTACCTTCAATAAAATCAAGCTTCTGTGCTTTGCCTTCAAATCACTCCACAGTTCTTATCCCACTTACCTTTCTGACCTGATACAAAAATACTCTCCCAGCCGCTCTCTTTGCTTCTCCAATGACCTGCTAATAACTTCCTTACTCATAACCTCCTCACACCCAGGGCTCCAAGACTTTTCTAGAGTTGCCCCGACTCTCTTGAAATCTCTTCGTCGTCCTATTCAGCTTGCTCCTATTTTCTGTTCATTTAAATATCAAACCCTTCTTTTCAAACTCACCAACCCATCTTCTTCTGTCTCTTAAAACTCTTACTCACTACTTACGTACCAATTCATATTCCTCCTCCTATTGTGTGATACTTCCCCCTGCTCTTAGATTGAAAGCTCTTCTGGGCAGGGTTCTCTTCTGCTCCTGTGTCACTGTCTGTATCTGTCTGTCACCGTAACCCCTATTTAATGTACAGCGCTGCGTAATATGTTGGTGCTATTTGCATACTAATTATTAATGAATAATATTATTATTATTATTATTATTATTATTAATAATAATATTAATGCTCCTTCATTGCACCTGATTGTGACCACATAGTTGATCACCACCCTTTTTTTCTAAGTTTGGAGGACCTGCTGTGTCTTCAGCGACAAATTGAAATACAGATGCATAGCAGTGTTGGTCCAAAAAACAAATCAGTCTGGTGGCCGGGTCATGACAAACAGGTTCCAGAAAGGCAATGACTGGCAATTGCAGGGCTGTAACATGCCAATATTCAGGGCAAGTACCAACAAGCTAGGCACAAATACAGTCTAGATAATGCAAAGGATTATTACAAAGCATGGGCAATTAGCCAAAAGTAAGAGAATAACAGACTTGCTCTAACTTTTGATCAGGCATTAGATAGAAGTTTAGAGTTCCATTTATATGTGGTTAATTAGGGTCAGGTGTGCACAAAAAAAGTACTGATACATTGAGTAAAGGTGAGTGGAACTAAAAAAAACATACTGAATTAGGTCAAATCAGTTGAGAAAACTTTATTTAGAATAGTTTTTTTTAATGATTATTATAGAAATGGTTTCTTAGTTTGCTATTTTTAGGAACCTCGGATGACATAAAGACAGTCTGAATATATTGACCTATTCTGTTCACCTGTAATTGTGCTGTTGGTGGTTGTTGTGGTGGTGGCACTATGGTGGTAGGTGATGGTGCATTAACACCATGCAATCGGGAACAGGAGGTTGAACAAGCACCAATCCAGGACTGATTCGGTTTAATTATTCCACACTGGTGGCAGACAGTTTAGTCTGTTTTGGAGTGACAATTACACCTGTAGCACTCTCTGACTTAGCACTTAAGGATGGACAAGACACACAATTTGTGACTCAAGACATGATCTCACTGTATGAAAAAAACAAGATAACTTAGGCTTAAACAACAATGTTAAAACATGCTGTTTAAAAAAAACAGGAAATTATTACTGTGATCCCACTTGATTAACAGTCGCACTGTTCCCAAACTCTTTCCCAAAAGTACCTTGCCCAAAGGACTCTGGGCCTGATTTATAAAGTCCAAGGGTGGAGAGGATACACTTTCATCAGTGAAGCTGTATGATCCAGCAAACATGGAATGGATCAAGTCCAAGATTGAAAACATTTACTAACTGACTTTTAGGAAATCCATTCCAGGTTTGCTGGATCACCCAGCTTCACTGATGAAAGTGTATCCTCTCTAGCCTTGGAGAGCTTTAGTAAATCAGGCCCTCTCTTTCAGCTCCAGGCTCTGTTCTCCAACTTTCACCATTTAGATTTTCTGATCTTTCTATGTTGTGTTACATTTTGTTTTTAGAGAAGTCAAGCTATTAAAACAGAAATAATTTAAAATATATGTCAATTACAATCAGGGGATTTCCTTGATTGCACTTTGTATATGTGTACGACTTCCTCTTTTCTACATGTAATTTGTGTTTTCGAGCTGTATAATGGTTATTGAAAAGAAACAAGGCACACGAAAGAACTAGTAGGGTGACAAGCATACTGAATTCATTTGTGGCTGTGCAGGGAAACAAAAATTAGACAATAGTGACGTAAAATCATATCATACTATGTACTCGGTCTCCATATCTGACCTTTCGTGTCCATTTGAAATATACTTCTCAAGTTATGTTTGTGGAACCATATACTGTGTGTAATTTGTCTGTTCTATCTATGTGTAAGAATTCACTTGTTTAATTTTCAATTTAATCAACTTTTTCCATCTACCTTACTCGAGTATAAACCGACTTAAAAACCTACTAATCCTTTAAAAAAGAAGAGAAATCATATTGGGCCTGATTTAATAAAGCTCTCCAAGGCTGGAGAGAATACACTTTCATCAGTAAAGCTGGGTGATCCTGCAAACCTAGAATGGATCTCATCCAGGATTCAAAACATTTGCATAGCAAACATATGGAATAGCAAAATAGGGAATGCACAAAATGCAGCCATCACTCCTAACATTATAAACAGTAATCAACAGAAATTATTGAAAAAATGAAAAGAATAAACATATTTATGGTGTGTTATATTTATTTATGTGTTGTATTTTGTAATATTTATTTAAAAGAGGAAAAATGGGCTCAGACAGTATTTTTCCCCCTACTACAGGTAAAGTATTTTGTATATTTAAGGATGTTATGATGGGTCACTTGCTCCTAAATGACCTTTTGTGCAGAATTGTAGCAAACTCCAATAATGTCTCAGATAGCAGGAGTTTGTTATACACTATAAACAGAGACATAGTGTTATCAAGTGGCTTGACCCGCGTATAAAATGAGATTCTTTTTCTAAATGGCATTTTCAGGTAAAGAGTAAATGTTATTCATCAACATGATGTTTTGCCCAACATTTTTTAGCTATTGTAAAATAAATGAACTCTCTGAGCTACTTTGTATCTGTACCCACACTTCGGTACAATGTAAGACCATTTTTTTTAAATACAGATATCACAAAATCAAAAAGAAAACTAAAAACCTCTGCAGAAAATAATTTTTTATGTTTCTTTTTCAGACAATGGAAACCAACGGAACCAACCTGACCCCCCTAAACTCAGATTTCACAGAAAAGAACAACAGCATTTGTATTCTTGGAACTGGAGACTTTGGCAGATCACTTGGATATAAATTGCTACAATGTGGCTTCCATGTTATATTTGGGAGCAGAAACCCTGCAAAGGCCAGCTTGCTCCTCAGGGGAGTGGAAGTGCTTGGCCATGCCGAGGCAGCACAAAAATGCCCAATAATCATTGTAGCCGTACAGAGGGATCATTATGACCCTTTTCTCAAGGAACTTGAGGATGTTTTGGATGGAAAAGTCATAGTGGACATCAGTAACAACCTAAAGATAGACCAATACCCAGAATCCAATGCGGAATATCTTGCCCAGATGTTACCAGGGGCTAAAGTTGTCAAGGCGTTTAACACAGTGTCAGCGTGGTCTTTGCAGTCTGGAACCTTGGATGCCAGCAGACAGGTAAGAGTTGTCTGTTAAAGATCACACTTAGATAACTACCACAGGCATAAACCAATTACCCTAACATTCCATGTTTTTGGAAAGTGAAAGGAAACTAGGACATCCATAGGAGATCCATGCAGTCATGAAGTCATCATTTGAACCCCATGAGTTCCTAGAAAAATTCCATCCTATGGGGCAATTTCTCAGTAACGAAAGGTCATTGTGCTATACAGTATGAGCCATCAAAGGAAATTCATGAAATAAAACTGAACAAAAATAGTTGTCTTCCATTTCAGATAGAGTTGGGGTTCAGTCTCTAGGCTTTCACCCTCATTACCCCATGGAGAGCTTTCATACTTCTAGTTCTGAAGGGCAGCCATACCAAAAAATTCATGGAACTGCATCCTTTACATATTTATCCTACATAGATGATAGGTAACCATCTATAAATTATATTTGGATTAGGATTGGTTAGATTTGTATTCAGAAAATATAGAAAAGGATATGTTTATACCATTGTTCTTTATATATTGTGCATATTTTTGTACTCCAGGTCTTTGTGTGCTCAGATGACAATGCAGCCAAACAGAAGGTAATAGACATTGTGCGCGCCATTGGGTTGACACCTCAAGATAAAGGATCATTATTGGCAGCTAAAGAAATAGAGAATTATCCTCTCCAGCTTTTCCCGATGTGGAGGCTCCCCATCTACCTATGCGCAGGACTAACCGTGCTCGTGTTTATTTACTGCGTAATTTAAGACGTCATCTACTCTGCGGCTGTCCTTGAAAAAGATGTCTCTTTCCGAATGGCCATCTCCATTCCCAACAAAGTCTTTCCCATAGTCTCGCTCATGTTGTTGGCCTTGGTGTACCTTCCAGGTGTGTTTGCTGCTATTATTCAACTGTACCGTGGGACGAAGTACAGTCGCTTCCCCAATTGGCTGGACCGATGGATGCTGTGTAGGAAGCAATTAGGATTGGTTGCTTTGTCCTACGCCTTTCTCCATGCCATTTATACTCTGGTGATTCCAATTCGATATTATGTAAGGCACAGAATAGCGACCAATACCATCGCTCAGGTACGTCGGTTGAACTTCTAAGGGAAATTTATAACACGTGTATCACATGGCTTCTCATATTGTGATGGTTCAGCACAGCACATTTTTTTAAAGGAAATGTATACTAGGGTCCACCATTGCATACACTGGTTGTCTGCCCAACATGGACTACAATACTTTTATTGATTGGTGCCAAAGCTGCAGCTTTTATGGTCCAATATTAAAATGTCTGCAAGCTAGTCGTGTATCCTGCACCATGGATAGGGCACTTGCACTATGTTGGGGTTTTTGGTGCTTTTTTTCATTTAGATTACTTTTTATCACCAGAACATTTTTTACATTTCAGTTGGGAGCCCATTCATTTGGCAAACACTTTCTCATTACCTAAGACAAAGTTTCTCCACCAGGGTTCCATGGTACCCTCCAGATATTGCTAGGGGTTCCTTAAGCAATGAGTGAATTCTGCCTTTTTTATAAGGGTGATATTCTTCTTATTGACTACAATGCTAATATACTGTGAGTTGTGGATATGGTAATTATAGTTGATATTCTTTTTAGACCTGAAAGCTATTTTCAAGGGTTCTTCCATGTAAAAAAAAAGTTAGGAAACATTGACCCAAGAAAATCAAACCCTTTATTTTGGTATAAACAAAGTTTACCATTCCGGTGCGGTTAACAATTACTTAATGCCTAATTTCAACCACTAGGCACCTGGGAGCAGCTATGGACTAGAATGGGTTTTAGTAAACTCCTGAAAATGCTATAGGTGTTCTAGAACTGAGATTGACTTGCACAAAATCTAAAGGAGTAAAAAAAGAAAGGAGGATATAATTTGTTTGCATGTAACGCCCCATGCCCAAAAAACTGAAACACCTAAAATGAGCAATAACTGTACTGAAACTATGCTGTCTGCTAAAAGTCTGGAAAAAAAATACACTCATTAGAGCTTGATCCTTCCTTTACATTTTCGAAGAGATGAAGCTTTAGTAAATCATTTGTTTAACCACTCATCTGAACAAGCACTCACAAATAGTAAATGCTATATTATTTTCTTTGCAATCCATAGACTGAAAGATCAATAAAATGAGTTGATGATGTATTGATTCAAGCATGAATAACTATGAACCATTTTCAACAGGCCAGGGGCAATGAAACCAGCCCCTTCCAAACGGTCATGGCTTGGAGGACAGACTTATACATAGCTCTGGGAATTTTGGGATTCTTCTTCTATGTTCTCTTAGGAATAACATCATTACCATCTGTTAGCAACGCTGTCAACTGGAGAGAATTCCGCTTTGTCCAGGTAGGCGAAAGATCATTCCTGTTATTCTTCCTATACAGTGATAAAACGTAAGGCAATCACACAGAATACAATTTATGGCCATGTTATGGTGAATTTCAATCATTCTGTGGGCAATGTTCAAAACAGCTCAAAGGAAAAACACAAAGGCCAAATGAACCAATTAGAATTTCTCAGAACTGTCTGTATTATCCAACACAGACAATCTCTAAAACCTCTCAAACCTGCAATGTTATTTCTACTAGGGTATGGCAAAGCAAAGCCCCAACCCCTACATACACATATCTATTATATCTGTGTTACCTAATCGAAAGACTAAATCCACCTTTATATACACAAAGTATACGTATTATTCTTATTTTCAATCCTGAGTCTGTTTTTTCTTAGATTTTATTTTTAATTTAAGGATCTTTATGGATTTGGCGTCTTGGATTTCCCTTTTGTTGTTGTTTTTTAAATTAGTGGTATATATGTGTAGTTACCTTTTTTACTTACTTACTTATTTTTTTTAAAAAATATTACTTTTACAAACATTTAAGGAACAGTAGGAAAGGTCACTGGATGTGAATGTGGATTTTATATTAGCAAAATCAGAAGTTGCCTATCTTTGGGCTGTCTTTCACTGATTTTTGACTCAACTTTGCATGGGGCAAAATAAAAAAAGCAGGGAAGAGGGAAAAATGGGAATGAACTTGACTCATTAGGCTCCATATATCTAAGGAATCAAACAGTCTCCCAAACAGCCCCTGATGAAGAATCTTCCAGGTTTACCTGTTTTAATGGCAGCAAGGGAATGTTTGGGGGAATGCTGGACTCCTTGTATTATAGATAGAGCCCATTGACTTATGAGTGTATAATTAAAAACAGCCTTTTTATTAAAGTAGGTAGTAGGGATGAGCGAGCGAGATTTTACAATTCGATCCCCCTGCGAATCAGGCCATTCTCGCTTACTGAACATGTAACCTTTGCATGTAACCTTTGCACATGCACCTTTAGTGCGAGTCCTCCTGGGTGCGATCCCCAGGCACCTTTAGCGCCTAGGGATCGCATCCAGGAGGATTCCCACAGCTGCTTTCAGGAATGCAGCCGTGGGAATCATCCTGTAATGATTTCCTCGATCCTCTGATAGGTCAGTGAAATCGGTTCGCCGAAATTTTGCGGAACCATCGGGAGTTCGAGGAAAATTTTGCGAAAATGTCACAGGCATTCTCGTTCATCCCTAGTAGGTAGTTATAACCTGGAAAACATGCAGAAAGGAAATGTAAAATAATAAATAATCATGTGCATCTACTAGCAATTATTGCACATGAATAGGTTTTCAGCATCAGTCTAACATGAATATTCCTTGCTTGTATTCTGCATATGTGATCAGTCTGCTTGGTCTTATTTGAAAAACAATACAATCTGTAGTCGAGTATCCTGTTATTTTAGCAATCACTGACCAAGGGTGCTAAACCTAATATACAGACGGGCAGAAGGGATCAAATCTGCAAATGTTGTATGTAATATTCATGAAGATGTATCAGGCACGTAACAAATAGTAATATGTATTATTAGTAGCCCCTGTTGCCTATATATACAGGGTCACAGAATAAAATGGTGATATAATACCAAGCAATAACAGTAATAACTGAAAATCTATGGATAATAAACCTTAATATGAAAACATCATTGTGCATCTAAAAAATCACCATGGCTTTTTTTGTTCATTGCTGAGATATTAATGATTGGGTTTAAATATAATAAATTTGTCTTTACTTTTCTTTTCAGTCTAAACTCGGCTACCTCACCCTGGTGCTATGCACAGGCCACGCATTTGTATTTGGCTGGAACAAGTTCCTGAATGTGGCTTCATTCCGATGGTCTATTCCCCCTGCCTATACACTGTCTCTGGTCATCCCGTGTATCGTGCTGATCCTCAAATTCGTTCTCATAATCCCATGTGTTGATAATCGGATTACCAAAATACGGCAGGGCTGGGAAAGACATTCCACAGCTCAAGCAGATAAGAAGTTTAAAAATGGTGATATTGCTTTATAATTCTGTATATGATGAACTCTATGCCTGGCTGGTGAGCTGAGGTTGTGTATTAGATTGAATCAAGAATATATATATTTTATATAGGGTTTATTTTTTAGCAGTCAAGTGACCATCTACTGAGTTCCCTAATCAGTGATTGCTGGGGTAGTTGGGTGGCAGGAGTCTTAAATGGTGCCTCATTTGCAGAGATATCACATAATTGCCCCAAACTTTATCTCCTTTTGTCTAGAGTTGAAGAGACCTTAAATCAAACCGTAAGAGCATGCATGGTGGGGTGCCAAAGCCACTGCTGCATTGATGTGGGTCAGCTTGTCCCTTTTGGAACATTTTGGTATGGGCAATGCTAAGTTCAGACCCACAGCAGGAACAGGCACTCCCATGAGGCTCCTGACAGCTGGCACCTTTCTAGTAGCCTGGCCAACCACACTGCTGCACCAGTTCTTAAAGAGCCAACCTTTTGAACATTTTACCGCATGTGGCACGATCCACTCTCAAACTAGGGGTGAAAGAAGACCTTTAAATATTACAGAGATACAAATCAGAACTGAGTGAGCAAAAGTACTAATCCCTTGGTAGGTTAAACTGTTTCTTTCTATGTACTTCATCTGTGTGTTTAGCTGTTTGCCTGGAGCTCAGCTTTAGGCACATTCATTTATAATATGTAGCTTGTACCAAGCCCCAGAACGTACTTCACAATAATACCTTGCTGCACATTTTTTTATGTATTTAAATGTTCACAGTTAGTATTAGTGTTATAGTTTTCATAGATAATTTCATTTTTGAGCTGATTTTACAATAGGCATACAACCTTAACATTTCTTTCCTTTTCATACACACTCTACTCCTCCAGAGGTTGCTGGGGGTTCCTTAAGCAATGAGCAATCTGTGCCTCTCAGGTCAGTTTAACACCAATGATCTTTTTGGCTATCTGTAGGGTGACATTTTTCACAATGGTAAGAGGAATTCTTCCTACTGACCACCACACTCATGTACTGTGGGTATAGTAATTATAGAAGGGGTTCCCTAAAGACCTGAAAATTATTTCAAGGGTTCCCGCATGTTAAAAAAAAGTTGAGAAACACTGGTATAGAAAACCAATTGTCCAAGCTCCCAGTCCTTATCACCCTACAACAAATGTGTCTTTTCTTTATGTTTTAATTGGAAGGATGACCCAATATATATATATATATATATATATATATATATATATATATATATATATATATAAATAAAACAGAAAGTTATATGACATGACGGCAATAAAAACTTGATAAAGGTTCAGATTCCTGGTGGCCAGCCTGAAGTTTGTTGGTACTTGGTTATTGGTGTTACCTTTGTAACCCAGAAGTCCCATTAGTGAGATCACCGCTCTGTAAAGGGTTCCAATTGATCTTTTCCAGTCGTATGCAATGTCCCCAATATTTGATTTTCTTTATAAGAATGTCTTCAATGACCAACCACACTTGTAACCCCCACAACCACACCTGTAGAATGTTTCCAGTCTCCAGCTACACTTGCAGTGAATTTAGTCTTGGTTTAAATAATTCAATTTGCTTTTTCTATATAAAACAATGCAAAACACAAGTCACAGATATGAAGAATATATATTGCAGCAAACGTATTTTGTATTTTTTACTACTGTAGAAAACAGACACAATGGTTTTATATATTACAATATATAAATTGAATTGAATAATTAAAAAATATATCTGTACATTTTTGTGTAAATAAGCTTAATAAAGTATATATGGAAATTGTGTGCTTCACATTTTTGCTAATTCTATGGGTATTTTGGCGTCTGATTTGCAAAGATTTTATCAAATCGTGATTAGATTTATACCAACTGGAAGAGTTATATAGTATGTAGCAATACGTAATTTTTACTTTACATTAAATTTTAATTAGAAGTCATGTACTTTCAGTAAAGTTTGGTGATATTAGTTAGATAAAAGCATTGGAGTAAATAGTGAAGGTAAAATAAAGGTGGCTTTCCAGCAATACTCTACGGAGTCACAGAAACTTTTTAAAGCAGAACTAAACAAAAAAAGGGAAGTAGACATGCTAGGTCTCATTTGCAAAAACAGGTTCTCTCATGCTCCTGGTGACTTTTTGTTTTTCACTTACACTGCACAGTGCATGAGCCTTAAGGCCTGGCTATTCGTGGCACC
>NC_092862.1:135751029-135757066 GCF_032062135.1 Pyxicephalus adspersus
CCTGCGCCACCACCATTTTTCTCGTTTTCCACTTCAGGCATACACAAGGGATGCCCAATTCAGCTTTAAATTTAAAACTTGCAGAGGGGACATCACCAGCTAATTTCTGCAATATTCACCTGCCTTATCATGCAAACTTGATTTACATTTACGTTCATGTCAGATGTGTTCTTGTGCAAGAAAGTATCCCCTCATTAGCTTCATTGTTCCATTTTTTTACAGAGAGGAAAATCAGAACAAATAAAACAAATAAATTTACAGAACAAAAAAAAAACTTTTAAACAAAGAAGCAATTCTAATCAATTTTCATTTAAGTAGTTCAATGAGTGCTATTGAGATTTTCTGCTTTGGCGAAAGTGGCAATTTTGCTGAGAAATTAATTTAGCTTCACTCATCACTAAAAAGCATGAACCCTAAATTATCTCATAAGAAGGTGAAAAAACAACAAAATTAGGATAAAAGCCACTGGAAAATTTCAAGTGGCTTTTATCAATGGAGCAGCACTCCAGTAAAGGAAGTGAATGCACCTAGTACGGAATGTGAATTAATTGTGCAAGATAGTGGGGACAAGATAATTGGGGTATATCAGCTGTCATGGAATGTCAGCTTTGCTTTACTAGCCCTGGCTATATTTAATTATACTTTATACAATATCCCCACAGTCAGTTGTGCTATGTAACTTTTTAACGTTGTTTGTATTTGTTTTAATTTCTGCAGTAAAAGGTAATTCATAGTAAGAGGCCACTTTCCTGACATGCTGATCATCTCTGTCTATAAAGCCTCTACTATTGCTGGATGGAGAGCCACAAATGGCGCCAGACCAGGCGGAAGAGACCGTTAAACTTCTGCCGCAGGGTTCCGGCTTGCCAAGTTCCTCTTACAGTCCAGCCGGCCCATTTCATCTTTATTTCTCCCCTTTCTGCCGCTCCCTTTGTCTCCTCTGATGTTGATAAATATTTTGGAAATGATTTATCTCTCAGTAAAAGTGAAATGTGTTTTGGAAAACCACTCAAATGTCAAACAAAAGCAATTTGTGTATTGTTCAAATGGTTTTACAGCCGCGTATGAGCCAGGATACTGCACACTAGACTAATCCCAGATGCTCAGTAGGACTTGCCTGGGGCAAGAGTTCATATTTATGAGCTATCAGCGGCGGCTGTGTGAAAAACTGGGGCATTACGATCAGAGAAAATCTCAGTTAAAGAACCAATTAACCTAAAGTACAAACTGCCTTCTGTGTTAAAAAGTTATAAGGTAGTATAGGTCAAATTTTATGGGGCTTGATGGGTCCAAAAAGCTGGATAGGAAGCTGTTATTATGAGCGTAATTTGCTGCACACCTATTTATCGGTGATCCTACATTGGATATAAAACACCAGTTCTTTTTGTTCTGGTGGCACAGTGGCTTAGGGGTTGCACCCTAAGAAGGGCCAGAAGGCAGAATCTAAGTAAAAGCCTGGTTTTCGCCAGAGCCTCTAGGGGTGAGGGTGTTGCACTGCAGACTGTTACCAGGTTTTAATCCTTGGTAATCCAGGTTAGGCAGAACAATGTGCGTTACTGAATCAGTGGACAATAGTCAAAAAGGCCAGGAGCAGGGAGGCAGTAGACAAGCAAGTTCAGAAACAAAGTCAGGGGTCAAGTACCAGAAATCTTGAAAAAATAGACACCCATGACACAGGGGTCACTGAAGACACAGGGAAACAGGAGACACAGGAAGAAACAGTCACCAAAGACACATAGTAACACAGGAGACACAGAAGGCAAAGGTGACATGGGGGTCACCAAGGACAGAGGAGACACAGGAAGCACGGGTGACATCGAGGTCACCAAAGACACCGGGAAATAGATGGGACACAGAAAGACACAGGAAATAAGGAGGTTACCGAAGACAGAGGAAACACTGAAACAACACAAGGGAAGGAGCAGGAAAACAATAGGCTGGGCAACACACTGTTAGAATGGGAGCTGAACTGGAAAACACTCAATTAACCAACGGGTGGATCTGAGGTGCTCAGGAGAGCTAGGGGGCTTGGCAGTAGACTGGAGACATGTTGCTTGATCACTGAGCACTGTGTCTGAGCCAGCTAAATAGCCAGGCTCCGTTCTTCATTGACATATAAATATAACTTTTTTCTGTGTACCCTGAAACAATTCTTCTTACGCTCTTGCGTTTGCACATTGCAATTGTGATATGTCCAGGGAAAACCTACAGCAGCATCATATACCAATAGAGTGAGACAGCAATCTCCAAATTTGATATTAGACCTGGGAAAACAAGGCAAAATCATTGCTGAGGATTTATTTCTATAGGTCAGGAAGTGGCCACCAATACAGCCTTAGGTTTTATCATTATGGTTTGCTTTTAAGAAAAATTGATTACATGGCATTAAATATGAAAACTGGCAGGTAAAAAGTTGGAAAAAAAATGTTTGCTACAAAGTATTAATATAGAACAGAGGTGAAAATAATGATGTGAATTAAAAAGCATTTATTAAAAATAAGTAAAGACACAGTTTTATCATCAGCCTATGACATTGGACAAAGTACTTCGCCTAGAATATGTAACCACCCCCCAAGCAATTAAATATATTGCAGTATAGGCAAGATTTTTCATTTTTCCTTTAATTTAAGTCCACAGTCATGTCATTAGCTGTCTCTCAGAGGGGCTCACAATCTAATATCCCTACCATAGTCATATATCATTAACACAGTTTATGGTTTGAGAGGAAGCCAATTAACCTAACTGCATGTTTTTGGAATGTGGGAGGAAATCAGAATACATACAAACTCCTTGCCGTGATTTGATTTTGGACTATGTGCAATCTATGCTTTGATTGCTCTATTGTGTTGGCAATCAAAAACCTAATTCATGTAAATAGAAAACTGATCCCCATACTTAGATGTTGCCTATTCACTTTTAATGTTTCCCCATACATAACTTTTCAAAAAGAGTGAACACTTCAGAAGAGGTGATCAGGTTGCTTTAAATAAACCCAACTGATCTTGGTGCTGCTTTATGGCACTAACCACTATGAAGTGGTAAACAGTAAATAGGCTAACTTTAAAAATGGGGCTTTATATTTGTTACCAGGGGTGGACATAGAAAAGTGCAAAGTGTGCCACTGCACAAGGACCCCAGACCCTCCCCAGCCAACAGGGGCTCCAAGTCAGTGCAGAAAGGGGGCCCAAGCCAGTTTTGCACAGGGCTACGTTGGCTACATCTGTAACTGATTGCCCCCATATATTAGTGATGGTCAGTATTTAAAATCCAATCATGTTAGTTGACTGCCACTTTTATAAGTGGGCCTAACACAACTGGGCTGCTATTTTGGCCCATATATACTCTTATGGGGAGTATTGTGGATGCTATGAAGCACCCCGGTACCACTTTGTGCCTGGGGGATGCAAAAATTATCATTTAAATTGAAAATGATTGGATGGTCAACATTTTTTAACAAAGGTAAAAACCTCTTTATTGGATAGAAGACTAAATGAAGAAAAACAGAAGCAGAATTTGTAGTGTAATGATGAAGTAATATTGCATCAATCCCCTTTCTTTACTAAACAAGCTTATTCGGCAGGTCACACTGTATATGAGATTCTATTCAGTCCAATTTGACTTAATCAGAGAAAGTCTAGGGTGGGACTATTTTAAAGCGATTGTTTGCTGGATACATTTAGCACAACTGAAGAGCTAAATGGCCTTGCTAGCAATCAGTATTGTATAGTGCAGAAGTGATAAAAGCAGGAAGGAATTCATACTGTTACCAGCATGTTCAGAGATCCGGTCATTTAAGCCTAGCTGCCTGCTGACAATAAAAAGCACTGACTTTTGTCAAATATTGCTTCTCACCTGTGTTCCTGACTTATTTTGTTTTGGAACCATCAGAAAGTATACGTGAGATGAGAAATATGATATCTGCAATTCTGACTTATATTTTTATTGTGATAGTAACAGGACTCTTCTTCCTATCCTACCCATTGGGCCTTTTTGACTAAAGTTCTCCAAGACTAGAGAAGATAGTCTATAGTTGGAGAACCTGGGGGATCCAGCAAACCTTGAGGGCTATGGGTGGCGAAGTCTCCATATAGTCGTGGCTAAAAACGGACATGTGTGCAACTGTTTAGGAAGATGCATGCAAAACCATGTATATGACAAATAAATGATCGGGTAATGAAATGTCTGGATTGAGAACTATATGGGGAAATGTTAAATGGCTTATAAATATGGACTCAATTGTTTCTATATTTAGTCTCTATCTCTAGATCATTTAAAATTGATAAACAATCCTTGCTGAAATAATTAAAGTTTTCAAATAAATAAATTGTACTTCCAATAAATTTGTATCAAATAAAAAGCAGGAAATGAATGTTTTGAGCCACCAATATAAAATTTTTCCAATTTCATCTAAAAAATAAATAAATTATTGATTTTGTGGTCAGCATTAGTGGCCCCAATGATCATGGAAGGAACTATTAATACCTACAATGATTAAATTATTCATTTGATGCCTATATTAGTTCTGCAGATCACAAGGGGGACATAGTTGTAGAAGCATTACTTTCACGGATCTGATATTAACTAGATGAAGAGCCCCTTTCTGAAAATTCATGGCCTGATTATTGCCATTTTGGGTATAAAACAACACTACCTGATGGATAATTGGTTTTAGGGCAGATAATGGAGAAAAAAAAGCACTGCTACACTTGTGACATGTTTGCAGAGAGATATTTAGCATTCTCTAAAGCTTTCCTTGCACAAATGCTCTTTCTGCTGTCGGTTTAGCCCTTCACATTTGATAAATCAACAGTTCAGCTAGGAGACGTTTCCTCTCGTGGCAATTCAACCTAAAAACATCTGGTCGCTTTGCAAGGACTGACACTCAACAGATTAAAGATGCAAAGCTCTACAACTGCTTGCCGAATATCCAAAGGGTTCTTGGGGCTTTAGCGAGTGTGTGCGTTTAACTGATATGGCCTTTTTTTTAAGCTCAAATGTACCATCAAAGCAATTCTGTTGCTTTGAAAAGAAATCCAAAGCTAGCTCCTTAAATAAAAAACACCGAATATTTACCAATCTGGCAGGTGGTGAATCTGAATTCCCTTGTCTTCAAACAGCATAACCGCTGGCAAAGTCTTCAATGTTTGCCACTTCCAGGAGAGTCAAAAGGCTCACCAAACTCAACAGATTAAAGATGCAAATCTCTACAATTGCTTGCTGAATATGCAAAGAGTTCTTGGAGCTTTAGCGAGTGTGTGGATTTAACTGATATGGCCTAGCAGTCTTTAGCATTCTATACTTCCAAAAGGCTCAAAAGCCATTTTAACCACACACCATGATAATTTTGTGTAATTCATTAAAGAACATCTGACAACTTCTGTATGAAATTCTAGACATGTCCAATTAATTGCTATGCAATGCACAAGCCACAAGCTACTCATAAAATAAGCAAAACAGTCCTTACTATGACTGTTGCAAGCCATAGCCGTGCAGATGCACCTTACAAACTTGCCCATCCCCTTTTTCCAATCTTCCACCCCCACCCCCTTAAATACCCCCACATCCAAATCTCCACCAATGAATTACCACTCCAAGCATGCTTACATGGCCCGTAGGCCTTTTATTAACAGAATTATAACCAAAATTAACTCCAATAAAATATAAATAACAATATAGCAATAAAACAGTGTAAATAAACACATACATAGAATAACCAATATACCTTTATAACACCATAATTAAAGAATAAGTACCAAATAAACAATAACACATCCTAACCATATTGCCTTCCCAACTTTCTTACTGGTTGCAGGTCATTGAAGGCCACCACTTTACACCTTTTGGGGTCTGCACCTAAAGACATTTGCTCCCAGCTGCCCATACTCCCAGCTCGGAAAGAAATATATCCTTTTCTTGTGCAGACCCGCCCCAAAACACTTTACCAAACCATTACCTCAAACCAGGGATTCCATACCAAAGATGGAACCCTAACCAAAATATTGCCACAAGTACACTCCCCCCGAGGATATCAACCGCC
>NC_092862.1:135757322-135792208 GCF_032062135.1 Pyxicephalus adspersus
GCCTTCCCCTATGCTCCTTCCTCGCTTGTTACAGGCCTCACTTTACCTTCACTTACTGGGCCACATTCACTGCATGCAACACAGCAACAAAGGCTGTGGACAGGGTAAGGTGTAGCCAGAAGCTATATGTCAAGCTATAGAATCGGTTAAATTACTGATAGCCACACCACCTGCAACATTTGCTCATTACACTATAGTAAAAGTAGCCATCGCCTACAGGCAAATGGCAATGCTGCTCAGGATTCAGGAGCTGTGCAGCATCCTTTCCTCCCCATCACAAGGAGTTGCATTTCATGAACTATTTGAGGACTTTGAGAATTGTGTACATTCAGTTAGGTGCTGCAGCACTTTTTCAGGAGGTCATAGTTCTACTTAAATTGCACTTAAATTGCATTCAATGATGCTATGCAGTAGTTGACAATGGTTGATCTTCCCAGAAGCAGGCCTGTCTATAGTTCCAATATTGCTCTTCAATTTGGCCATGCTCTTGGAGATATCACAGGGTAAAATGGCTATTTAAATTGACTTATTTAAAGGTGACAGCAGCCATTATACTCCATGGTGTCTTCAGGCTTGTGTGCATAGGGCTTTACTGGCAGAGCCAAAGGTTAAAACACTGAACTGGCTCTGCATATGACAGCGTAACCTCCCTATTAGCAACATAGTTGTGGCAGAGATGGCGAATGTATCTAGACTTGAAACTAAAACTGGCACCGTGGTAGCCTATGTGATCAATCCGTGATCAATACCTTTATATTCATTTGGTGATCCTGTTAGCAATAGCTTTCCATGCAATCTCCTATCCAAAGGTAATAATGCTCCATGACAAGCTTTGTCACCAAGGATATATGTTATTGCTCAAGTATCAGCGCACAGTACACCTGCATGATCTGTCTGAAGTCTTTCAGTAAAACCTGCAAGTCTAACAAAATTGAAGTCTTAATACCCCCTATGTCTTTGGTATTTTACAGCACATAATCAGCATAGGAAGGTTCGTTTTGCATCAACTCCCCATATAGCAACAATGAGAAGTGCAACTACAACTAGGACTGTGCACAAACAGGCAAAAGCCACATAGAGCAACACAGCAATACAGGGCACACTGCTCCCAATGCATTAAATGATTTTTAAAAAGGGCAATTCTGTTTTTAGACGTGATCTAGCTAAAAGTGAGGTTTTAGATAAAGAAGATACCTCGGCATTCCAATGGAGATTGTAGCTAGTTTAGTCTAGTCCTGGAAACTTTTAATTTAATAAACAGATTTAAAAGATTATTCTGTCCATGGAAATCCTTTTTAATAAATCATTTGGCCCACTGATTGATCAAATCTTAGCAATTTACAATCTAAGAATGCAGCTATCTTATGTTCAGGTTTGATATCTGCTGACCTACTGGTGAAGAGAGCGTGAAAATAGGATTTATTATTTAGTCCAAACTACATGCCTATTACAATATTATTGAAGCTACAATTGGTGCCAAGGAGCATTTCATTTTTCATCCTGAAGACAAAGTGGAATTGTACACAAAGAATGAATGGCAGCCAGCTGTAGTCATAGCACTTGTTTCATACAACATTATCAGAAGTACAACTCAGAAGCCATCATTGTTTGAAAAGTGATTTAACCATTTACATTTATAGGAAGTTGCAAGTACCATAACATATCCAGTGTCCATTAAATAGTTTAACAGCCAACTGCATGAGAGCAAAGTGGATGCCGAAGATGAATTGCTAAGACCTGCTAAACTTCAGGGCTATATATGACCTGAGCATGGTTAGAACATGAAACAGCTCAGTTAAATGTATTACACTTAGGATTTTTTTTCATACTAGTAAGATTTACTTGAGACATAAGTTTACTGACAACAGAATCGCAAGGTTATACAAGGCAATCCAAAGATATTCTGATTCAAGCCAGCTTGGCACTTGTACTACTAATAAATCTGTGGATCATATATTAAGTGTGAGTATCCAGAATACAGTCACTGTGTGCTGATAAATATCAACGCGTTTCGCCTTAAAAGGCTTCTTCGGGGGTTAGTTCAACATACAATACCAGATGTCTGGATGATATTAAGTTATTAACTACACTTGTAGAGATTTTCAAAATAAGTAAAAGTCCCAAATAAGTGATAGTCAATTAATCCATAAATAAGGATGTTTTAAGAGTGAGAGTAGGTTAAAGTCCAATGGAAATTCAGCTGCTGGCATCCAGATGGTGCGTGGCTGTGTACCTAATGGAAATCCATTCCAGGTTTGCTGGATCACCCAGCTTCACTGATGAAAGTGTATTCTCTCCAGCCTTGGAGAACTTTATTAAATCAGGGCCTATCTCTCAATATCATCCAGACATCTGGTATAATCATATCATTATCATATAATCATATAATTAATAATACTTTTATTTTAAGAAGATAAGACCTACTAGGGCTGGTTTATTAATGAAAATTGAAGGATCGTGCATGGAAGCATAACTACGCAGCCACATGTGCCAGGATCCCATTTAACAAAGCGAATCTGGCTGCTGAATTCTCCCTACATTTATCAAAAAAAAGATTGAGCGTTTCTCCCTGCACAACTAGGAGCTGGAAAGTTTGCATGAAAAGTAAATAGCATATGTCTAAGGATTACTCCAGGAACGGGGGAACGCAGTGAGGGCTAGTGGAAGGCCTTCATGACTGGGAGGGGATTGGGAGCAGACAGTAAAAGGATTAATTTTAAGGGTGAGTTTAGGGGAGGTAGTTATTCAGAGTGAAGAGTGACATAAAAATAGGAAGGGAAAAAGAAGAGTTATAAGGAGGGGGAAAAGGAAGAGGTGGCGCAGTTAGCAGAAGTATAGGGAAAGGAAAAGTTTCCCGCCCACCCGTCTGGAGTGCGTGTAGGAACTCGAGGGAATTTGGTTTGGTGTATTATTTCAGTAGGAGTGAGAGACCCATCTATGGTGTGGGAGTCTTTGTAATTATGTTGGTATCGGAAGGTTGAATGGTTTTGGTTTAAAGGGCTGTGAGTACTGCTGGTATCGTTCCCAATCTGGTTGGTTGTGGCTAGGAGCATATATATCACAATGGTGCAGACCCAATAGAAGAGGGTAAATGGTGGGCCTTCGAGGACCAGTAACTAGAGGAGTTTTAAATTGGTAGAAGGTTTAAAGGTGGTTGTTTATGTTTTGTTATATTATATGGTTGTAATAGTGAAGTTATTTATTGTTGTTTTGTTGTTACGTATGATTATTTACCAGTTAATTTAAAAGGTTTTTAAGTTTTATTAAAAGGCTTACTGGCCATTTAACCAACGTTATTGTCGTGTTATTGTTAAAGGGGGAGGGAGGGTACTGAATGGGGGTCTCTGCCTTGTCACAGTCATGAATAATAGCGTACAAAATGTCAAAACATTAAAAAGTCATAAAAAATTTTTGACAGGCAAAAAGCAATGTTTAAAATTCTTTTCATTCTTAGTTTGAGGAAGAGTACCAGAAGTATAGTGAGATGTTATAAAAAGACTTAGAAAGACAAAAACACAATATCAGAACAGGAACACATTTAAGAGGCTTAACCCCTCTGCCCCCTTGACCCTCTGTGAGTGTTTTATGCTTTTTTAATTTTATAGCTTCCTTTTTTAGATGTCTTGCAGCTGGTAATGTTATGTGTACCACGTTTGCATCTACTCAAGGCCTGGTTTGTAATGTTGCAGAGTAGCCCTAAATACTGTGGGGCTGCAGAGAGTGTTTAAATATTTTAGAAAATGTAGCATATGTATGAAAGGCGATAAAGACGATAAAGAACTAACACAAGCTTTACATGCTTTCTGATGTATTCTAGTGTAACAGAAGCCACACAATTTGCAGAATTACAAAGAAAAACAAGATTTCATTAACCTTTGCCTGATTTAAATTCTCAGTTGTAATTCCTTAGTGTAAAGGGCAGCCTCACTGGTTAATAATGGGATGCAGGAGGTGGCAGAGGAAAGGCGAGCATTAAGTCTTCTCTGCAGAGGTGAAGATTTCTACAACAGAGCTTTTGCGTTTTAAGGCTTTTTGGAGAGATTACAGACTAATCTTAAAGCAGAACTAAACCTGCAATACTCACCTGTCCCCGTATTCTTGCAGGGCGCCGCCATCTTGTTCTATCTTTTCTTCCTATAGACCAGGGGTTCTTAAGCTTTTGATGACTCCAGACCCCCAATGGATTGTCCAATATGGCCCCATTCTCCCTTTACTTGACTGTCGAAATAATCATCACGATTCCTTATATTAGTTGACAGTATGACTTCTAAATATGTCAACAGCTTGAATTTACTGTACTTTAGATACAGATAGCTAGGAAGAGAACATAAAATCATAAGCATTGAATGTTCTCGAAGTCTCTATCGCGTTCCATTCACCTGCTACTCAAGTATAAATTAATACATTACATGAAATAAATACCAGTACCCAGAAATCTAGTCCCATACCCCCAGAATTTGGTTCCCATACCCCTGCTATAGACAGTCTTGATTGCCCGGCCAGGATGAGATAACTCCCAGACGTGAATTTATTCATCGGTGGCACATGCAGGGCAAGCCAGGATTGCTGGATAACCTATTTGACAGATACCTGGAGCGATCAGGAATGTGGGAGGAATTATTGCAGAAGGGACATTGCCTACCCTTTCTGGAATAATGGCCTGCCTGATTGTGGATTCATAAAAGTGGAACTTTATCAACACTTTAAAGTACTATATACGCACCTATAGGCTTTTATTAGCAGACTAAAGATTTTTGTAAAACGAAACTGCAGGTAGATATACTTAGAAAGCCACCATTGTTGAAAATATTATTATCTAGTAAATGTATATATATATATATATATATATATATATATATATATATATATATAAAGCGCCAACATGTTACAGCACTTTACAGAGTCCATTGTCATATCACTAAGTGTTCTTCACCAAAGCAATGAATTTAAGATTTAAAGCTTTACCTGCTCCCAGCCATTCCATCCTATTTCTCGCAGAGAAGACATCCTCCATGCAGTGTAATTAGTGCAGCGCGGTGTACATGACATATTTTTAAGCATATGGGCAGCAGTCCGTCTTCTGGATGGGATGAGGCACTGCCAGAAATAACATCCAGCTCTGCAGCCCTGAGGGTTGGAGGACTCTAAGGTTGGATAACCGGGGTCATTAACAAAGTAAAACAGATTGGCGGGGAGCAGGTGGAGGAAAAAACGTTTTTTTTTTCCTTAATCAAAATTTAACTTTAGGGCTTATAATAATGGGCATTGTTTTCCTGCAAATAACAAAGGTTTAGAGAGCTGGATAAATGCAGGTCAGCAAAATCCTATTGACTTTGAATAGTACACATAGCACTGAAGACGTGGATGTAGCTTGCCTTATTAACATGCATTTGAAATGCAGTTAAAGCAGGTCAAACGCAGTCAATTTGTCATTCAAATTTATATTAAAAGCAAATCAGTGTTTGACAAGAACGCCCAAAAACATGTTGTTGTGCAGGAGTTTACAAGAAGACGATAGACTATCATTGGCCAACCTAGGTGATGCAGCAAACCTGGAATGGATCCCTTTAAATAAAACATTTGCTATTAGTTGGCAAATGTTTTCAGTCCTGGACCAGATCTATTACAAGTTTGCCGGGTCATCTTATTATCTTAGAGAACTTTATTAAATCAGGCCAAATGTGTCTTGATATCACCAGTTTGGTGCACAGCAGAGGCTTGGAGGGTGAGGGTCAAGGCATGTACATAGGTAGTGGCGGTCAAATAATTCCAATTGGGGATGACTGTGACTCAGTTTTCAGATGACCTCTCACTCGGAACTCGGAATTTCAAATTCCAATGTGGAATATCCTGTACATGGGAAAAGTGCCCCCGCTCAGGATCATCCAATCACAGGCATGACACTTGTGTTTATAACTGTATGCATTATAGTGCATATACCCAAGGTATGTTAAATGCGTGCTGTCAAGTTCCATTCATAATGAATCCCACTGCAGAACACCAATCATTGGCGCATGCATTACCATGTGTGACAATAATGCATGTGGCAATGTCTGGTTGCCACCGCACACGCATGTAAATGGGGTCTAATTAAGGTCCCTTGTCCAGAAAATGTATAAATCCCTTCAGTGGATGGCCAAAATCACAAATCGATTGGCAGATAGGTCAGGTCACTAATGCGTATTTTATCCGTATGTTTAGCTGTTTGCTGGAAGTCTAACTTTGCAGTATATTAAAGTGCAATCTGAACCTCGAAATCTTTCCTTCTTTTTTTTTCTTGTACAAGAACCAAACAGTAACATTACAGGGAAAACAAATCCATCTGACATTTCTCAGTTGTTCTATATAGTGGATGTGACCAGTGTAATTGGCAAGATCTGTCCATTTTCCTGTCTGTGCGGCTGCTTAATCTTCCTTGGGTTAACAGTTTGCGGGTTATTGTCACTGAGGGTATAAATAACGCAGGCTCCCTAGAATATGAGATAATGCTGATATAAAACAAGTACCAGCAAACAACAAAGGTTCAACAAGAGAAAAATACAATCTTTGTACTGTCAAACCATGGGACAACACAAGGCAGAGATCTGAGCTTATTTTCCTAACAATTTCCTCCCATGAAGTGTGATGTACATAATGGGGGGGCATTTATAGAATAAATAGCACTACGAGGCAATGTCAGACGGGACAAATCGTGCAGCAGATTTATTACAAGGTTGCAGCTTGAGTCAGGGCTTTCTCACATTATAGCAAAGTGGTGTCTTGATTAGGATCAAAAATTTGCATTGCAATCTGCTGCGATTGGACCAAGACTGAAGAAGATAAACTATCATGGGAGAACCTTGGAGATCCAGCAAACCTGAATATGTTTAGTTCAGGATTGCCAGGTAATAGCAAATGTTTTTAAAAATATTAATTCTAGGTTTGCTGGATCACCAGGTTCTCCCATGATAGTCTATATTCTCCCATCATGGAGAGCTTTATTAAATTAGGGTCATAGATCAGTCTATACTGCATTTAGGTGCACCGCACAGAAACACATGGCCATTCCTACAGATTCCTAGAACTCAATGGCAAGCCAATGCACCAACAAACGAACTGTGAATTGCCGCAGGTGGAGCAAATGCAAACATTGCCGCATATTGGCATGACAAACTTGGGAGAAAAAGCCCTCCTAAATGTTACTGTTTTGTAATAAGGATCATCAAATAACTTAAATACAATTCAAAAATTGTGGAGGGTGCTGTCTCTTTACAATTTTAAGATGGTATTTGAACTCCTTTTTTACATTTATTGGGGTTGATTTACTAAAGAAATATTGGTTTACATTGCAAAGTGATAAATCCCCTTGCAATGGATAGTTTACTTAGTCTAGGAAATAAAATAAAACATCTTGCGTTTTTAGATTTCCTTGCATGTGATTGGGTATACTTAGCAAAGTGAACTTTTTTACCATTTACTAAGCTAAATGATTCTTAGATTGTAAGCTCTTCAGGGCAGGGTCCTCTCCCCGTCCTGTGCCAATGTCTGTACCTGTCTGTCATTTGCAACCCCTATTTATTGTAAAGTGCTACATAAAATGTTAGCACTATATACTGTTTATTATTATTATTAATAATAATAATAATATTAATAATATTAATTGAATTATCCTTTGCAAGGAGATAATTTGTGAGAAATGCAATTAGCGTGTAGTGCTTTGGTAACTGGGAGAAATTTCCTTCTTGCTACTATAGTTCCTTGCGATAAGTCTGAAAATAGTAAGATATGACTGAAGGGTTTTCCCATGGAATTCCATCAGTCACTCTTTTATATGACAGCAATGAATCTGGGCCAGGACATCCCTGGGAATTTTTATGCAATTTATGTTGTTAGGGTACAGCCAAAATTCCTTTGGTAAATCAACCCCATAGTTTAAAAAAAAATGAAACAACAAACTACATCCAAACCAAACAAAAGCATAGCCAGAACATGAACTATAGATTCTTGTTCTCTTTAAACTTTAGTAGGAACCTCATCACCACCATGTTTTGCCTTCACTCCGATGTATTTTGGTAAATTATATTTATTGCCAAATTTCAAAGCAAAAATGTCTCATCCCTAAATATGAACAGAAGCAGACATTGTCAGAGGAGAATGATGTCGGTCTCATGGATTATCCAATTTAAACCATATATAACCAAGCAGCAATGGCCAATACTGGGAACTAGAGTTTCAACATTTGAGATCAGGCAGGCTTTATTGCAGAACAGGTGATGTTTCTTATGCAATAAACATTCTTACCTGAAAACAATTGCTGGCTGCTCATACCAGCACATCCCGGCATCTCCTGCAGTTGCTGGAACTGAATGAGCTCCTGCACAGGAGTTACATTATTCTCTCCTAGGCAATCATGATGTCCGAAGATCAAAACAAGAAACGGGATGAAAGAAGAAAGCCGAAGCGAAACAGGGACAGGTTAATGCAATAAAAAAATTGCAATTGTGCAGGTAAGGTTATTTTATTGCAGGAGGGACATTGCCTTCTGCAATAAAGGACCTGCCTGATCACAATTTACATTTTTGGGTTTAGTTTTGCTTTATTCTAACAAGTCAGACACATAGTTTATGATTAATTTAAGCTTTACAAAGCTGGAGAGGATACATTTTCATGGGTGATCCAGTAAACCTGGAATGGATTTCCTAAAAGTCAATAGCCATTTGTTAGCAAATGTTTTCAATTCTGGATCAGATCCATTCCATGTTTGCTGGATCACCCAGCTTCACTGATGAAAGTGTATCCTCTCCAGCCTTGGAGAGCTTTCATAAATCAGGCCTATTGACTCTGGCCAAGAGCCTCCCCACCTCCAGCCTTCATGTAACACTTGCTTTTGGTGAGTTGTTTATATTGATAGGAGTCCTCATTTAAGAATCAGGTCAAGAGTGCAATTTGAACAGTTCTGTAAATATTTTTCCAGTAGCATCAGCTTAATACCCTTGAAATACAGGTTATGGATGAAGATTGCCATAGGGCTATCCTGACAGATAATCCATGTGTCTCATTCCATGTGTCTTATTTAGATAATAGTGAAATGATATTGTTCTTGGCATTATAGCCTATTGATTGGATTATCATGAGCATATCAATAATAATTCCTTGGTGACCCTAATCCCCCAAACAATGTTGTGTTGCTGGTTTTGCAAGGCACAGTTTTTAATCTCTAAATTGTTGTGTTATGACACACCAATGTCTGAAAGGAGAACTGTCTACTTTTCCTCGCAGTACTCATTTGGATTCTAACTATAATTTTCCAAATGGCAATTTTGATGCTGATCTCTCCTTGGTTGGATGTTTCAAAACAACACAAAGGGGTCTATTTATAAAGCAGTGAATCTTACATTTACTGAAACATTCCTCTGGACTTTGTAGCGATGGGTCCCAGGTTCAAATCTCAGCCAGAAGTTTGGTTAATCGGCTTCCCCAAAAAATTAGCCTTGAACTGTGTAATAACATATGACTGTGGTAGGGACATTGGATTGTGAGCTCCATTGACGGACAGCTAGTGACATGACTATAGACTTTGTAAAGCTGAGTAATATGGTGGCGCTATATACAGTAAATACTGTGTATTAATAATATTTCCACGGTGGAGAATCTTCCAGGTCCATCTGTTTTAACCCCCCTAGCAGTAATCCCGAGTGTGACACGAGGTGGATTTTACCTGCAAAAAGCAGTAATCCCAAGTCACACTTAAGACCACTTAAAACTTATAAAAATAAAACACTTAGCTTGCTCCGTCGGCGTCCCCCAGCGTCCTGCTGGTCCCCGCAGGTCCTGAGGACACGTCCTCCTCTGATCTTCAGCCACGAACTGCAGAGACGATCTCCGGGGTTTCCCAGTTACGTTGGTGCATGTGTCAGTGAGGGTGGGAAGATCAGCGGGAAAATCAAAATAATTCTGTATTGGATTTAATACAAAATAACTGTATTGAGTGTAATACAAAGAAATCTTTATATAATATTATTATTATTATTATTATTAAACAGGATTTATATAGCGCCAACATATTACGCAGCGCTGTACATTAAATAGGGATTGCAAATGACAGACTAATACAGACAGTGATACAGGAGGAGAGGACCCTGCCCCGAAGAGCTTACAATCTAGTATATATATATATATATATATATATATATATATATTATACATGCTTTTGTACAGTTTTGTTACATGTTTCAATATTTTTATTTTGATTTTTTTACAGATTTTTGTGTTATTTTTTTAATGTTTATTATTGAATTTATTAAATATTGGACATATTTCAGTGAGTTATGCCTAAGAGATATAGCCTACAATGTAAAAGAAAATTTCGATGCAAAAAAAATGTAACGCTTTTTGCATGGAAATACAGACAGAATTGCAACGCTAGCGGGGTAATGGCAGTAGACCCAGAGAATGTTTCAGTGAATGTTAGATTTACTGCTTTATAAACAGACCCCAGATAGATCCTACTACAGTCATTTTTCAAGGACAGTGCCCAGTCTACCCATTACAACACCAATGATCTTTTTGGCTATCTGTAAGGGTGACATTCTTCCCAATGGGCAGCAATGTAAGAGGCATTCTTCCAACTGACCACCACACTAATATACTGTGAGCTGTGGATATAGTAATTATAGTAGAGGTTCCGTAAAACCTAAAAGATATGTCATGGGTTCCCAAGTGGTTAAAAGATTGAAAAACGCTGTTCTAGATGCTGCCAATGTTACTGGGGGCACAAAAGTGAATAAATTAGGCAAATAATGTCCCTGTTCGGAATCAGGCCCAGAATCTGAGCCATTATGGACTGGCAAAAGACAACACTGCCAAGACAAGGCAAAACATTATTTTATCATCTGACCCAGGGATTTCTTATACGTGTATATGAATTCACTCGGCTCGCCTCGTCATTAAGTATGATCCAAGTGTTTTATCCCAGACTGTTGTAAAGATTGTCTGAATATAATTCTACATGGAACGGCAAATACATTATTTATGGAGGCTGTAACAGCTGCATGTCAGCCTTGTGTCACAGTTTGGTATTTTAACAGCATTCCTAATAAGCTTATATCTCTTTGTAAACATTTGTTTTCATTTTACAGGAGTGACTGCTAGCTTGTAGGTGTCCTTATCAGAGAAAACTAAGTACATAATGTGGATTGTTGTCAGAGGAGTTACCAGAATTTACTTCTTATGTTTAGAAGTGTTTTATATAAGCTACATTTCAATGTGTAAGAAACTACCGATGAAGCATGGCATCCTGTAAAAATTAACATATTTTTAAATGTAACTAGTTACCTAGTTATGATATCTGACTTTTGTAAAATGTGATATCAAACTCTTGTCATCAAATAGATAAATATTTATTATTTGGGTTAATTTACTGGGGAAGAAAATCATATGGATTTGCTTTCTAAAATAAATCTACAATGGCTTTGTTTATAAACAAAGCCAATTCTAATGGATATGGGTGGTTTAGACATGCTTTGGGATGATCCCGCATGGCTCCCAGTGGCTGGCATCAATGGCTCAGTCATGTGCACAGCAGTGCTCAGCAAGCAGTGCTATCTTCTGTCTGTTACTGTCCTGCACCATGCACGTGATTTCCGAGGCATCCTTAAATATTTTGGGTAGGTTCAGACCTGCTTTGGGGTTAAGTGATCCCCTGCAACTCCCGGTGGCTAACACTTTGCCAGCCGCTCTGCAGCATTGGTCCTTAAATAGTCAGCATCTGCACATTGGTCAGCTGGCGGCTGCTCACTAGGTACACAAATCAAAAAAAAAGTCACCAGGAAGCAGTGTTAAATGGTGAAAAAAACATGCAATATTTCTTATGTCAAACAAACAAAGCCCTGGCTCCTGGTGGCTTTTTTCTTTAGTTTAGTTTGGCTCTGAGTATGACAGTGCTCTATACAAAACCAGCCACCCGGGACAATGTAACTTGTGTGCATATGTCACCAGTGGCCATCCAATGGCCAGAGAGGATCTCTGGAGACATGGTGGCTTCTGATGACTTGGCAATGCCAGGATCCTGGACCTGTCATCTTTGCAGGGACACCTGCACACAGGTAAGTCTGTGCCATAATCAGCAAGAATGCTGTGCATTGAGAGAAGCTCCCTACCCACCAAGTACAGTTCAGCTTTAACTGCAGCAGAGCAAATAAAGTCAATAACCAAGTGCTGTATTTTAGACTTGTTTAAATCTCAGGAGGAAATGAACAAACAAACATACAAATCCAATGGAACTGAAACAGTTGCCTAATATATAATCATAATAATGTAGTGTAATGCATAAGCAATAAACCAAGATATATGTATGTATACATATCATATGTGTGGTTGCTGACAATTCTTGTAAATTTCTGACAAGCTGATAATAATAACTCTTCTCAGAGATAGAAGTTCATGAGTAATCTTAGGTTTTGTTCCAAGTGGCAAGTAGCAATGAATGCCAAAAAGCACACCAGGCTTGGCTTTCCTACAATCCTTTGAGTGCAGCAGATCAGCAGCTAAGAGTACAAACCTAGCAGACAAAAGAATGCTAAAGATGTGTGTGAGAGCAAAATTAACCGATAATAAAATGCTAAAAATCACACAGAATGCACAAAGCACAGGGAACAAGGGCAAAAAAAGAATTAAGGTTCTGGAATAGAAGTTAAGAAAACAGAAGAGTTAAAGGATGTCTTCTTTAGTTGAATTTTTCTCTTTTGTGTTGAAAAAATAACGTCTCTAGAGACAGAAACAATTTATTCCTTGACATCCATTTACATGCTACATACTTACCATTGTCAGATCTTTTACCTTTTACTGTGTTATAATCGTTTGGTTTTTACTGCCTGTTTTGTTTTATAAGTGGATGATTTTTAGAACAACAAATTCATGTTTTATTAAAGAGGAGATAAATTCTGACAATTCCAATAGTAATAATTTTAATAAACATTCAAGCTGAAAAAATTGGAGTTGAGTTACTGTTTGGATTCAGTTTCAGATTTAACTTAAGTCAGATTTAACTAACATTACAATGAATTAGTTAGCTTGGCCAAGAACCAAATAATACTGATAATAATACTGATTCTATTTAGAGATGGGATAATACATGGGGCTAAGATTTTCTGATATCTTTTGCTGTGGGGACTGGAGAGCTGAATGTTAAGCCTTGTACAGACATCAGATAGACGTTATATTTCTGTTGCTGAAAATGATCTTTTGTGATTGTTTTCGGTGACAGATAAATGAACGATCCCTGTACACACAGGACTATTCTATTCTATGTAAAGCAGGGGCCAAAATTAAAAACTTAGACAAAGTAGCGGGCCAACCTTGAATTTTTTTGAAAAAATTAGGGAAATGTTTCCTTCCTATTAGATATAAACCCTTTTCATATGGAAATAAAGAGGTTTTGCTTTACATTCAATCTGGAACAAGCTTATATTAATGAAAGAGGCATAAAATGTTTTTTAACTTTATTTAAGAAAAATCTTATGCCTCTTTCTCTATTTGTAGCCCTCTGAGTTAAATTTTATTGGTAACCTTTTTGCCCAGGCTAACAATAATAACAACAATATTCTATGAAAATCCAACATTCAAGTCCATGCCTTGGAGTAGCAAGGAAAAGTACAGCTGAGGGGGAGTGCTGGAAATGTCAGACACGGCCAATGCGTAGCTAAATCTTATGAGTGGCCCGCCGCTGAAACTCCCTCCTCATTGAAATAGCACCGCAACTAAAATTCCCGGCACTATTTGCATTTATAAAACAGTCCAATGCGGGGCCACGCATAGGCAGAGAGTCCGCTGGTCTATAGACCCGAGTGATGCCGGGAATCGTAGTAGCGACGCTTTTTCAATGCAGAGGCGGGCCAGCTGCAGTTCATTTTTAGGAATCCTTTGGGGTCCAAATAAAAAGAAAGTTGGGGGCCAATTTTGTTCCCCTGGCTGGAGTTTGACACCCCTGATGTAAAGGAAGGAGCGAGGATGCTCCCACTGTGCTCTTCTGCATATACATTGGTTATTCCTGCTCAGTTGTTCATTAATCCACTGGGACAGACTGATGAATGATGTTGGGTCACTGCTCTACAAATGTTAGATTTTCACATGAGATGAACATGACCATACGTCTTGGGTGACAGTCATCTGGCTCTTCTCCATATGCAATGGTCAGTATTAAGAATTATATAATATATATTAGGAATTATGAGCCTCCTACAGACATCAGATGGACATCAGAGGTTTGTTGCTGGTACAATCTTGATCCTGATCATTTACAGTGACAAATGGAAGAACCATTGCTGACACACAATGCTATTCTGTTATATAAAGAGGGGAGGGCAAGGATGAATGAGTGGCAACCTGCTGTGCTCTCCTCCGTTGGAATGAACAGCGCTCATTCCTGATCAGTCATTCATCATTCCACCATCTGGGGATCACTTTACACATGCCAAGATGAGCTCAACCATTTATCTCAGAAACCTATTATCTGACATATGTACGTAGCCTAAATCATTGAGGGACTGTAATATTAGTGTTGTACAGTAGTCATGTTCCAATAGAACTGAACCAAATATCATGTTTAGGCCAATTTTACAACCAGCCCAAATCCAAATAATATCCCAATGATCATACTTCTGACCAAACCATGTCTTTATGGAGCTCACTTTGTGCATCGGAGCACTGTCATGCTGGAACAAATAAGGATGTTCACCCAACATAGTATATTGAATATTACTGCTTGCCATTGATGACTAATTGGCTTTTTGAAGTAATGATCTTTACACACCTGGTTTTGGAACATGATGTACAACAAGCATATGAATGTGCAACCGTCATAATCAGGTGTCCATGGTCATTTGGTACTTGCTACATGGAGTAAGAGTGGATAGTCTTTATTAAAATGAAAAAATGTCTTTGATTTTTGTTTTTTTTTATAATTTCCTTTATTTTTTGTGGACAGTCCTCTCCCCCTCCATCTTTACTAACTGAATGGGAAACCCACTGCTTCTTAGAATATGTACATCACACTTCTTAACTGCTTCAAGCTGCTCCTTTTGCACATGCCAAATCTTTGGTATGTGCAGAAAGATCCTTCCCGGAATGTGAAAAACACTGTAAGGAAGAAACATCACCAGATCTCTTGCCTGTGCAGTGCAATATCGGGTGACGTAAGAGAACCCAGACGAAGATGGCGGTGCCCACTGTATCATCCGTGCTGGAAAGAAGAAGAAATTCAGGAAGGCGTGGACCTACTGGAATCAGATTACAGAGGGATTGAGGGCTCATCAAAAGTAAAGGTAAGTGTTATTGCTTTTGTATAGTTCTGCTTAAACTATTCACTGTTCTAAATTTAAGAGACCATTGGGAGTAATTATTATTTTTAACTTGCATTCATATATCCCTGAAATATTACGCAGTGCTGTACAAAGTCCATAGTCATGTCACTGACTGTCCCTCTAAGGGGATCTTATTCTAATGTCCCTTCCATAGTCATAAGTGGCCAATGACCTCATCAGAGCTAAGTCTCAAGGCAACTTTTCCCTCCTCCTTCTCCTTGATCTTTCCTCTGCTTTTGACACGGCTGATCACCCCCTTCTAATACAAATTTTGCGCTCCATTGGTTACACTGCTCTTTATTGGTTTGCTTCTTATCTGTCTGACCGCTCCTTTCAAATTTCTTTCAATAGTAATTCCTCCTCGCCCACTCTCCTCCCTGTTGGTGTTCCCCAAGGGTCAGTCCTTGGACCGGTTCTCTTTTCTCTGTACACCTCCTCTCTCGGTAGTCTCATATCCTCCTTTGGGTTACAGTACCATCTGTATGCTGATGACACTCAAATCTATCTGTCCACCCCTGACCTGTGTCCCTCGGTCCTGGATAAGGTCTCACGCTCCCTGTCAGCCATCTCATCATGGATGTCTGACCGATTCCTGAAACTCAACCTGGATAAAACAAAACTTATCATCATCCTCCCCTCAAATTCCAAATCCCCCCTGACATATATCTAACTGTTAACAATACTGTTATTCGGCCCTCGTTGTCTTGGTGTCACTTTTGATTCTGCCCTCTCATTTACCCCCCATGTTCATAACATATCCAGGTCTTGTCACTTTCACCTATGCAAGATCTCTAAAACCCGCCCCTACCTATCCCCTGAGACCACCAAACTCCTTGTACAAGCTCCTATCATCTCTCGTCTGGACTACTGTAACATCCTTCTGCGCGGTATTCCACTAACCCGACTCTATCCTCTACAATCTGTTATGAATGCTGCAGCCAGACTCATCCATCCTTCGCTCCGCTCCTCTTCTGCTGCATCTCTTTGTAGTTCTCTTCATTGGCTCCCATTTCACCTTAGAATCAAATTCAAGCTCCTGTGCTTTGCTTTCAAATCCCTCCACAGTTCTTATCCCACTTACATTTCTGACCTGATCGAAAAAAACTCCCCCTGCCGCTCTCTCCGCTCCTCCAATGAACTACTAATGACTTCCTCACTCATAACCTCATCACACACATGGCTTCAAGACTTTTCTAGAGCTGCCTCAACTCTCTGGAATGGTCTTCCTTGTCCTATTCTGCTTGCTCCTACTTTCTGCTTATTTAAAAGAGCATTCAAAACCCATTTTTTTTAACCTGCCTACCCGTCTTCTGTCTTTTGAAACCGTCACTACTTCTCACCACTACATATCTCCCCTCCTATTGTGTGTAAATTCCCCCACCTACTAGATTGTAAGCTCTTTGGGGCAGGGTCCTCTCCTCCTCCTGTGTCACTGTCTGTATCTGTCTGTCATTTGCAACCCCTATTTAATGTACAGCGCTGCGTAATATGTTGGCGCTATATAAATCCTGTTTATTAATATTAATAATAATAATAATAATAATATGTCATTACCATAGTCCAAGGACAATTTTAGGGGAAGTAACCTAACTGCATGTTTTGGGATGTGGGAGGAAACCGTTGCACCCGGGAAGGAAACTCAGGCAAATACAGGGAGAATACACACTGCATGCAGGTAATGTCCTGGCTGAGATTTGGACCTGGAACCCAAAGCAGTAAAGGCCAAAGTGCTAACCTCTGAGCCAATAATACATTGTAGCTTATTTTTATTTCCATCTATACCCTCTTTGAAAAAGTTCTGCAAATGTTTCCTATCACTTTTAAGAATAAACTGCTGATTTTTTTTTAAGTAACATCTTCCAGCATCATTCTGACCTATTTGAAATGAACGTGCCAACATTCTTCTGTTACTATGCAAAATAAAAAGATCAGCGTCAGCGTTTTGCCTGAAATCACTTTCACGCGCCAGCTTGCATAAACAAAACTTCACAAGCGTGATTTTATTTTTTACTGCAAAATAAGTTTGACGAGCGAGGCTGGGAGGTTATGTTTTAGGCTAAATGGGTGGAGGATTTTAAACTTGCAAAGTTCTATGAAGTACAACTCTATCCATTTTCGTCTTCTCCGGCACAAAATCTGTTAAGCTGCTCGGGTCTCGCTCCAGGCGTTGTGTCATTGTGCAGAAAGTCCCAGATGAGCCATTCTTACTGTCACAAAATAATCAATTTCCTCGGCTGACTTCTCTGTGTCAACAGCACTAATTTGAAATATATTCCTAGTTTGCCTCCTGCGTCTTGTACTCTAGACGTTCTATAATCTGCACGCATACATTATTCAATTCGAATGCTGAATACTAATATCAGGGGCAAAAAGTTTCTGGAATGGGAAAAAAGTGTGAAATAATAAAATAATAAGGATGTCAGCTGAGTGACAGACAAAGAGATATATGTTTGAATTGTATGTTGGCGCTATATAAATCCTGTTTAATAATAATAATATTAATTGTTTCACTTTTTAAGGTAACAGTAAATGATGAACTAGTTTTGTTATCTAGGCAGGTATTTGAAACTCCATAGCCAGGTCAGTGACCTCACTTGCAGAAGTTAAGCAGAAAAGTCATCACCTGGGATTAGATAATGAAAGAGATGAAGAAAACTGATGTGTTTTTTCCTCTTGTGAGAGTATTCGGATGTGAACAACGTAATAGGACTTTAGTATTGGTTACAATTGAAAAGATTTCAGATACCTAGTAACACTCATTACTTGTTCTTGTAATGTGAAAATGTTTTGAAACCTTTCACACCGCTTCTTCAGTTTTGAAGAATCTGATGAACTGAAGAAGCAGCTTGGAGGGCTGCGAAACGTTATCAACATTACATTCAACAGGTCCAGTTGAATGTAATTAACTACTACTACATACAGGGCCGGATTTCCCACAAGGCCACTTAGGCCACGGCCAAGGGCAGCATGATTATCAGAGGGCAGCAATACAATATCTTTATGTTAAACCAGAACCTGCTGCAAGATACCAGTTTGCACAAAATGAGAAAGATTTTACTGAAGTCACATACAGAACAAAGATCTCTCCATACCGCCTTTCTACCCTCTCTTCCCCTCTCTCTCACCCTTGCTCTTCTCTCTCCCCTCTCTCCTCACTTCTTCTCTCTTTACCTATTTGTCTTTCTCTACTCCTTCACTCTCTTTCCCCCTTCTATCTATCCCTCCATCTCTCTCTCTCTTCTCCCACCTACTCTCAATCTTCTCTCTCGCTCCCCTCTTCCTCTCTCTCAATCTCTCTCTCTCTCGCTACCCCTCTGATACTTCCCTTCACACCTCTTGCCCTCTTCTCCCTCCTTTCTCTTTTTTTCTGTATCCTCTCTCTCTCCCTTTTCCTACCCTTTTTCCCTCCTCGCTCTCTCCCCCCTCTCTAATTCTCACTTCCTCATCTTTCTCTCTCCTCCCTCTCTCTCTTTTACCTCCTCCTCCCCTGTTCCCTTCCACGATATCTCTCCTCTCTCTCTTTTTCTCCTTCCCTCTATCTCTTTTATCTTTTCCTCTATCCTTTCTTTACCCTCTCCTCTTCTCCCTCCCTCTCCTCTTTCCTCTCTTTGCCCTGGTGGGCTGCCATCTTTCTTTGAGGTTTGGCTCTTCAACCACCTTGATTGGCCAAGAACAATGCATTAGGGTTCATACATTCCCAACAGCCTAGGGGATCATACATATTTTTGTAAAGTTGCGCTTTAAAATTAACACCTCAGTTAATAATATTTGAAGTAAAGAATATAAAAGATTTTTTGATGAATTTCTGCTTAAGCTATTAATCTCTGTAAACAAGGAACTTTGTACAACAAAGAAGCTAAAGATAAAGAGCAAGATGTGAAAAAAGCCTAAAGCTGCGTACACACGGCAAATTTTTCTCGCCCGATAATCGGTATCGGCCAATTATCGGGCGAAAATCTGCCGTGTGTACAGTCGGTCGTCGTCCATCGTCCGACGACCGTCCTGGCGGATCCATGGACGATGGACGACGACCGATCCTAATGAAAGGGAAGGGGAGAGCGCGCAGCAGGGTGCCGCTCCGTCGCTCTCCCCCTCCCCTCTCCATAGAGCATGAACGGTGCTGTATGTACAGCATCGTTCATGCATCGTGCAGTCTTTTCTCGTTGGAAAGGATCGTGAAAGATCCTTTCCAACGAGAAAAATTGCAGGTGTGTATGCAGCTTAAGGCTTCACCTATTGATTAGATATATGGATACATTTCCCACGGTATTTATTACTGGTTCCTCCTGCTGAGCTCCATATTATTACAGGATACAGTGGTGACATTAAGGGTCAACAGAAGAAACCAGTGAAAAATGCGGGGCACACAGGAGATCGACACTTCTGTAACTATCAGCATCCCAAGGGATTCCCGGGAACCATTTCTCAAGATGGTTGCAGTGTTCAGTAGGATGGATAATGGGAAAGTTGAGCGTTCACAGTTCCTCTTACAGATATGACTTTGCTGCGAATATGTCAATGTTTCGTATAGTAAAAGGGTCTCTTACAAGCTTTCCAATGCTTGTTAAAAATGTCTGTAAATCTTTCAATGTCCTTAGCCTGGCCCCAGCTTCCCTTTAAAATGTAAAATGCAAGCAACTTTTTATTCTCAATATGATTAATAAACAGTTTTTATATTAGCACCAACATATTACGTAGCGCTGTACATTATATATGGATTGCAAATGACAGACAGATACAAACAATGACACAGGAGGAGGGGAAGACCCTGCCCCAAAGAGTTTACAATCTAAGAGGGGGGTGAAGTAACACACAATAGGAGGGGGGATATGGAATGGTGGGTTTAGGAGACAGAAGAAGACTTGTAGGCAAGTTTATAGTTTAGGATAGTACAGGAAAGAATTTTTAAAACTAACATGCAAATCAGGTAAATAAACTTCAATATATATCTTATTATTGTTTTTTACAGCATTTTCCCTTTAAGAAATTATTGTAATGAAAAGCTGCTGTAATGCCTTTAATTATTTTGCAATCCATTAGGTTTGACAGGTTTTTCAATGGCAACATCCTGTTTTCTTTAATCAAATTTACGAGTTATAGAAAGAAAAATGTGAGCATTTCTGCATGCTTTTGTTTTCAAGAGCGTGCAGCTCCATTAAAAACAGATTAACGTTCAACTCTTTAATTGCTGGAGATAGGGGAGGACGTTGTTGCTCATGTAACGGGTACTCACCTCCGCAAGAATAATTGCCCTTTGAAGTCTAAATTAATGTTCCAACCTGTCAGACTTTTGTGTGCTCAGAAAGATTATTGTAAACATGATAATTGCTCCCACCTTAGAAGCCAAAAGAAATTCAGAATCTCTTCAACTAAACTTTATTATTGCAAAAATAAAGGATTGTTACTTCTGAAATGACTTACTGATTGAACACACATGTGAATATAAAGCATAATTAAAAGTGAACTCCAACCTTCCCAAACAAGCTCCCCTTCTGTACTGAAATTGCTTACTCTGATTTCACTGCACACTGTGAGCTTCTCAGTCATAAAAAAAGTCTTTCCTACTCCCCCTGGTCTGCCCCTTCCATTCTTTGCATTTCAGTTTATTCAATCAAGGAGCTCCATTGGGGGCAGTTTGCATGCAAATTCTAGACATATCCACTCCACCAGACACCCATTTATCAAGGCATTTGGATATTAAGTATCTACTTCCAAAAGCCAGACCATTGCTTGCATCAAAGCTGAAGGCCAATAACAAGAATACTGAGACTTTGTATAGCACCTGGCCATCTCATCTGCTGGCATTCTCCAACAGGGTTCTTCCATAGGTTGCTAGGGGTCCCTTGTACATTGGCTGATTGGCCTCCCATTTGATGATGCCAGCATAGTTCTTTCCACTCACCATCAATTTAAGAGGATTTTTACCCCATTGACTCCTAATTAATTCTTTTTAGTAGGTTCTTCTTCATTCTTCTTCATGGGTTCAAGGGTTTCAGGGGTAAAAAGTTTGAGAAAGGCTGCCTTAGGGAAACCCAAAATTTACCTAGTGAGATGGATGCTGTTCCTAATGGCTTTCTTCTGTAAGACCAGAAAAGCTTGATTATTGACCTTAGACTACATTAATGACATATGACTATGGTATGGACATTAGATTGTGAGCCCCTTTGAGGGACAGTTAGTGTCATGACTATGGACATTGTACAGTGCTGCGTAATATGATGGCGCTATGTAAATACTGTGTAATAATATTAATCATGCACTCTCATGAAGAGTGATTCTGATGCCCCCAGGTTATCCTTTTGAAAGTAGCTGAGGAATTTTGAGTCTTGAAGTTAAATATTTTTGTACTTTTGTTATGTTTTGTAGATGATTGGATTATGTTGAAACTAGTTGTACTCTTCTTATCAGTAAACTAACGTCGGCTTCCCCCCTTTTTGCCTTGAAACTCTCCCTTTCCTCCCTACATCCATATATCTGTTACTTTGACAAAAAAATCTTGTCACCACAAGGACATTTGTCATGTCTGCTTATTGTCTGTAGTCATGTGATTGTGCACTGATCATGCCTTTGAACTGGTATATGAACTGTGTGCAAAAAATAAAGTTTTGAGAGTGATCTAACCACACATTAAGTTAAGTGTGTTACGTGCTCTCCCAGCGCTGTAAACAAAAGCTATTACAAAGAGGGACAATTGATCTGGGATCAATAGGAGATCGCCTCAACAACTTTTTACTATGATTCTAAATGAACTGTACAGTCAATAAACATGTAATTGATTATGTAATTGATTATGGCAAGTGTTGTATTTTCAAGGAAAGGGGGCACAGTTTAATTAGTTACATTTATGAATGTTATCGTCAATGAATATTCTTGTTTTCATCTAGACCCGACTTAACCTTGGCCGTCTCCACCTGATCCATCATTGTAGTGTGCCAAAAACCAACTACTACCAGGCAGTTTGGGTAACATGTGACATGTCCTATCTCTCTTCTTCTCGCAGTGCACTGCTCCATGCACTGCTCCACTGCTCCAAGCAACCAAACACCAGACCTAAATAGGAAGTATGTACAGCCCACAGGAGTATGCACAGCCCTCAATAGGTTTTGACTTGTGATAGTCAACTTGCATTTTGTTTTTACTCTATATGATATTGTTTTCTTCGTCTTTGCAGGGCTCTGATGGACAATTGTTTAAATTGTGAGAAATCCTTGAAATGTTTTCAGGTCTTGGGAAACTGAGACCAATTTATTTGGAAGTCAATAAAAAAAAGCCTCCCAAAATTGGTAGCTGGTCGAAAGAATGACCCCCTACAATGGTGGCTAGAATATTATTTATATATAGAGAACTAAAACAACATTGGAGTCATACAACTGGCTTTACCATGTGGTGTCAACCCCAGAACTACGCAGGCATCTTCAAGTTGGAGGTCAATCTGTAAAAATTCAGGAAACTCCTAGCAGCCTTTGGAGGAACCCTGAGGCTACACAGAACTCTGGTTAAGAATGGCTTGTTTCACATAAAGGTTTTTTTTCTTAGGGTTGAGGTACAGAGTTGAGTTTTTTTACCACCATCCGGTTTTTATTGTTGCCTGCATTTTTCAATGAGGCCAGATCCTATATCTTGCAAAAAGTTGCACCAGATAATGACCTGGCACCTGCGCTGCACAATATTTTTGCCCAAAGTAAAATTGGGATTTAACATATGAGTCCACCCAGACCATTACTCCAGTTTTGGTAAATGTTGGACTGAAACCACTAAAGGGTTGATGACCTTGTGTTAATCCAATAGTGAAATGTATGTGTGCCATTTTCCAGGTTCAATGAGAATTTAATTTCTTTCCCAATTGGCATGGTAGCGAATAAAAACAAGAATTGAGGCACTCATCCAAGCGTCCAAAGCTCAAAAGTGGGGACGAACAAAGCCATGAGCTTTGCCAGGGAGGTGTCTGTAACTGTAATATCACTTTTGGGTGGTCAGACCCCTTTAAACTAGGAAAATATAAGGGTAATATGGCTTTAAAAAGATTACTTTACCTTCTAAAAAGCCTAATAACATCTCAGTGTTTCTCTTATTTGCCTTTTATAATCACCAGCAATTTGTATGCAAATAAGTGAAATATTCCTCACTTGTGTTTGTATGGTGTCTAATATTATAGAATTAATAGGTTCCATACCATCAACAGATTTAGAAAAGGCAGTCACTTTATAAAAACTGAGAAATATTGCACTGATTATACACTTCACAAAAGAAAACCATGTCCTAAAAATGGATCCAATTGGACAAGATTGAAAATGCTAATTAGCTTTTGCTTCTGATTACAAAACTAGTTCCAATATGGATGATAATGACATAATTGCTGAATATGTTATTTAATCATGGTTTAATCACAATTAGGAATATATTATAGATGACTAGGACAAGAAAATTAGACAAGTGTTTTAGGCTTTCGGGTTATATATTTATAGATAAATTAACTGATTCATAGCTAAGGAAAGAATAAAAGTCTGGAATATATAAAGGGACACTTAACGTAATGTTACCTTGAGAGCAGGTGAATTGTGATGTCCATTTAGCACAGCACCCCAATGACCCCCCAATGACCCAACCACCCTGAGTTACCATGTCAAAATATTTTTAATTGTAATACTTTCTTCATGTTCCCGTTCATTTTTCTTCAGATTTTTTTGGCTACCATTTGTGGCCTGTGAGTACAGAGAACATCAGTGGATGAAAAGCATAATGGATGAAAAGCAGGGATCAGCCCATCCATAGCAATCTAATAGCAGTTCCCAGACACAGTAAGGTGAAAGGAAAGAAAGGGATTTATGGAGGTGGCACAAACATCATTAGGTAGATCTGAATGTCAAATATTTTATAACAATGTGTAGAAGTGAGGGAATTTTGATGGAAAAAAGAGGAGAGGAGACAAAGATAAAAGGAGGACAAAAAGAGGAAAAGGAGAGAAGAAAGTGAAGAGGAAAGAAGTAAAAGAAGAAAAAAGAAATTTGAGGAGTGGAAAGGAGAGTAGAAGATAGACGAGTGGAAACGATAAAGAAGAAAGAAGAAAGAATGCAGGAATAATTAGGAACAGCGGAATTGCTAAAGAAGAGAAAAAAATGGAAGAGCAGAAAAGGAAAGGAGAGGGAATAAGAAAGGAGAGAAGTAAGAGGGGAAGGGAAAAGGGATCAGAAGAGTAAAAAGAGTAAAAAGAGTAAAAAGGAGACCAGAGCAAAGACAAGAAAAAAGAGGGCACAAAAGGAATGAAATCAGAAAGAAGAGAAAGATGAGTGAAAGTAGACAGGAGAGAAAAAGGAGTGGAAACAGAATGGATGGGTAGTGTTACAGAAAGGTGAGAGGAAGAAGAATAAGAGGGAAGTGGAAGAAGAGAAAACAAAAAGGTAGAAGCAGAGTGGAGATTAAAAGAAAATTAGTAAAAGCAAGGAGAGGAAGAGCAATGGAAGCAGAGAGGTAATGAAGGACAAAAGGAGAGGAAGAGTAGAAGAGAAAGAAGATGTGGAACAGGATTTGAAAGAGAGGAGAGAAATAAGCGTGGAAGTGGAAGGAGGAACAGAAATATAGAAGATAGAAATGGAAAAAGAAAGAGAAGTGAAAGCGTAAAAGATAAAAATAAAAGCAGTGAGGAAAAATGAGGAGTAGAGAGGAGAGAAAGAGAATAATATTTATAAATATAATTGTGGTCCTGGGTGCATTTGCTCTTCCATTCATTTCCCTGCATCCAACCACCATTATTTTACAATGCCAAAGAATACTCAATAGCATATACTATTATAATACAGTGAGGTATCTGTAGGGAATCTACAGTTTTCCCTGATTTTTGGTAATCCCAATAAGTACCATAGCAGATAGTTTTGAAATCACTTTTTCCTGTTCTATCCAATATTACCGTAAATCAGAAGCTGAAGCTTTGACCTGTGCAAACAGAGAAGAACAAATACAAACAAATTCTCAATTCTGGTATTTCTCTTCATTGTAAATTTCCCAATGGCCTTTGATCTTCAGCCTCTGTTCTAGCAAATAAACCGGCAACATTCCCATCTTTTATAGGAAATTCAGACATCTCTATGTAAATATTTACTTCAGCTAGATAAGTGACCGTTCTGCCATTTATTAAAAGGTTACAGAGCCAAGATGGATAACCCAAGGGCATAAAAGCATTGAGAAATGTAAAGGGAGGCAAACACAAACATACACTCAGTCTCATAAAAATGTAATCTCCATTGGATCAACATATTTTCTCCATATATAAACAGGAAAACATTAGATTTCATTAAAACAGTAAATACAGATAAAGATAATATACTATACTATAAAAACACAATGCATATGTGCCTTTTCATTTATTCAACAAAAATTTCAACCAATGCAACAAAGTACTGTAAAAACCAAGCACTCCCTTTGCCATATCAGATAAAGAAATGATTTCTTTTATGTGTTTTCTATACCTTCTCACCTGTGTCTGGCATCTGACACTTTTCTATATCTGTGGTTTCCTTCCATGAACATCCTTTTTATATCCCCTACAGCATTTCATTGGGATTAAAATCAGGGCATTTACTAGGCTAGCCCATAATTCTCCTTTTCTGAGCTGATCCTAGGTGGATTTGATAGTATGCTTTATTTAACAAGTTTCATGTAAACAAACAACAGTGTACAGACATTAAAAGGGATGGGTACCAGGGGGAAAAAGGAAAATTGTAACTAGTGTCTGCATGGAATACAGTCCACATTAGGGATGAGTGAGTGAGTTTTTAAAACTCGATCTCACGGGGAATTCGGCAGTTCTCGCTTACCGAAATTGTAAGCGAGAATGGCCGGTGTTAATTCGGAGATCGAGCTTGAATTAAAAAAAAAAAAAAAAAGATTGCGGGCTGCGCTGATTAATGAATGCAGCCCTGGCAATAGAGGTTAAATGGGTTACAAGTCTCCCCATTCAAAACCTCCAGTGCTCTCTGATTGGCTGAGGAATCATTTCCTCAGCCACTCAGGGAGCACTTGAGGTTTTGAATGGGGATACTTGTAACCCATTTAACCTCTAGTGCCGGGGATAGCAAACAAGATTCTCAGGGCTGCAAGAATAATTGCTGCCCTGAGAAACCACTGCGATCCCGGGCCACTACAGGTTAATTAACCTCTAGTGCCCGGGGATCTTCTTAATGAATGTGGCCGTGGCCATATTCATTGAGAACAGTGTGCGATCCCCGGCACTAGAGGTAAATTAACTTCTAGTGCCCCGGGGATGGCAAACAGGAGGATACCCAGGGAATCCTGTGAATCATCCTGTTATAATTTCTTGGATCTTCCGATGGTTTCACAAAATCGAGTCGCCGAAATTTCGTGGAACCATCAGAAGTTCGAGGAAGTTTTCACGAGAATGCCAGACGCTCATCCCTAGTCCACATCTCTGCAATCAGAATCCAAGAACACATGAAATGGAATATGAACAGAATAGTTTTATGTACCTGGGTCCAGGTGGAACTTGAATTTAGGGTGTTCCTTTAGTATATCCAGCAACCCCAAGTAACTTTAAACTTTTCTGAAGTATCTCTCAGGTTAGCAGTGAGATCTCTTTCACTAGCATTATATTATTCACTTGATGCAGCCAAAGCCCAACAGTCGGAGGTAGGGTAGATTTCTATACAGTTGATATTGATTTAGAATTGAGTTAGCTGCAGTTATAAGATATCAGAGAATGAACTTACTATCAGCCTTAACAGAAAGAGTGTGGTGATATAAGAGGATTTGATGAGTCCACAGGGATTTGATGAGTAGTAGGTTTTTGCATAGGTATGACCCTGTCCCAAAAGGGAAAAATTACAGGGCAGGCCCAAAAGAGCTGCAGCATGGTACCAGCCTTACCCCCACATCGCCAACTAAAATTCAATACAGATGGGAAGAAGCTGTGAAACTTTTCCAGTGTTCTGTACCAACAAGAGTTTCTTGTGGCTCGTCATTTGGAATTTACTGCTTAGGGAGGATTACTAAATTAGGGAGAATATCTTATCTTATCCCCGTCCTGTTCCCATGATCTGAGAAAGGTGTGCAGAGTTAAATTGGGAGTATAAGAATGACAAAGCCTTACAAGTGGATCCCTTGCCATCACAAAGCAATACTAAATTTGTGTATGGTCAGCGGAAGCCAGAGCTCTCAGGGAGTGTGCATAGAAAATGCAAGAGTTGAGTTATTCTTCAGAAGTCTAGCCTATAATCAGCTGTAGCTGAGCTAAGGATAGCCCATTGGCCATGTTGGAGAAAATGAGCTGCCCTACATATACTTGCGCCCCGTAATTTAGGAAATACTAGATCCTCTATGCCTGGCGAGAATACAGGTTTACCCAGAATTGGCAGATTAGGAGAAGGCAACAGGTTCATCTGAAATAGATGTTTCAAAATGTATATTTCTGTTTCAGCCATAATTTTAGGACAAGCAGCTTCATTTTCTCACCATACATGCATTATTATGATGCCGAATTTTGTTGGCTTGATGACTGCTTGTTGCTAAAGCCCTGAATCAGCAAAGCAAACCCAAAATATACCAGCACCATCACAGTGCATTACAGTGGGTATGAGGTCCTTCAGTTTGCACCAAATATGTTTTGTGGGCAGTATTTATTTTTCTGAGTTTAGGTTTCCTATAATATGGTTCAGAAAAAAAGAAAAGCATAGAAAGTGTCTCTGGAAAACAAGTAAAGAAAAAACAGCTCTACAATATGTGAGTGCAATGGAAAATAGTGAGGTGTATAAAAAATGGCGCCATGCCTTTATTCTGCAAAACCCTCTGTTCTCTACTGCCACATGCAATTTCCTGCAGCATTCTCCGGCTGGCATGGAGGGCAAATGTGTGACCTTACTGTTCTTTGCCAGCCTGGTCACTTCTCCACCCCAACATGTAATTGAACAGCAATGGAGTAGCAACAGACTGATAAAGCCATTTGCACTTTCATTCCACTAACTTGTCAGCAATTCTGAATGTACAATATCTAATTGCTGCCCCTCTATTTCCCAGTTTGATGGCTGCTGTGTACAGGATTATATAGAGAATGATAAAAGATAAAATCCCATTATATAGAATTATTATATTAATAAACATATATTGGCATTCATTGGTGTTTTTTAATATTTGCCCAGAGTGCAGCTTCAAAGGAGATTTCAATCTAAAAGGAAATCTGGCATAAATAAAAACCTTAATAGAAAAAATGACAGCACGCCCACACTGCACTAACATACAGCCAAAGGCCAGATTTGGGTGTATGATTCATCTTCCTTCCACAATATGCCAACAGTGAAATATGAAATGCTGAATCATGTATGAACATACATAGATTTCTGTATTTTATGTAATGCTGTTGTCACAAATTTTATCTTTGGCCTTTCCACATGCAGGTCAGTGAGAATGAGATCTGAATTCTTCCCATTCACTGCACTGCTTGGTTCATATTTGTGTACAATGAGGACCACAGGTTGGTTAAAACAAAAATGTAATTTTTAGATCATGTGGTTAGATCACCAAAATGTTGCATTTAGATTGTGTGAATCTGCTGATAAAAACAGCTAAATATCTGGATTTTAAGTGCTTGAGAAACATATAACAACGAATAAGAAGATTTTGCTTTATGTTTCCTGATTTTTCTGACTTTTCTCAATAGGCCTGATTTATGAAAGCTCTACAAGACTGGAGAGGATACACTTTCCTCAGTAAACCTGGGTCATCCAGCAAACCTGGAATAGATTTCTTCAAAGTAATTTGCTATTTGCTATGTTTGTTATGCAAATGTTTTGAATCCTGGAACAGATCCATTCCAGGTTTGCTGGATCACCCAGCTTCACTGAAGAAAGTGTATCCTCTCCAGCCTTGGAGAGCTTTCATAAATCTGGCCCAATAAATTTATCTGTTTCATGAATTATAAAGAGTCTTCATTGCTATATATGTCCAGAGGTGAGCAGAAAGAATATCAAAGTCTGTTGATGCTAAAGCTGGTGCTGCCACCTCTTACCCCCCAATGCTGTTGAGAAGTATTAGGTAGGGATTCCTAGGTTCTATCCACTACTGACACAAATATTGTCTATTTTCCTGAGCCTGTGTGTTGAATATTATATTAGAAAATCCCGTCAGAGGCCCCAATGGGAGCTAAGGTATATATCAGGCAGCATTCTGATTGGCTGTAGTTTGCAGGGTCAGCGCCACCAATAGGAATGCTGCCCACTGTGTACAATAGCTACAGACTCCTTTGTGAACTTAGCAAGCAGCAAACACCTGGGTGCAAATGCAAAATCAGGCAAACTTGAACCTTATCTCTTCTGTGACACTTGGCTGATTTCTAAGAACACATCTAGCAGTTATGTGCCTGTGAGCAATGTAGCCATGGATTGTGTCCTTCCCAATAGGAAATGCATTCTAGGTAAGTAACAAAGCAGTTCTAGAGTCTGAACACTACCGGTGCCCCCATCAGAAGACCCAACCAATGTGGCAAAGGTGAATCTTTGCAATGACTCAGGCAAGGGAGGGAGCAAGTAAGAACAAATCCTGTGCACAATGCAGTCATTCATCCCAATGGGACATAAGTACATTCAAGGTAAATTACAATGCAGTTTCAGCAGCTGAACACTACTAGTGCCACCATGGGGTATCAGGAGTTGCCACTAATGTGGAGGGGAGGAATCTAAGCAATGAAACATGCACAATAAGAAAGATGGCAAGTAAGAACATACTTAGCACTCCTGTGGATGCTAAACACTTCTGAAGCCCCCATGGGTGTTGGGAGATACCGCCATTATGGGAAAAAGGAATTTTTGAAACAACAGATGCATGACAAGGATGGCACAAGTAAGAACATACTTAGCAGTCCTGCTGATGAATCCAATGGGCAATGTAGCAATGAAGGTGCCTTTCCCAATGGGATACAAGTGCATTCTGCCTAAGTAACAAAGCAGTTTTAGAGGCAGAACACTGCTGTTGCCCCCATGGAGTATCAGAAGACCCAACCAATATAGGGGAGATGAATCTATGCAAGTAAGAACATAGGCAGCAGTCCTACAGACAAATCCTGTTGGCAATGTAGCAAGGGATGTGCCTTTTCCAAAGGGACATAAGTGAATTCTAGGTAAGTCCCAATGCAGTTCCAGTGGCTGAACACTGCCGGTGCCACCACGGGGTGTCAGGAGCCACCACCAATGTGTGGGGGGGACTATGCAATAAAACTTGCACCATGAGGGAGAAGACAGCCCCCCCCCCCCCCCCCCGTATTACCAGGATGTTTTGGGAAAAGTAATAATATTGATTGCACCAATGCAGAATATATTTTCTAGTGCCCACCCTTGACTGGTGCCCTTGTTTGCTATTCCTATTCCAGGCCCACATGGGTACCCAGAACTCTTCACTAAATACAGAACATTGGATAAGGATCAGACAAATGAATCTTTTGCCTCTTAATTAGACATCAGCCTTCCTCTGACATGTTTCTTAAATACATCTAATTCCCTTATGTTACTTCTCAAACAAGAAGCACCGAGCAGCCGGCACTCTGTCAAAATGTATCTGCACACGGGGGAGAGAAATAAAACAAAACAGTCTGCAGCTGAAGAGATGTAAAATATGTGCAATTCCTTAAATCATAGTTTACAGCCTCAGGTGCAATACGATGTGTGTTCCATCAGACCTTCGCACAGGCAGAATGCAATCTCTTCTCTGTAATCAGCATAATTAGTACATGGACTGCATGTTGGCTGTATTGGTAGCACTGTGGCCTTGCTGTGATTTGGTTGACCATCTGCAAAGAAGACCATAGTCAAGGATACTGTCCACATGGAGTTTGTATGTTCTCCCTAAATTCCCATTAAATTGCCACATTAAAATGCTAGCTGGTAAATTGGCCCCACTGTGTATGTGTGCATATGTGAGTGTGTCTGTTTGCATGAACTTTTACTACAGAGGTTTAATGAAATTATTCCTTGTGCTTTTCTTTCAGAAGTGCAAAAATATACAACAGCATATATAGGAAAGAAAAACTTTACCCTTTTTTAGTTACAAGACAATTCTTGAGCTCCAAACAGGTAACTTTTTGATTCATTAATAAATCAGACCCAATGTCTTATCAATGGACTGGGTTTAAGATTAGGCAGCACAAGACAATTGGCCTAGGTGGCAAGAACTAAACCTATATAACCGTCCCTGCTCTATAACATGTTGAACAATTTGCTCTCACTCTATAGATGAAAAATCAATAATACATTTCACTGATAAACCGGTGCATGCTAGAAGTAGAGGATTGTAAGCCAGGGGTCAGCTGGGGTGAGTGTCTCATGCTTCAGCATCTATAGGTATATTATTATAACAAAAAGCTTATGGAAAAGAAAAGGAAATTATTTGATATATCACTAATATCATCAGGTGCAAAATTTCCAACCATAATCCTAAAGTATAACATTTATTCTTTATGATGTGTTTAGATAACCCTGTAAAATAGGTCGGCTTTTTGAAATTACAATTATTATAGTGTCTTATTGCAAGGAAAATATTATTTCAATACACAGAGGCTCTTTGGGGCAGGGTCCTTTCCTCTGTGTTATGGTTTGCATTTTGTCTGTCATTTGCAATCCCCATTTAATGTACAGGGCTGGGTAATATGTTGGCACATCATAAAGTATAATACAAGTATAAAATAATATTAATAATATTAATTAAAAACTCATCATAATAATTATTTAAATACAAGGGATTGACATTTTTATCATTACATGTGCAGCTCTCCCTTTCATTGTGCTGGAGCAATTGTTGTGCCTTTCAGGGTCTTGTTCTTTCAGTGGTGGTCTGATTGAAAACATCAAAAATGAAAAGTAACTAATTTATTAGATCTTGTTCACTCATTAAAGAATAAATTTACTTTTTAAAGTGTTAGCAGAGTTTAGGAGATGAGATAAAAAACGTGATGCTCATATGATAATGCATGAGCAGCATTCAGTGCAAAAAAGTCCAAGCCAGCTGGGCATTATTCAACCCAAAAAAAGGCAAGCATTGGGTGACAGGGTTTGTAGGGGACAGCACTATAGAGGAGTTGAATATTGCAGCCAGAGCAGCTTTTTAATTCTTAAACCTGCAAGCCTACTGATTTATTTTGGCACAGGTGGAATTGGTCTTTACTCCAAGTCATCACCAAGTCAAGCATAGATATCCAAAAAAAAAGGCCAAGTAAGCACAGCAACTTTTATATTTTGGTTCCTTCTAAACGCTTCTGTGACAAAGCAGCAGATGCAATCATCATCATTTATAACAGACGCCACAGCAAACAGGAATAAGACAAGATGGAGCGGTGGAACTCCGGAGCACGTTCCTGAATACATTACATGACAGTGTCTCACCTGAGGCCGCAAACATGGAGACGCAGTCCCCGGCTCTTATAATGAGGAGGAATAACTCTTCACTTCACCATCTGGAAATTGTTTCTTTTGGACTTTTTTAATATTCATTTCAATTAAACACAAGTTTTTTTTTTCCTTGACGGCGATGAATGAACAGCTCTGATTTTGTTGGAGATATTTAAAAATGAGTAAAAGAAATGTCACAATGTAACATGTAAGAACTTTTCCAAAGCAAAATGTAGAATCTAAGAACCTGGGTCTGATAGCTTATTTTCTAATATTATAGAAGAGACAAAGAACGCCGCTCATTCTTCTCAGAACGGTGAGAAATGAAACGTCCAATTAGTGTTGTATAAAGACGCCATGTTGAGAGGAGTCGCAGATTATTGTAAGATACAGCACCGGAGAGAGACACGGCTGTAATAGGAAAGAAATATAATGTAAATGCTGCAAATGATGAGTTTTTTTAATCTTTCTTTTTAGATAAGGACAAAATAGGCTTTATATATATAAAAAAAAGGTCAATATGATAATATTCGCGCATGTACCAAAAACTAAAGTTATTTCAAGTGGACCCTTTTATTATGTTATATTTGGAGATTTAAAGAAGTTTTGCATGCAGAAAACATTGAGTCCTTATTTGCACTGACTGTCCAAGAGAGATCAGGGAATTGCAGTAATCTGAGAACTTCTTCAAATGGCCATTTCCGAAACTTGAAAATCACATACAACAAGAAAAATAATGATTAACAATAAAAAAACTGATTGCCTAATATTAAATACGCACATGCCCCACTGCTCATTGATCCTGCAGTGTAATCAAAGCCACTGGGTGGCTCAGTGGTTAGCACTCTTGCCTTTGTAGCACTGGGTCCCAGGTTTGAATTCTGGCCAGGGCACTATCTGCATGGAGTTTGCAGGTTCTCCCTGTGTCTGTGTGGGTTTCCACCCACATCCCAAAACATGCAGTTAGGTTAATTGGCTTCCCCCCAATAAAAGTAAATAAGTTGACCTTAGACTACATTAATGACATATGACTATCGTAGGAACATTAGATTGTGAGGGCGTTTAAGGGACAGTTAGTGTTATGACTATGGACTTTTGTACAGTGCTGTGTAATATGATGGTGCTATATAAATACTGTATAATAATAAGGCTTACCCACACCAGCACCTATCCATGTACATCACTACAATGCCCAATAGCGTAGATGAACATGCTGAAGCACTAAAGTGTCCTTCACTTAGTATACATGTGCTTTGTTTTGGGTTGTGCCACACCGCAGCATACCCAAAAATTTGTTCATTAGGACCTGGTGACAACCATGGTTTATCTAGCAAATCCATAAAATAATAGGAAGTGTGCTTACTGCACGGTTACCATGTGAAAAGAAGGGAATATTAGCCAGCAATGCAACACATCTAAAGCAGATTTTCTCAAACTTTTATAACATAAGGGAACCCTTGAAACAACTTTCAGGTCTTTAGGGAACCCTTTCTACAATTGCTATATCGACAGCTCACAGTATATTAGTGTGGTGGTCAGTGGGAAGAATTCCTCTTACCTTACTGACCATTGGGAAGAATGTCACCCTTACGGCCAAAAAGCCATTGGTGCCAACTAAACTGACCTGCGAACCACAGACTGCTCATTGCTCAATGAACCCCCAGCAACCTCTGGAGGAACTCTGATGGAGACATGCTGCTCTGAAAACTGGTAAGCTGCAATATATTGCACTTATGTTTTTGGGTTTGGATAAACTTTAGTGTTAATTTCCAAACATAAAAATCATAAGTTGTTTAACACGACTGTAGATCCCTTGTAAAGTATCCAAATGCTCAGAGGCAAATGTTCCAGTTCTGCTTCCATGGAAACTAATTACACTCACATGTGTTCACTTTAAAAGTTTCAATAAAAGTTAAATAGCTTTTAAAGGACATTTCCATTAGATTTTATCTGGATCATAACATAACATAACCCCCATTATAACGTGCAAGAATAAAAACTGCTCTTTTAGTAAAGTGTTCATTGCATTTCTCTAATACTAGATATATATGTAGAGCTCTGATTATTAAGGACAATTTTTATTCAGTGCATTGTGTTAATAATAGGATGGCATCGCCAGCCTGTGTCCTATTAAAGCTCCATATAGATGATCAATAATTGTCACCCCAAC
>NC_092862.1:135793037-135853983 GCF_032062135.1 Pyxicephalus adspersus
ATGCACAGCATGCGGATTATAGCACATACTTACCCGTGCCCTGCAGAGATAACAGGTCCAGGGTCTTCCACCGCTGCATCCTCGGAAAGCACCAAGATTGCTGCTGGCTCCTTGGTGGACTTCTCAATCCTCATGTGCCATTGTAAGGTCACTGGTGACTTTATTTTTAAGTTTAGGTCCACTTTAAGAATTATGTCACCAAAACTGAACTTCCTAATAAAAGGGATGTGTAAAGGTTGACTTGTAGTGTAGCCAGGCAATCACACAAGCAGGAAATTACATTTCTTGGGGAAAAAAGATGCAAAAACTATGTTTTGTAATAGACCACAATCCACGGCAGTGCATTAGCTTGAATTGTAGAGTGCAACAATACAATATGTTGGGTAGCACAATAAAGTGATCTGACTGTGAATGCACAAGGAACCCATAAACTGTGATTTTATATAAATGCAATATAATTGCGAATAGATAGATATAGATATAATTTGTATAAAAAAAACTTCATTATGTCAGTACAGGTATATCTGATGGGGGGGAGCATTCACTCCATATATCTGATAGGGGGGCATTCACTACATATATATAATAGGGGGGGGGGGCTTCTCTGTGCTCTACAGAGTTCTTTCTGTTAAATGTACTTTGCAGTTGCCCTTTTCACTCTGCTAAGTAGATGATAAATGCTTCATGTATTACTTTACAAAGTTTATTCAGAAAGCTGTACCTCCCATGGTCCCTTCAGTGCCTGGAGACTGTACATTCACCCTGGGCTCCCATGCAATCCCTCAAGGACCGAGTTAGTTTCCTAACAAATCCCAGGCAGAATTATTCTTGATTTGTTTGGCAAACACTTTGTAACTCACACCTGTCATTATCAGAAGGACTTGCAGCTATTGTTTATTTTAAAAGAAAGTACTTTGATATTGAGGTTTATAATTAAAACTTGTTTAAAGCTGAAGTTTAATCAGCTGATATTTTGCCTTTCCTGGTTTTCCCTTTACCAGCACGCTAATGAAATGTTTAAATGAAACCTATTAGTCTGGATGAGCATGTGTTTCTAGGAAGACGACATAATGCCTGCATGTGATACTAAGCTTCCATGATTGGAAGAATTAAAATTGAATATATGAAAGGGGCAAATCAGGGAAAGGCTGGGGAGGAAAGGGCTAAATGATACGGGACAGCCTCCACCCTGGAAATGAGGTGGACTCAATCTGGTGCACATTAGGCCTGATTTATTCAAGTTCTCCAAGACTGGAGAGGATAGGCTATCATGGGGGAGCCTGGGTGACCCAGCAAACCAGAAATATATTTCCTAAATATAATTTGCTTATAGTTGCCAAAGGTTTTCAGTACTGGACCAGATCCATTCTAGGTTTGTTGGATCACCCAGGTTCTCCAATGATAGTCTATCTTCTCCAGCCTTGGGGAGCTTTATTAAACTAGGCATATTGTGAGAAACTCACGGTATGTAGTGAAATCAGAGAAAGTGTTATAAGAGAGGAGCCTATACAACAGAGTTCCTCTTTTCTGAGCTTTGTCTGTGCAGAGATCATGTCAGGCCAAACCCATTACACCATGTCCTTATGGAGCTGGCTTTGTATACATTGGCACAGTCATGCTGGACTTTAAGGGCCTTCATTAAACTGTTACCACAATACTTGAATGGAAAATTGTTTTTGAATTCTGTAGCATTTTAATAGAACTAAAAGTTCATTACTGTGGGGGAGCTTTTGTCATAATCAGCAACTGTGCACCGTATATTTGCATGCAATTAGCTATTTTGTGTCCTGCAGTGATGACAAGTCCAGGAAACTGTAACCACTGCATCCCCTTTACCACCATCTTTTCTGCCAGGTCCCCTGGGTCCAACGCAATCCAGTTTGGCCACTGTTGATATAGATCCTGTGTATGCACAAAAGTTACATTGTCTCTGGCATCTAGATTCATTCTCGGAATGGAGCCTGATTCTACATTGTATGGCCCATGCACTATGGATGAATTGTAAAAAAATAAAGCCACCAGGAGTCAGGGAAACAGCATTTTAGCAAAGGAGACTTTGCATGATTCCTTCAAAAACTTCTACTTAATGTAAAAAACATGAATTTTTGTTTTCTGAGGTAAGTTCTACTATTATTACCCTTCACTGTGTGGACATACAAACCCAGAAATTGGGAGACATCACCTAAATGTATGAACATGGAACAGTGTTTAATTAGCATGGGGGAACCCTTGCAAAAACTTTCAGGTCTTCAGTGAACCCACACTATACATGGTGATCAAAGAGAAGAATTTCTCTTAAATTGCTGGCTATTGGAAAGAATGTCACCCCTCAGATAGCCAAAAAGATCATTGGTGTCACCTAAACTGACCTGAGAGTCACAAATTGCTCATTGCTAAAGAAACTCCCAGCAACCTCTAAAGCAGGGGTCAGCAAAGTTTTATGGCCACTAGGCCATTTATGGGGTGGGCGGGAGCACACTAGGCCCCACCCACCCTAATGGCTCCACCCACCACCAGGGAACTTCCTCGTATGCATTGCGGAGGAGAGGGATTTACCTTCAGGGAGCTTTCCCTATTTACCGCGACGGTGTATCAACGCTGGCCGCGGTAAATAGGGGAGCAACTGCAAAGGGGCGGCTCTGGAGCTCCAGCGGGTCCAGGTCTGGTAGTTCCTAACGCTCGCTGGCCATTCCGCCGGCAACCCACAGCTTCATAGCCATGGGTTGCTAGCCAGCATTAGGCCGGATCGGCCATGGGGAGTTAGGCCAGAACAAACTACTGGCTAGGCCGTATCTGGCCTAAACGCCGGAGTTTGCCGACCCCTGCTTTAAAGGAACCCTGGTTGAGAAACCCCATCATAGAGTATGTTACCCTCATCACATAATATTATGAAAACCAAGCAGATACAATTGAATTCTGCATCCATGTGCCTCTTAGCACAGAGGTGTTACATCTCCACAAGTGTAGGCTTGTAAAAAGGTGAGAAATCATCATTACAGCTGCTGAAATGTTTGGATTTTCATTTCTGGCCTAATGAAAGCTGTGTACATGCTTTTCGCAGCATAGTCGATTGAGCAATTCAGTCTTCTAGCGCTGCACTGATAGAGCTAGCTATGCACTAATTGGTTTCCCCTGCTCAGGGCTGCACAGAACCTCATGTTATTTATTATATATAATAACAGTGTTAGTTCTTCTGGATGTTTATCGAGCTGTATCGGGTCATTGGGACACTTCAAAATATAGAACCAGCGCCAGTAACATCTGCCTGTGTTTAAAGACTCTGCCTGGGAAATTCCCATAGCAAAATAGAACACAAAGCTGATCAAAGCAGAGCTGGATAAAAGAGGGGACCAGGTAAAGGTTACACAAAACTCAGCAAAACTTAGTAACTCAGTGTCTTGCAGAATTCTGCACAATCAAAGCTGTGTGCAGCTAAAATTGTATGTATTTTAGGAACAAGTTATATGATCTCTCATTTCCTCTTTGAGTGCTATCCAGCTATTCACGGCTGGAAATGAGTAAATCTGCTTGGATTTTGCTCTCTTGAGAATACATGGATCGCCATATTAAAGTGAATCTCTGCCTTGTATGTGGATAAAAGCATCAGGTTCATTTGCAGATTTTTTGTACCGCTCCAATTGTCCATGGAAATGGAGAGAACAAACCCTCTGTTAGCTATAGATAGAGCAACTCACACAGGGCTAAGGATTATTCTCATGGCTCAAGGTTGGATGATTAGAATGGAAGGAAGGAAAGTTACCTGTTTCCCAAATTCTAAAACATCATGCACTTTTATTCACTCATTCAGCCAATTAGAATGGCAGAGGAAGAGGTAGAGAATATAGGGGAATAAATAGCAGTGTGGTATAAAGGTAAGTACATGTACTTGCCCTTATTTTATTTATTTGTGCAGCATTGACAAGTTGCATAGCAGATTCGATTCATGTCACTATCTCTCAGAGGAGATTACAATCTAATGCCCTACCAATGCCATTAACATAGTCCAAGGGCAATTTTGGGGGAACCAATTAACCTACCAGTATGGATTTTGGGGTGTAGAGGGAACTGAATAATAAGGAGAACATGGTTTGCTGGCCTAGATTTCAACCTGGGATTTTAGTATAACAAGGCACAAGTGCTAGTCAGGTTATCTTAAAAAAGATTCCTGGACCCATTACCATTTCTTACTCATATCCACCTTGTTCCATTGATCCCTCTATCTCAGCCTTTCTTGAACTTTTTAACATGGGGGAACCCTTGAAATAACTCCCAGGGGAACCCCTGCTAATAACCCTTTTAGATAATTAGTGTCAATGGTAACTGACCTGAGAGGCACAAATTGCTCATTGCTCAAAGAACCCATAGCAACCTCTGGAGGAACCCTGGTTGAGAAACATTGCTTCATCCTACCCCTAAGGACAATGGACAGCCATCTATAAATATGACAAAGCTCACTGTGGTCCCATAAGTGCACCATATCATTATGATGTAGATGTCTTATTTTGACATACCTAAGAAAAGACGTCCTACTAATGCAACATGGAAGTCAAGCTGTGAGGACTTAACTGCTTCACTGATTAGATGGGTCTTGCATGTCCAATCAGCACAAATAGAAGAGATTTGCCTATCATCTGCCTACAGAAAGTGATTAAAGTGTCCTTTGTACCCTTTCTGTGTTCAAATATCACCTTTAAAGCATAAAATAAACACACATGGAATGGTAACAAAAATATATTATACAAAAGTTAAAAACCTATAGAAATAAGTTTTTCCTGGCATAAAGATTTTTTTTTATTTTGTTTTGGAAGAAGCAGGGGACATTTATAACCCCTATTAGGTTATCATTGCTGTTTGTGTTGTCCCTGGTTGTAGTCACAGTAAAGAGAAGAGGGGAAATTGTGTGGTCCAGCAAAAATGCATACTTATGAGAAATATTTCCTTTTCCGTATTCTAGCCAAAAAGCAAAATAAAGCATAAAAATGAATAATCTGTTAAAATAAATAAACGTTTTTTGCATCAGATGCAAAACAGAGCAAACCCCACATTACTTGGTACAGAGTATAGAGTCTGGCAGCTACAACCATTTAAAGAGGACCTGTACTCAGACATGATGTAAGCTGTCAATATGGTGGCTCCACAAAAATACAGCTTGCCTGGTTAGTGTTCTGATTCTCTACTTTTATTACCTTCTGTATCACTGACCCAGAATGAGTGTTCAGCAAGTTATCACACAATTATCTGCTTGTTTCCGGTATGTTACTGGAACTACTAAAATCACAAGCTCAGATTTACATCCAGGCAATGTGCATTTTTTAGAATGGGTTCAGTATTGGCATGTTACACCATCTCTGTATATAGATCCACTTTAACCAACTTCCACTGGACCCAGGGTGTCATAGACCCGCCCCCAGTCTGTGAATGAGCAGTGAAAAAGAAGCAGCTCAGTAATAAGCTCATTGCTACTCCCATCACCAAGCTTCTTGTCTGCACACAAACAGATTGGCTTCTTGTGCTGCTTTTTTGCTCCCCCACTCTGGCATCTGCAAGTCTGCAAGGGGTTGGTTCCAGTAAAAAGAAAGATATTAACATAGCTTTTATTGAAAAAGAAAGGGCCACAATAATGTATTATTGCTTGCAGATATGCTTTAATTATTGTTTTTCTATCTGATATAAAGGTGACTGCTCGATGTAAAGCTGAGACTCTGACAAAAAGATGGACTCTAAGTTTAAGTACAGTGGGAAGTCTGATGTAAAGGAAAGACTCTAACAGAAAAGGAAGGGGGAGACTGCAATTGCAAATGGGGGACACTAAAAAGAATGAAGGGCTCCGTTAGCAAAGGAAGGGGGAGACTCCAATTGAAAGTGTTGTGCTCCAAAAACAAGGGAGGGCTCTGATAATAAAAGTAAGGGGTGGACTCCAATTGAAAGTGGGGGACTCTGAAAAGATGAGAGGGCTCTGATAGTAAAGGAAGAGGTAGACTCCAGTTGCAAATAAAGGGGCTTTTAAAAACAGGCTCTGTTGGGAAAGAAAGGGATGAACTTAACTTGAAAGGGGGGAAACTCTAAAAAGAAGGGAAACCCTGCGGTTGAAGGAAAGGGTGGACTCCAATTGAAGGAAAGGGAACTTAAAAAAAGAGAGGGGTTCTGATGAGAAAGGAAGGGGTGGACTCTATTTAAAAGGGGGAAAATTCTGAAGAGAAGAGGAATTCTAAAGTTAAAGTAGAGGGTAAACTCCAATTGCAATGGGAATTCTAAAAAGAACAAGGGGCTTGGATATAAAGGGGAGACCCAAATTTGAGGGGGAACTCTATTGCTAAGAAAGTGCTGCAATCCAAAGGGGGAGTCTAATGTGAAGAGGATGTCCATATGTAATGGAGTTTATATAAAGAAAGAAGGTGCCAGGTCTAAATTTTACATCAGGGCCCATATGTCTATAGTTACGCTAATTCTGTAGGTGGACATTGGAGTGTCCACCAACCTGTTCCCATCTACCATTGTCTTTTCCTGTTAAGATCCATCTCCCTGTGACTTTCAGGCCACATTATCTATTTACCCAGCCTCATAGGAAGATGTATAAATCTTCATAAAATACAGAGACAACCACCAAAAAAATAAGTTCCCAGCAAAAGCGAATATGTACAAAGAAAGGTCACCAAGATATAATACTAATGTCAAAAATGCGATATTAAGTGTCCTTCCCTGTACATCTCCTATATGATGGCATTAATTATGGGCCTGAACATTAAACAGCTACTTCACAAAGGCTCAGAACACAATATAACCAAATCAATATATGTCAAAAAAGGCCTGGCGGTCATTTATCAAAAGGCCGCTGTTTATATCACTTGAGCTGGGTATCTGAAGTTAGAAATAATGGGGAATTTTAAACTATTTTTAGGCCGCCTTGTATTTCCCTCAGCAATATTTATATATTGTATGAGAATACGTCTCTCAGGAGCACAGTTCAGAAACTTGGAACTGTGGATTTATTTTAACTTTCACTTTACAGCCAAAAATATAAAAAATTTCAGAAACGGCAGAGTCCGGTGCTTGAGTTAGCTCTCTAGCTTCAGAAGCTTTGCGTTTTACCTGCAGATTTTTCCAATCCTCACCTGAACTTCTGGATAATAAAAAGAAAGCATTTCCAGTCCTGAAGGATTAAGTTTTTGTATTATAACGCAGTGGAACTAAGAACTATTCCAATGCTTTTTGCTGCTTGTTGGTAGGCAGGCAGCCAACACAGAATAAGGCCCATTGTAGGTTTATTCTTGTGAATTTAGCAGCAGAAATAAATCACTGATTGTGGTGTTATTGCCTGCAGAGTAATAAATCAGTTCTGCTGATTCAATGAGAAATTCAAATAAAACTGCCCAACAGTTTGGTAAAGTAAAAAGTAGCTTTTGCTGCAATACTCACCTCCGTGCTCTCCCTTAGAGATTACCGTCTCTGAGAACCACCCCGTATCATTTTATCCAATCCCCTTGAGCCCCAGGCATTAAAACAGGCCTATCACCACATTTTTTTATTTTATATACAAGAGTAGATAACATACATTACATTTTGTTACATAGTTAGTTGGGTTGAAAAAAGTCCATTAAGTTCAACCTCCATGAAATAAACATATCCCAGATAGAATCCCTATAGACATAGTTAAAACCAGAGGAAGGCAAACAAAAAAACATTAATTATTAAATAGAAGGAAAGACTCCTCCCCTTGCATCTTTACTGCCGCGGCAGCAAAGATTGAATAAGAAGCCTGCAGCCTCCTGAAATAGGAAGAATCAGGACAAAGAAGACAGAAGAAGATGTCAGCGTCCACTGGTTCCTCTGCACTGGAACAAATAAAGAATCTAGGATGACAAAGGACCAAATTAATACCAATTGTAAAGGAATGGAGGAGTAAAGATAAATGTCATTGTTTTATTTCAATTAAAGTCCTTCCTTAAGGACACATATGCAAGAGTTACAACATCAGATTGTCTTGGTTCAGTCTTATTCCTCTCCTGACACATTTCAATAATGCTGTGGCAAGCCATAGCCGTGCAAATTCACCTTACAAACTTGCCCTTCCCTTTAATTCTAATCTCCCACCCCCACCCCCTTAAATACCCCCACATCCAAATCCCCCTACCAATGAATTACCACCCCAAGCATTGCTGAAATGGCTCGTAGGCCTTTTATTAACAAAACTATAACCCAAAATAACTTAATATCAAATAAAATATAAATAACAATAAAACAGTATGAAAACATACATACATAGAATACCCAATATAACTTATTAACACAATATTTAAAGAATAAGTACCAGATAAACAATACCAAATATCCTAACCGTATTGCTTTCCCAACTTTCTTTCTAGTTGCAGGTCATCGAAGGCCACCACCTTACACCTCTTTTGGGGTCTGCACCTTAAAGACAGTTGCTCCCAGCCGCCCATACTCCCAGCTCAGGAATGAATGCAGACCCTCCCCACAACACTTTACCAGACCATTAACCCAAACCCGGGATTCCATACCAAAGATGGAACCTTAACCAAAATATTGCCACCAGCACACTCCCCCCGAGGACCTCAACCGCCCACCCTACTAGCCAAACCAGCAATTAAAACCCAAACTGCCAACCACATAAGCCCTAAAGGGAGGGAGCGTGGGAAAAACCTGAACGCTGTCTCGTTCTGAAAGGGAGGGGGTCCCTCCTCCTCCTGTCAATTTTAACTACTTTTGCCCTCCTTAAACCTCCTCCCCTTCTTTCCCCCCTCCCTTTCCTCTCGCTCGCTCCTGTCCAAAACTTTTAACCCCATGCTATCTGTCCCCTGACTGCCCAGTCATGACGACCTTCCCCTATGCTCCTTCCTCGCTCGTTACAGGCCTCACTTACTGTAAATAAAAAAAAAATTTCAAGAGAAATATTAAGTCCATCAAGTTCAACCACTAAGGAAATCAATCATAATCGATCCAGAGGAAGGCAAAAAAAAACCCTGGTACAATTTGCTCCAACAGGGGAAAAAAATCCTTCCTCATCCCATGAGGCAAATGGATGTTCCCTGGTTCAATAGTCTGTTATCTTTACTTTAAGAATACAAGAACAAGAAACATATGGGACTTTACCAGCAGTGGATTTATAAAAAATTGTCATATACCTTTTATTTCCTTCATTAAGAAACAACAGTTAAAAAATATACATGCCCCTTCCCTTATACCAAGTTTCAGAAAGAGGTAATCAACATTGTTAGCATACATGGGCTAGACGCGTTTCGCAGACTGTGTCCGCTTCCTCAGGGATGTAATTGGTACAGATAGTAGGTGTATCAGCACAAAGGATGTTGCATTCACCGGTACACTTACTCTCTTAGAATGAAGGTAGGCAAAAGGCAAAATTAAAATCACAACACACAGAGATGGCGGTATCCCATATATGTTCACCATCGATATTCAGTACTTCTCCAGATATTATTGGTAATACTCACTCCATTATGGAGAGATAATAAATAATTTTCTCCAAAAACTACATTCAATCATATGATTCATCCCTAAATGGATTTGCACTTAAATTGTAAGTATGACCGCCATCCTCTGTGACACCAAATATTACTTTAAAGCTTTAATACCCAGTTATATTTTGTGAATTATATTTGTAATATATATATATATATATATATATATATAAATAATGTATTATATATTATATATGTTATTTATATATATAATGATCCTTTAAATATAAAACAATGAATGATTCCCGATGTGCAAGCTCAGAAGTTGCGTCATTCCAGCCTGGCCATTGAAGGCTAAAGAGTAAAGATCCTAAAACTGGAAGTGGACCCGGGGAGGTGATTGTAAATAAAAGACTGTCAAACAGATAGGTAAGTTTATTTTACTGCAGGAGAGACATTGCCTATTTCTTCCACAATAATGGGCTTGCCTGTTGGCAATTTTTTTAATATTTAGGTTTAGTTCTGCTTTAAGGACTGGAAATAATTCCCTTGAACCACCCTATCAGAATGTTGCACATTGCAGCATGTAAATAGTTAAAATGATTTCCTTCCCAAAACTAATCTTTTGGATTTCTTTTCTACACACTTAACTGAGTGCGTGGTTTGCCCTGGGTCCGGGCCAACACTTCCTCGCCAGGACTGATAATCGCTTGCCATCATCGCTGCTGGCTGGGCGCTGCTTTCAACATATTTGCTTCCCCCAAGGACACAACACATATCTGTTGCGGGAAAATAAAACAAATGCAGCCAATGAACACGGACGCCATACAAGATCGTACAGTTTTATATTTATAAAAGCTTTTTGACAACTCTCTTTATATTTTGCTAATGCTAAAAATGTACAGTGGAAACTTTATATTTTTATGTGGCAATGCAAAAGAGCTTATAAATATATAAAGGACTCTCTTTCAGTAAAATGATTTCTGTATTGAAGCTGACTGTAAGAACCCATTACACCCATGCATTGTAGTAATGCTGGTCTTAGCATACCAAATACATAGAAATGTATGAACACAGTTGGGTCTAAGTCAACAGTCTTTGGTATCAGTTTGACATTTTTTGAGACATTTTACACTCATTCAGAATTCATTGACAGGTGTATTTGACTTTTTCTGACCTGCATTTGACCTGCTGATTATTTGATCTGTATTTGAATGCAGATAAGAATTCCCAAAAACGTCTATGGCAATGCAACCCCCAGTTGAAGCAAACAAAACCCCATAGATGTACTTAGTGCAATTCAGTGCCATTTATTTTAATGACACCCTAACATATCTACTTTGCAGCAACTGCAAGGGATGGTAACACACTATTATGTGCTATAGTATGCTGCATTGGGTAAAATTATGCATGTCTGTTTTGGCATACCTTTGAACCTTTGGTGATAGGGAAGAGCAGGACCACCATTTGGGGTGACAATTGGTTCTTCTGTACCAAGCCCTAATCAGATGAGGTTAATGAATAAAATGCTGGAAGCATGGCATGTCATACTATTTACCATCCTCTTATTGGACAATAAAGGAGCAGAAACTAACTAAGGTTCACCTGTAAGGTTATACTTGTCATCTCATCATGCTTTTGTAGTGCACCTTCAGCTTTAACAATTCACTAGTAAAAAAAATCTAGTAAAAATAAAATAAAGACGGCCACCTAAAAATCAGATAATAGGGAAATATACAATTCTGCAAAATAAGAATATATTGTAGGTGACCGATGATCACAAACAGTGAGTAAGAGTTCCAGGAAAATAATTTTATAACTGTTTCCAATATGAAGCATAGAAGTGGTGAAGATGGAGCAATTTATAGAATGCCCCACCCTGGTCTGTCCCGTATTTCCTCATCTCCATCATGACACCCATCCTGTAATATGAAGAAATATGAGTAATAAAGGAAGATTTTAGATTATGGTTTCCCCGCTGCAGAATTTGGCATCAAAGGAGCCCCTTTAGAGGTGGCTTAGGCCCCATAGTCCGTGTTTCTCAACAATCATTTTACATTTTTATCCTTCTTCAGCTAATGAATAATCCGTTTATAAAAAAAAAGATAGAAGAAAAATATAAGAAGAGGGATCTTGGGAACAAACAGGGGTCCTTGGAATCTTTGGGTATCTGAGCAATACTCCTTACTAATTGCATTGAGGGAAGATGCACTTATCTACTACTGTGTTAGACCAGGGGTCGCCCAACTTTTTGAAATACTAGGTCATTTCAGGAGGTCAAGAAGGCACACTAGGCCAGAAGAAAACAAGGTGTCCAAGGAAAGGTTTTTTCCAATTGTGGGTGAAAGCGAGCAGCCTCAGTCTTCCGCTCATCCACGGTGTAGTCTCTGTACGTGTGCGCATGCTTGGCATCGAAATGCCCCTTGAGATTCCACCGCTTGAAAGTTCTGTTGGTGTCGTAGCACACTAAACACAGGGCTTTGTTGCCCCGTTGGACCAAGAATAATTCGTCAGTCTATTCGGGGTTGAAGACACAACGTTAGAGGTCAACCTTCCGGAGACTGGTAGATGCGCATTGCTTCTGCTCTTTAGGTATTGTAATTGGGGTTACTGTGCGGGAACTTGATGATATTGCGGGAACTCGCGATAAGGCGACAATTCAATTAGGCCTGCCTGTAGGGCTGCCTTACACTGTGCAATGTGTATGTTGCATGAAGCCAATGGGTCCTTATTTGTTAAAGCTCTCCATAATTGGAGAAGATAGACACCTGGGTGATCCAGCAAACCTAGAATGGTTTTCCTTAAAAACATTTTCTATTATTTGACAAATCCTTTCAAGCCTGGACCAGATCCATTTCAGGTTTGTTGGATCACTCAGGTTCTCCCATGATAGTATGTCCTCTCCAGTCTTAGACAGCTTTGATAAACCAGCCCACTGTAACAGACTTTGTTGGTGCTTGAATCTGCTGCCACAAGCAGGGTTGCTTGTAAATTACAACAAATTGGGCTCAGATTGAGTCAATGGAAGGAGTACGTGCAGTTTGAGTGCTGTGTATTTGGAGGTCCTTGTTCATAGTTGCCCAGGGCCCAATTTTCTCGCTGGCAACTAGTACCGGTACAGCCTACAATCCAATATTGTTTTGGTAGATCAATGAAATGGACTGTGGTAGACAAGGAAGGTGGATTAGACCTTAAACTGATCTGGGATAGAATGCTATTTCTTACGATATCATGTCTAACCCAGAGCCATTGTTACTTCTGCAAGTGACACAACTGTTCACCTCTTTAGTATCCATCCCTTGAATGGTCTATACTGCATTTTAAACAGTTCACTTTTATCTATTTTATTTTGATCTCTCATATTACAGCACATTTACAGCATTTTTTTACTAATCCTTTTTTCATGAAGAACAATTTCATAAACTTTTTACTTTTTGTCACCACTTTTGATCAACATAAAATGTTTACAGCTTTGATGAAGAACATAAATTAAAATATATGCCAATAAAACTTTGGCTGCTAGGAATTTGTAGCCTTTCTGTTCACAAATACTCAAACTTGATTGTTTGCTGACCTGCGGGTGTGTTTATTCATGGTATTTACTGTTACTGACTCTGCCGGTTTCCTGATTGTATGCGGCCTGTACTGACCTTTGTCTGTAACCCCGGCCCTGCTTTGTCTTTATTGTCTGGTGGACTGATCACCTGTGAATGACCTCTGGCTCTGTTTTCTAGACATCTGCTTTACTTTTCAGTATTGCGTTATCGGTGGGCTCCTAGCCCCTGTCAGTCCTTCCCCGACGCCATCCTTTGACACAGAATTCCTGGGGGCAACTGTGTGCTGTGATGGTGCAACTAGCCTCCCAAGGCTGAGAGGGGGGCTTACTATAGGTGAAGGGTGCAGCATTAGATTAGGGGACTGGCCTCTGGTGAGCACTGACGCTGGACCAAGGCCTTACACACACTATAATTCATTGGTCTGCCTTTATCTTTAATTATGGCGCACATTCAGTGGTATCATTGCAAAAAGCTTAAGCAATGTCACAACATTTATTTCCATCCAAAGCTACATTAATTTTACACCAAGATCTTGTATTGATGATTGGAGAGTTGGAGCGCTGTGTTGAGTCTTCTCCAGCACATCTCAAGGATTCTAAATGAGGTTCAGGTCTGGACTCTGTGGTGGCCAATCCATGGGAGAAAATGATGTCTCATGCTCTATGAACTATTCTAACACAATTTAAGCCTGATGAATCCTGGCGTTGTCATTTTCGGATAGGCCTGTGCCATCAGAAAAAAATGACCTATGGAAATTAGAATAGAATATAGAAAAAAATGGGCATTGGTATATTAGGTAGTCAGCTGACCTTCGGAGACCATGCATTGCAGAACCTATACCCGACCAAATGAAGCAGCCCCAGGTCATAACTCTGCCCCCACAGGCCCCCAGGATTATAACACTGCTTCCACAAGCAGCCTAAATCAGTGGTCCCCAACCTTTTGGAGGTCACTTGCCACTAATTTTAAGGACTCCATGTGTGAAGAGCCATGTGTCACTCAAAGGGGAAGACACTTCCCGCAGAGAGACATCATGATGCCAAACCCGCCCACTTTCTCATCGCAGGTCTGAACTTGTGATGGAAGAGTCCGCGGGTTGTGTCCAGAGAGACAACCTGCCCACCGACCTGAGCCGATGTCCCATATGTAAGACATGGTCCCTGGCTCTGGCCAGTGCGCTCCCCTTTTCCTGACCCCACTGGTGGGCACACTGGCCAGAACCAACGACCACCAAAATTTTCTTGGGGACCACCAGTGGTCCGCAGACCACCGGTTGGCGACCGCTGCCCTAAATCATAACACTGCCCCCACAGGCACCCCATATCATAACATTCCCCCCCAGAATAGAGAATTTCTTTAGCTAGGCATATTCACATCCACAACACCTCAATGTTTCTAGCCTCTGTTTGTCCTCTCTTGTTTTCATCCTGACACAGTGATAATATTAAAAACCATTTCAACAAACAGGTAAGTGGAGTGATTCACCGGTCTTCCCGGATCAATCTCCACAAATCTGCCACAGTTGTTTGAAAATCTCTACAGAAATAATGGCAAATATATTTGGGTGATGCGTCAACAAACGTGATGGATTAGCTCTGTGAAAACGTCAATATGTTTTGCGCGTTTCTGCCGGAGTTCTGGGATCTTTCCACTAACGCTGCCTGGTAAGATATATTAATAAAGAGCATTTCCAGGTAACAAGTTAAATCCAATCAGTGAACTATTAATGTTATCCAGAAAATATTGTAACTATGATCAAATCAGAAAAGTTCAAGCCTAACTCTAGGCAGGCATAAAAGACGTGAATGAATGTATTCTTACAGGCATTACATTGATTTTTGAAATACAAAAAGTACATAAACCTGACTTATTATATGCGTCCTGCAGTTCCCTTCTAGAGTGTGGAGAGAGAAGCAGCACAAAGAGCTGATCAGTTAATGTTCTGAGAATGTGCATGCTGATAGGAGAGATCAGAGTGACAGATAGAAAAGCTTAATACTTTGCTGCTTCTATTTTAACTGTCCAGTCCACTGGTTTGATGTTAGGTGGATTGAGGACAACTTGGACACAGTTGAAGGTGATTGAATTACTGTGGACTGTCATTCAATTAAAAAAAAATCAATTTAAAGGACATTTAGTGTTGAGAAAGATGACTTGTTATAGATAGCTCTGGATTAAAGGTAAGTATTGGAGCAACGGATGTTTTTTCTAATTTTAATTTTTAATGAGCAACTATTTTTTGCTTTAGCTTACCTTTCTTTGACTCTCAGTCAATCACTGCATTAGGGTTACCAATGGTCTGGTTTTTATAGTTGCTGTATCCATGGAATAACAAACACTGGCACACCAGGGACCATGAAATTATAAACTTTATCAAGGGGCAGTGTACAGACATTGTAAATTATGTTAGTAAAAGAAAAGAGGCTCATAATAGGGCAAATAAAAAGTGCAAAAAACAGGCATTGGCAATTGGTTCAGAACAGGAGGAATGTTATGGTTAACTGTCAACGAGCTGCCTCCATCATTGGGGGTCTTGTTGTTAATTGGAATACTCTGATCCTCAAATGGATATTTGTAATTTAGGAAATAGTACATGCACAAAAAGGAACAGGTGGTGCAGTCTTTAGTTTCACTAAACCAATTACAAGAATATACAGATATTGTGACCAATAGGGTTTTAGCACACTGGCATTCAAGGGTTGACCCCAATCCAAGTTGGTGGGTGTTAGGATGGATGCAGGTGGATACTAGAAAAGCCATGCCACCTTAGGCTTCTCTTTCTCTGGCGCATATGAAGACTGGATAACCATGTGGAACAGGCCAATTTCTTACTTGGGTCGCTTACTGGTATAATGGACCACATGGGAGAGACATCTCTGCTGGTGTCTGGCCTTAAAGGGGGGGGGGGGGCAGTGGAGGTAGCATAGGTCACAACAATTCCCTGGCCTTCCAACCCTTGAGTATAGTGTCCCTCTGACTGGCTGGGTAAGAACCCTGGGGTTGCTAATGCCCCAATCAAGGCAAGTCCATTTTGCCTTTCTGCCTAGAGTCCTATCCTTTTATCCAATCAAGTAGGGATCGGAGTATAATAGGATTGTGGTAACCTAGTGCCAGCCATGTGCCCAAAATTCTACTCCTGTTGTGCAACAAATACAGGAGCTGCCAGCTGGGGGTGCAGGTAGACACAGTGGCAATTGCAGCGGATACTAAAGATTTAAATAAGACAACCTTCAGCCTCATGCTGCATAGAGATCTCCTAATCATCAGCACCAAATCTTAAACATCCTGATCAAATGTCATGGATAGTGGTAGTACGTAATAGGGTGTATTTACTTCCAGATCATGTAGACAGTGAAAATAAATTCAGCATGTGAATTCTGTGTATCATACGGCAGCTGTTTGTCTTCAGTCTAACTTAGGGTTAAACATTACAACTCCATCTGTACAGCAAATACTGTATAGTTTCCCTTTAATATGTGAATGCTCCTTCTACATCAGCACATCCATTTTTCAATTAAAAACTCCCAAAAGAGCTTGTTCATCTGTTGTTTTCCAACTCTGGAGTCCTAATAAAATTAATAATGAATTATGTGTTCACAAAACCTGCCTCTCCTGATAATTAACATGTGCAGGAGACCGATACGTAACATTTACAAGGTTTATCTTATCCCAGACGATTGTAAATTGTACCATAAAAAGGTTTATATGTTCCTTTATGTCCAGCCAGTACACCAAAACGCACACTCAATGTTCATTTACAATAATGTAAAAGTTGTCTCTCAGCACCTCAGAAAGGAACTAGATTGTAAGCTCTTCGGGGCAGGGTCCTCTCCTCCTGTGTCACTGTCTGTATCTGTCAGTCATTTGCAACCCCTATTTAATGTGCAGTGCTGTGTAATATGTGGGCGCCAAATAAATCCTGTTTATAATAATAATAATAAAAAGGCTAAGTTCAGATTGGCACTTTTTGATGGAGTTAAGGCTGAAGTTCACCATTGTCAACCATCCTTCTACTGTCTGATCAAAATTAGACATAAAGTCTCTGCTCACCAGGCCACTGCAACCATATCCACCTCTTCCACTTGTAAATCATCATTGGCCTCCCTCAGTTACTGTGGACATAGTCTCCTCTCTTCTCTCATCATCTCCATCTACTCCCTGTCCATCTGACCCAATTCCCCCTGATCTACTCCGTGCCCATTCCTCCACCCTGCCCTACCCAAATTATTCAACCTCTCCCCATCTACTGGTATCTACCCCTCCACTTTCAAACATGTCATAATTCTCCCTATGCTGAATAAACCCTCACTGGATCCCCCCCTACCCTCTAACTACGGTCCCATCCCCCTACTCCCATATGTCTCCAAACTTCTTGAACGCCTTGTCTACAAAAGACTCACCCATTACCTGAGCACCAACTCTCTCCTTGACCCCCTCCAGTCTGGTTTTAGAGCTGCCCACTCCACTGAAACAGCCCTTACTAAAGTGACCAATGACCTCATCAGAGCTAAGTCTCAAGGCAACTTTTCCCTGCTCCTTCTCCTTGATCTTTCCTCGGCTTTTGACACAGTTGATCACCCACTTCTAATACAAATCATGCGCTCCATTGGTATCTGTGACACTGCTCTCTCTTGGTTTGCTTCCTATCTTCCTATCTGTCCTTGGACCGGTTCTCTTTTCTCTGTAATAATTTTTCACTGAAACCAATTGGTTGTTTCTGTACAGGCATCTCATGATGGTCTGACGCTCATAAAATTGACCTCCAACTTCTTTGTAGTCAAAAATACTGTTGAAAGATACCGGACGCCATTAAAAATGGGTGCCCCCATGTTGACAAACGTCAGTATGAGCCTAGCCTAATTTTCCTTCTTTACATTCCAACCAAAGATAATAGAGGGAGCCTGGGATGGTGCCTAAGACAACAAAACTTTTATAGCAAAGAGTCTCCAAGTTCAGCGATGGGTCATCGAGTGTACAAAAACAGGAACTTCAGCACAATAGGAAACATTTCATCTCAATATCTGTTTCACAAATTGCATGTGTTGTGCAATGGCAGAGGTAACTTCCACTCGAATTTCAGTAAAGTCATGGGCCATTTGGAAAGACTTTTTATCATTTGTTCCTGTTTTGTGCTTATCCCTTCCCCTGATGTCCTGGGCAAGAATACGGATAGACTTTGCACCTCCATTTACATTTTTTACTTTGTTGTTTGAAAATCAATATACTTCCACCACCAGTGAATCCTATGTTGTCCTCATATTCACCAATCTACAAGTCTGCTCCTGTGCTGCCGTCATTTTTTTTGACATCATCGCGCTGTTGCTGTCTCTTTTTGGTTTTCAGAAGAACACAAAATGTAGGAGATGCTGGAACTTCACATTTAGGTTGTTCATTTTTTGATTAAAGCTCAACTTCATCTTTTATTTTTTGCCCCCTTTGCTATCATCCAGCGATCCCCCTGCAGTACCTCTTTTTTAACACAGGGTGTCCTTATTTTGAGCGCTTCTGAGCGCGGCGACCCACATGCACAATGTAATAATAAAAAGAGTGGCTCCAAAGAGGACCCAGCACATCATGTGATCAGTTAGAAATCTAAAAATGTGGGGGGGGGGGGCATTAGCCCCAGAAATAAACTTTAAACCCAATTATATTAGGATCTTTTGAAATATCAGATGTCACACTACGTCCTCCAAAACATCCACCTGGGTATATGATACACATTTGGGTTGTTAAGAAATAGCTGTGTACATTCATCAAATCACATTCACCAGGTATTTTTCTACATTCACCTCTTGCTACTCTACAAGCTGTGAACTGAGCCATTCCAATGCATAGTGCATACTGGCAGACCTGTATGCAGACGGTGCAGATTTCCAAGAATTATAAAACATAGTGAGTGAATTCTGAATTCAAATGTATTAAAGTAACCTCTATTTGTTATGTTAGAATTTCATGTAGGAGAATTTTTCATAACAAGCGAAACAAAAACTGTTTTCTTTAAGCATAGTAATCAAGGGTCATTTGCATAATATCAATGCTATGTTCTAATTGTTTACAGTCCTTGACTAATATTACAAAAAAAATAGATATATTTCTCATTATCAAAAAAGTGCATTTCTTTCACCACCCCCATTCACAAGGGGGGAAAGGTACAGAGGTTTCTCACTCTGTACAGAAATGTCAGATTTTCTTCATCAACACAGCATGATCAATATAACTGCTTTTAACTGATAACAGCTTACAAGTCACAAAGATAATAATGTTACTGAAATTGTTGCAACACCTGGAAAATTTAGATGCTGCAATAGGACCACCCAGTGGTTGTAAGAAGAACTGATTCACTTTATAAAATTAAAAAGATTAAATAGTGATGTATATTGCTACAGATTTTACTATGTGTTAGGGTTACATTGTATCAATTTTCTTTGCAGGGAATGTAAAATTTAGCATTTTAAGTTAACTCCAGGTTTAGAAACTAAACAGCTCTGGAATCAATTGTATAGCCTCTATATATTATATGTTTTTTCTCTGTTTGTTTAGAGTTGAGCTATACAAATTTTACATTTACCTCTTCTGGACATTTACCTCTTTTGGAATAAAAATGTCAAAAACCTTTTTTATGTGGTTGCAAGGTTTCAATGCTGCAGACCAGAGGAGATTGAGGAAATGCTTTTTTCTGCCTGTAGCAGACATAGCATCATCTCAGCTTGGGACAGTTTTAGGCCAAATGGGGTAATGGGTAAATATGAAATGTGTGGGGGTGGCAAATGCACAGCATTCCAGGTCCATGCACCCCTTCCATTTTGCCACTTGGGACTCTAGAGAAGGTTCGGGGCCCAGTTAGCCAAGGAGAAGTAACTGAATTGCTTTTTATGATATAAGAGGAAATGTTTAAAAAGAAATACACTGCTGCTGTAATCTCAGGAATCGATACAACTGAATTTACTAAGTGTCCAAGTAAACATCAGTGAAAGATTTGCAAATGATTCTGAATCTTGCACATACCGTAGCAATGGCAAATTTTCAATCTTACAGGTTAGTAAAGGATTCAGCCCATTTTCTGCATTCTCCACTTTCCAGAGAACCGGTGTGAAGCATTTGTAAAACATTCTTGCAGAATCTGGAATGCATTGGATGAGAATTGTATGCAGCTACAGTGTGTTCCTTTCCTATAAATTACATTGTGGGTTTTTTTCAAGCAAGATTCCTATTTTATTTAATTTAAACTGCTTTTACAAGTCAGTGGAGTACAAAGTGAAAAAATGGTAAAAGCATGACATATACATTCCAAGTGCATTATAAATACATTTCAAAAATATCCATTTTCCCCTAAAAGTTTACATGATGAATCTGTCTGCTATCAATCTACACAAGTCCTTGCTGTAAAATTCTGAACAAATGTTTTTTATGATCTTATTTGGAGTGCCACAAGTTATGCTGTTACTTATCTGTAAGTACATTGATATAGTGCCATATACCTGTAATTACACCCAATAGCCTGTAGGGGTGCTATGAGTGTACAGTAGAATGACACATGGGAAGGCCCCTTAGAATTAAGTAAAACTAGTTTTGGAGAGTCACACATTGGTTTGACATATTTTCTGACATCTTCATTATATGGCTAAACATATTCTAAAGTCACCAATAAAGGTTTCTTGGACATCTCAATGACAGACCACAGGCACAGGAAGTGGTAACCACACTCCAACCTCACTGCCAGTCTGAACAGAACCTGGCCTGGTCAATACAAAAAAACCTTCCTTAAACCATCTACAAATAGCTGGAAGCACACAATTGTCTAAAATGTCATTGTATGGTAATATAGCATTACCAGAACTCAATAACTTGCAGTATGGTCCAAATACTTGTGGCCATATTATGTAATATTTAGAGGAATCCTAATTTCAAACTTGCTGCTGCTAGCTTTTTTATCTATGCCTTTTGCTGAGAATAAATCTAAAATTAGCATGTTATTCAGATTCCATCCTGTAAACTTACTGTATGTTATTCATTCCTACAGAAGTGATGTGATTTAATTCCTGCATTGCAGAATCTGTTTAAATTACAGAATACAGAGAATGGCAGAATGTCCATCTGCATGTATATAGTGACACCTAGTGGAGGATTGCATAACTGCAAGTGATATTACTATTCAGTAGTTCTAGGGCACTTTAGAAGAGCCACAAATATACAGGGAATATTTTTTTAAAGCAGCCAATGACACACCATTCTTATTTCCAAAATGTATGAATGGAACTTTCATTAAAATAAATCAATGACATTTACCTTTACTTCCTCAAACCCTCCACACCTGGCTTCAGTTTGGTCTTGCACCGTTCTTGATTCTTCCTTCGTCCTGGGATGGAGGAATCGCACAGTGCGCCCCTGTTCTTCATTTGTATTCTGGCTTTTGCCTTTTAAAAATACAGGAGGTATCCTCCTGTAAATTAAAAAACAATGTGTTGATATCATTGGGCATGCATGAGATCTGCACTTTTTCTGTCATTGGGGTAAAAGCCCCTAACTAAGGAGCAGGCCTGAGCCTCCTGGCCCCTGGGCTTTGGGTTCCCACTCAGTCTTTACCTTCACAGTGGTTAGGTCTATGGCAATTTATGTTATGTTATGTTCTGTGCTTTCTTTTTGTATTGTGAATTGCAATTTAATCTCAGCAGCTCTAGGACTGCCAGCTTGCAGAGACTCACAGAGAATGTGATCTCTTAACACTATACTAACAGTAATAAAAAATATTTTATACTATTAATGGAAGGGAGGCCAGGGATAATACACTTAAAACACTACTGATTACTCATGCCGCCAAAATGTCCAAGACCCCTATATGTTTGTTATCGGTTGATGCGGAGAAGGTGTTCGACAGGGTGAATTGGACATTTATGTACCAGGCGTTACTCCAGATAGGATTGGGTCCATTGATGGTGGCCAGGATAGCTGCGCTCTACTCAGCCCCTAAAGCTCGGGTGCGGGTCAATGGGAGCCTGTCGGCGCCATTTCCTATTGTTAATGGTACAAGACAGGGTTGTCCACTATCCCCGCTATTGTATGCCATGGAGATGGAACACCTGGCGGTGGCGCTGAGGACAAACAAGTTAGTACAAGGGATACAGATTGGAAAACACCACCATAAGCTGTCCCTGTTTGCTGACGATCTTCTAATGTATATATTGTCTCCACAGACTTCTATACCAGCGATTTTAGAGGAGTTTGGGAAATTTGGGATGCTAAGTAATTTTAAAGTAAATTTTGACAAATCCCAAATACTAAATATTTCACTCTTACCTTCCCAGGTACAATACCTTAGGAACCATACGAAGTTTAGGCACTCTAACGAGAAGCTCAAATACCTGGGGGTCTTTATAACGGCGGACCCGGCTAAATTATTTAGTTAGAATTATGAACCATTGTTGGGCAGATTGAAGGCGGAGTTAGGGAGATATAATTTACTACCTCTCTCTTGGTTTGCTAGGATTAATGCTCTCAAAATGGATGTTTTACCTAAATTACTATATGTCTTCCAGACGATTCTGATTTATTTATCGCAGGCCTTTTTAGGCAAAATGCAGCAGCTGTGCAGAAAGTTTCTGTGGACCTCGAAGCGTCCCAGAATAGCTCTCCGGTATCTTACTAGACTTAAAACCTTGGGCGGTGCGTGATATCAGATGCTACTACAGAGCGGCCATGTTGACTCGGGTGGTTGACTGGTTTCATAATAGGGACCGGAAGAGCTGGGTTCTATTGGAAAATATCTTATCTCCTGTTGATCTTCGCTCCTTATTATGGGTAGACAGGTCTAGGCTCCAATTACACCGCTCTCTTCCAATTGTCACATCTGATCTATTGAGGGAATGGGACGTTCTTGTTTGGGGTAGGCCATGTGTCCTCTAAAATAGGGCCCATGACCCCCCTGTTTGATAATCCCTCGTTCGCACCTGCAATGAACGCAAAAATTTTTTTATCCTGGACGGCCAGGGATCATAGGCAATTATGCAGTATATTACAGAATGGGAGGGTTCCGCCCCTCTCCTCTTTGGACGCCAGGGTGCAGCAGATGCCGAAAGCATGGCTATTACACATCCAATTATCCTCTTTCACAGCGCAATTTCTGGCTTCATATCCCACACAAAGGAGCTTAACGGCATTCGAAATATTACTATGCTCTGAAAATAGGCCGATCCATGTTATATCCCAGGTATACGAGATACTGATCAGAATACATGCTAACAAGGCTCCCACCTACACGAGATATTGGGAAAAAGAATTGGGGGTAGTTATTTCCCCATTAGAGTGGGAAAAGGCTTTTGTTCTGACCCATAAGATGGCTCTTCCCTGTAAGGCCCAGGAGACCAATTATAAAATCATTTCCAGGTGGTATTTATGTCCCACGGATATCCATCGTATCTCTTCTTCGATCTCTGATCGGTGCTGGAGATGTGACTCCCAACGGGGCACATTGTTACATATCTGGTGGGAGTGCCCGGGTATTCGTAAATTATGGGATCAGATAGCCGATATATACAATAGCGTGACTGGTTCTAATTTAAAGCTAACTCCTCAAATGTCCTTGCTGTCCATTCTTCCTGGGTCCATTAAGGCTTGTAAGAGGGACGTGTTTAGACATTTTCTTACGGCAGCTAGAACAATTATACCCCGAAAGTGGAAGCAGCCCTTGGTACCCACCATGAGAGTTTGGTTGGTGGAATTAGAAAAAATACAACATATGGAGAGGTTAATAGCAGAGGATGAGAATAAGACGGAGCAATACAAGCTGACGTGGTCAGCTTGGGACTGGTTCAAATCGATCAATCGACCAATTACCAATCAATCGACCAATTTAAATCGATCTGGCAGTAAACCTTGCGGAGTGTAAGGGAGTTGTAAAGTTTGACATAATTAGGTCTACAGTGGACTCTGTTTGAGAGTTTGAACATGCAAAAGGCCAGTCCGACATTCCCCCCCCTGCCCCTTTCCCAATCCCACGCCTACCCCTGGGCTAACTGTTTTGCCTTTGTTTATGGTTGGGACTCCATGGTGGCATCCCCGGTTGTAACCGGAGAGGTGTTAGAGAGCGGATTTGAAGCTCTCGAGGGTTATTCGAGTTATTGGTTTCCTAATAATTGTTATGGTTTCTCACTCAGGCAATAAACACTGATCGACATGGGGTGTTCCCCTTTTTTGTTTCCTCCCAACCCCCTTATGTTTTTCCCTGTGGTTGACACCATTTTATTTTAAGTATTGATATGTCATTGTAAAATGTCTCTTTTTGTAAAATGTGTTATTGCAATAGAGGGTCGAGAGCCCCCATGTTTATGTATGTGCCATTTTCTTTACATGTTCTGTTATGTTATTAATACTCAATAAAAAGGATTGAAACAAAAAATTTTATAAACTATATTAATTGCATTTTAAGGTGGAGGTTGGGGTTTTGTTAGGTTAACCTTTGGGAACATGCCCCAAAAAGGTTAACTTCATGCCTTAAAAAAGGTTGAAAAGTGCTTTTTATTCTCAATCTGGCCACTAGATGATGCTATGTTCATTTTAATTCACAATGCATACACGCAAATTCCCTTGAGAAGGAAAATAAACACAGCACCACCTAGTGGATATATTCAGGATGACTAATTTTTTCCCAACATCAATGTTATTTTGATGACATTTATCATATTGTTTGCCTTTTGGCACATGTTTCCACAAGTCCTCCCTGCATCCACATCACTTTAGCATCATAGGAAGCCAGTATCTCTCTCAATGCTGGATCAAAAGTGCAAATATTATTACAGTTCGTAGCTGTCCCTCCTAATCAAAATTTATTGGACTGGTGAAATGTTTGTTATATCGTAGTTGCCAGGAAGTGACGGTTTTAGACAACTTCAACAATTTATAGATACTTTCCTCTATGAAATGTCAGACTCATTTTGATTAGGTTCCCTGAGGGTCAGTCCTTTGACCGGTTCTCTTTTCTCTGTACACCTCTTCTCTCGGTAGTCTCATATCCTCCTTTGGCTTACAGTACCATCTGTATGCTGATGACACTCAAATCTATCTGTCCACCCCTGACCTGTCTCCCTCAGTCCTGGATAAGGTCTCAAGCTGCCTGTCAGCCATTTCATCATGGATGTCTGACCGATTCCTGAAACTCAACCTGGATAAAACAGAACTCATCATCATCCCCCCCTCAAATTCCAAATTTCCCCCTGACATATATCTAACTGTTAACAACACTGTTATTCGGCCCTCCCCTCAGGCACATTGTTGTGGTGTAACCTTTGACTGGGCCCTCTCATTTACCCCCCAAATTCAGAACATTTCCAGTCCGGTCACTTTCACCTACGCAACATCTCCAAAATCCGCCCCTACCTGTCCCCTGAGACCACCAAACTCCTTGTACACGCTCTTATCATCTCCCGTCTGGACTACTGTAACATCCTTCTCGCTGGTATTCCACTAACCCGACTCTATCCTTTATAATCTATTATGAATGCTGCAGCACGACTTATCTATCCTCCCCACCTCTCCTCCTCTTTTTCCTTTCTTTCCTCCTTTATTTTTTCCTATCTTCTATACTTCCTTTCTCTTTTCCTTCCATTGCACCCGAGAATCAAATTCAAGCTCCTGTGCTTTGCCTTCAAATCCCTCCACAGTTATTGTCCCACTTACCTTTCTGCCCTGATACAAAAATACCCCCCTAGCAGCTCTCTTCGCTCTTCCAATGACCTACTAATGACTTCCTCACTCATAACCTCATCACACACACAGCTCCAAGACTTTTCTAAACCTGCCCCAACTCTCTGGAACTCTCCTCAACATCCATTCAGTTTGCTCCTACTTTCTGCTAATTTAAAAGAGCACTCAAAACCCATCTTTTCAAAGCTGTGTTTCTTATTATACTCTTCAGTTTTAAATTGAAAAAAAAAAACTGGAGTTGCAATTTAAAACAAAACACAAGAGCTCCAGAATAGCCCTCAAGTTCCTTTAACATTGAGATTACAGGTGAGCTGGAGCTTTTATCCTGTCTTTCAGCAATCAGTGCAGAGGCAATGACATTCCATACCCTGGGTGATTTCAAAAGCCAAAGGCCATACATAGTCATATCCTGAGGTTTGGCACAATAAAATAGCTTAGAAAGTGTACAGTGTAAATCTATTCTCATTATAAAACATGTAAATCTTTGGCCTCTGATGGAATAGGGCACTGCCTCACCTCCGGTACACGGAAATGATCAGACACCTTTTTGGAACCCATTCAAGCTCTCTGTATTCCAAGAATACTCATTCGGGGCTGTTGGGTGCTGTCCAATAGTCATTATAGTCTGGTGTACAGAAAGTGGATTAATTGAGAAATTATCATCCAATGCATATGGGCATTTTAGACAAGTGTTTCATGAAAATGGTATAATCTGACCCAAATCTATGGGCTAGAGGTATAGTTTAGTAATATTTAGTTATAAAGTTTAGGTTCAAGCTACTTTGAGTTAAGGTTGAATTTTGCAGGTTTGTCAGATCGGGCAAAGTTATTTAGATTCAGCCAGGTCGATTGTTTTTAACCATAATACACCCCAGCACAGCAAAGTGTTAGTAATTATACAGATTTACTTTTTCACACTTACTTTATATAGATAACCTCCACACAAGCGCTACATAAAAATGCAGACACAGACCTCAGCAGGTGAATTCTGTATAGGGGCCAAGCTTGCCAGGCCAGGTATTATTCAATGTTACTCCTATGTTCACTGAAATCAATGTGCATGTTATACAGAATAATGGCGGTGCAGGGACATGTACTATTGTAAAGAAGTAAGTATACATTATTCTCAGCACCAGTGGATGTGTAGGAAAATAACAAAGCACCAGAGGATGTAACTTGTGTCGTTTGGGGATTGTGGTTTAAAAAAATGATAAGGGTAGCGTGAATAAAATCACACCATTTAAAACTGATCTCTGGGCAAAATGGGCGAATTCCCCACTACCATGCAACACAGGTCCATGCTTCACCGAAATCCAGTGCTGTTTCTGGGTGTGGGGGACTGCTCATTCAGTGCTGCAGGTGTTTCGGTGATACTTTTGCCATAGTCTCCTACTGCTCTGCAGCAGTGCTTAGAACCGGTATGTCCTCCATGATGCAGTGGTGGAGACTGAGCATCCTCTTCTGTCTCTTTGCATGGACGCCACCACTGCAGGCTCCTTTTCTGGATTCTAAGAGGATCCCACCACTGTCCAGCCAATGGGAAATGAACATTTCAATAGGGAAGGATGACCCTGCCTGCGGTAAAAAGAAGAAACAATAAGGCAAGACTTTTGATACAGCAACCATTAAAATACGCTATACCAGCATTTTCTAGGGACAGACCTCACAGAAGAAGCAGCATGCGTCTCTATCAGTCCAACCCGCCTCCCCGGTACAGTGTCCTATTCAACAGCACTCTAGCACCCTGTTCAGACTCTCCAACATGGTGCCAACACAAGGTATTTTTTACCTTTGCTGCAGCACTTAGCAACTAAAGGAAACCAAAACTTAAAAGAGCAGCAAATTTAGTACTAAATATGCATCCTGATAAATACAGAATGTTAAATTGGTCTTCATTACAGGGTGCATTTATGATAAACAGCAGCATTGATTTTAGCAGATATATTCCTACTGAATCCTTGTCTTTAAATTAAACATCAGGCGTCATCACTGATCTCATTTATTCACATGTAAATGCCAGTTTGAGCTACTGAGCTCTATAAGAAATACTTATTTATACAACAGACAAAGATAGGCCTGATGAAGCCACTTTGATGGTACTCTCTTGGCTATGCTCCTGATTTCTATTGCAATCCCTACTTCCATCAAATGGGGAGGTGTTCTATTGTAGTTCACAGAGGGTAGCTGTGAAAAGATTGTTGCATATATCGGTTCAGCGCATATAATGCTAAATGGATACTGAAATTCAACAAGATGAACTGAAATGTTTCTCCATTCATAGCAAATTAAATATGCCTAAAAATTTCAAACAGCTGCAGGAAAACAAAAAATGACATTTTTAGAATACCTTGGCCAAGTTTGCTATTATTTAAATGTTGGTGCAATTAGTTGAATATGTGCAGTGTTAAGAATCTCCATTTAGAAAAAATCTGAAAAGGACAACGGATAAAACTGTATGTAAAAAGGAATACTTTCCCAATCTGATTACATGCTATAATATGTATAAAGCTACCACTCCCTGTACTTAGGACCTTTACGTGATCCCTTTTACAAGTGCCCGGGCACAAAGGTTCACTATTATCTCTTGTCGAGGGGACTCCCCCAGACAACAGGCTCAATAAACCTACAGTTTCCTTGCTTGTAAAACTACATGTACATTATACACACAGTGATTAACTGTCTGCAGATCAAAGGTAAAAGTGAGAGGATTACTCAGTGACACGCAATCGTAGTAGTGGTAGGCATCAAAGCCTGAATACCACATTATATAAAAAAATAAGTCACAGTGTGAGCTTACATTTATCTAAACCCCACAACCTAATTGTAATATACTGAAGCTTATCTGTTACCATCATGCCTGGGCTTCCATGAGATGTCCACAGTGACAGTTACACTCCTGCATATACGCACTGACACACTGGGCCGTATTTATTAAAAGTCTCCAAGGCTGGAGAGGATACACTTGAACACATTTGCTAGCAAATATCAAATGACTTTTAGGAAATCCTGTCCAGGTTTGCTGGATCACCCAGGTTCACTGTTGAAAGTGTATCCTCTTCAGCCTTGGAAAACTTTAATAAATCCGTGGGATTGACACACATTTGATTACTAAGCACACATACTAACACATATAACCACAATTGCTCTAACATACATACTGAATATCACAAATACACCCAAATGGGATCTCTCTTAAACTCAGCTTCCTCTCCATACTGTACTCTGATAAACTGCTCTGCTCCCTAGCAAAATGGGCAAATGCTACTCTCCCAGGTTCATCGACCATTACTTACAATAACTCCCAGTCCTGTCTTAGTGCAGATAAATTTAGCAGGTCAAAATAATTTGTCTACAAACTTGGCTAGTGCCAATCAATCTCCCTCCCAGGACCAATAAGCCCCCTTAGGATGAGCAACAAATACCAGGGCCCCCATTTTCCTGCACCCTAGGTACTCTCTTGGCTATGCTCCTGATTTCTACTGCAATCCCTACATCCATCCTGTCATCTCCATCAAATAGGAAGGTGTTCTTTTGTAGTTCACAGAAGGTAGCTGAAAAAAGTGAAAAGATTGCATATATCGGTTCAGCTCATAGAACGATACTAAAATTCAACAAGATGAACTGAAACGTTTGTCGCAAATTAAATTAGCCGAAAAGTTTTAAACAGAACAAAACCTATGATACTCCCTAGTCCCCATTCCCTCGAACGGTGCTGGTATTTTTTTTATTCTCCTCTTCCTGAAGACAATCCTTGGCAATCTTGACTGGCCAAGCTGGGATGACAAGTGTGTGGAAGTTCATGCACGTGCACGAGAAGCTGGGATTGCTGGATATCCTATTGACAGATACCCATAGTGATTAGGGAGGTAGGAGGAATTATTGCAGAAGGGATATCGCCTGTCCTTTCCTGCAATAATGGCCTGCCTGATCGTGAAACATTAATTCTGCTCTAATATAGCCGCCCTATTCAAGAACTTGTATACTGCAAGATATTACATTTTTAGTTTTGTGTTTAAGTGAACCTAGGCTCCTTCTGTCTCCAGGGGAATACCGTGCTGATTAAGCCATAGATAATTCTGCTGAAAAGATTAACTGAAAGGCACTTACACAAATTACTGGTGACTGGTCTTTTAGATTGGCATTGCATTGTTTAAGCACAGCTTCCAATGTATGTGTCTCCCTAATGTTATGCCTGAGATCTTGTTTGAACATGACCAGCTGTCCACCTGGAGTCCAGTTTTATCAAAGAATGCTAAGTGCAAGGCATTAGTTGGCCTTTTATTCCTACAGCTGTTTTTTTGTGTTTATTATAAAAGTAAAGCATAAAAGCTATTATAAAAGCTATTTGTGTCTTGTTATAAAAAAAAAAAAACAATTCTCAGGGAGTAAATGAAGTGAAAATAGATATCCAATGATAAATCAAAGATAAATCCTTTATTAGACAATATGCCCTGGAACCTATTAACAGTGTCCCATTGGTAAATTTCTCCTCTGATATTGTTTAAGTGATATCTTTTGGTTCCAGGAACAATGGTCACCAGGAAAAGCCAGTAAACCAGTAAATTTCCCCTAGTGGGGACAAAAGTCAGTTTTAAAAACAAACAGACAGGGGACTCTTTCTTATTATAACGCAAATGAAGAATAAATATTTGCTTTCCTTATACCTTGACTGAAGCCATCTCCTTTGTATGTTGGCGACACAGTCTAGTAATATGAGAGGAAGGGGTAGCCGAACCACACCTAAAGTCTAAATCATAAATGTTAGCACAGCATAATTATTACGGAATTGCATAGTAGCGATAACAATAAAACAAGCTATCCATAGTGACAACAAACATTGTCATACCATGACAAAAAAAAATAATTAGTGATGAATTACTGAGCATTGGTGCTACATAAAGGTGAAAGAGTACTTAGTAACTAGCGTCAGTTTACTGTGTGTTTGGTATAGATTACAATCTCCTGACCTTGAAGTCAATTTTCTATTCGTTCTAAAATTTTTCTAGTCAGCATTAGATAATAAAAATCATATTTAAACATTGAGAAGAAGATAGTCTTTAAACTAATGTTGGCATATGGATTAATATCACCCTTACCATTGCCGCCATTGACCACCCTGGTATTGTAGATGGCAAAGGGTACTTCCATTGGCTGCTGGTTTTTAGGGAGCACTCTCTGTTGTTTTACAATACATAATCAATGCCTAATCAATACATCGATCATCCATCTGAAATGTCCTGGTTTCCAAAGGTTTTTATATTATAAAAAGATTCTCATTCAGTCTGGAGTCGAATCCATAGAAAGCATTGCATAGTACGAGGGAAAGAAAAGTTACTTTACTGTACATGCTGCCTCTTTGATTTCATCTTTACATTTTATAGATCACAGATTTACACACAAATCACCATAGTGTCATCAAAATTAAAACAAAGATTGATGTTTCTGTTGAATGGAATCAAAAGCGACAAATCACACCGCTCAAATCGATGGGTGTTTTGCAGGTACAGTGGTACCTCGGTATAAGTCCGCTTTGGAATAAGTCCAACTTGGTATAAGTCCTGTTTGGACACGAAATATATTGCTTGGTATACAACCTTTGTGCTAGAACTTGTATGGGTCAAAATGAGTCATAACACCACGCGCTCCCCTTATTTACCTCTCCCGAGACAAAGCCACGACTGCCCACGAGCGTCAGTATGCCAGTTACTACCATTCAGTGAACAACCCGCGCCATAACTCTGTGAAATACAGAACATCTCCTCCTCCATTCTCAGCACCATCCTAGTAGGCACTAGACTCTTCTCAGCAAAGTAAAGTGAGGTTACATTTTCATATATTTCATCTAATTGCTTTTATTATTTTATTATTATTGATTTAATTTTTACAATTTATTATAAATAATATGCCAATAACAATATTTTTTTTCTTCATGGGAACAGATTAATCAGTTTCCTTTTATTTCTTAGGGGAAAAATTTGTTTGGTATAAGTCCAGTGATCTGGAACGGAATAAGGACTTACCGAGGTACCAAGGTACCACTGTATAATACTTTTTTGAGCGGATGTGACAAAAATGCAGTTCATGTTTTACAATATAATTTGGTCCTGCAAGATCTTCTCTCTATGTTGACTCATAATACCCGGTACTATCCATGTGTCATTTAAAACTTCAAAGCCTGCAAATAGTAAAATGGAGAGGTCAGTGTAGTGGCATGAGGACCATTCAGCACTCCAATAACTCCAGAGAGGCCAGTTGGGCTCTGGATGGATCTCAAGTCATTTCATCATGATGTTACCCTACTATTCAGTAGTATTGGATGCCACTGGTTGTAGGGGCAGCCTAAGTTTTATTACTGGACTGTTTGATGGAGGGAAAGAGTAAATGGTATATTCAATGGCTGCAAGAATGTGAGAAATTGATTTACTAAGCAAACTCATTAATGTGAACTTTTCCAGTAAAGCACAGACAAGGGATTTACCTAAAGATAGACTTGCCATTAAGCTGGATGGTGACAGTCTATGTACATAGTGGCACCATTGGTACCGACCTTGTCACTACTTCTTTCACTACTCCATCCACTAAAAGCCCCAATGTCAACAAGTATGAGATGATAAGGGGAGTACAGATATCTCTTTGTTGCTGCCACTGCATTGTAACAGTCCTCCAGCCTAGTGATTTGCTGTATATGGGATAAGGTCATGGTCTTAAAGTCTTAGGTATTTGTGCCAGCTGAGACAGATAAAGGAGCAATGGGGAACCACTGGCATGGCAGGGAAAAGGGATTGCAAAGACACTGTTACATTGCCCTAAAATGACAAGGGGCGGCATCTCTTTTATGTATACACAAACCTTAGGCTAGGTACACACTTGCAATAATTATCGTTTGAAAACGAACGATTTTTCCCGATTTTTTTAAACGATCCTATTGTGCACGATTCTGTACATGCTATACAATCCACCAACAATGTACACACTAGATACGATCATTTAAACAATCGTTCAAATGATCAGATGATCAGTCAAACGGTACAAGAGAAAGTGTATCGCAGAACAATCCAAGATCACTGACCGAGCGTACACACAATAGATTACAAACGATCGTCGCCCAATCAGATCCGCCAGGGCCGTTGTTCGTTTCCAGCGACATTCCTCGTTCGCCGCTGTTATTGAGCACTTTTTTTGTTAACAATTATCGAACAATCTGTCATGGATCGTTCGTTTCCAATGACAATTATTGCACGTGTGTACGCAGCCTTACACTCCACAAGTTTTGGTGGTGTCATTCTTTATGCCAGTTCCTCATTCTTCTGTAATAATCATTCAGTGGCTCCCTAAGCAAGACTGGCATTGCCAACCTAGGATGTGTTTTACTTTTGGAGTCCAAGCTGAACCATGAGCAAGCAGAAGTGTACATAACTAATTTGATCTGATATCAGTCTTTTTATTACATGTAGAGTAGAGCTGGAATGGGAGAAAAAGAAGCAGTAGATAGAGACAATCAGCATTAGGATAGGATAGGAGGGAAAGCTGGCAGAGAGATGAGGGCATCATTGTGCTGCTTCTCTTATACCTGCCCAATCTCTAGTTCTATAAACTGCTCATTGACTATGTTTAAAGTGGGATTAAAGTTCCACTTTGAAGAATAAATGATCAGGGACATGATTATTGTAGAAAGGGACAGGTGATGTCCTACCTGCCGAATTGCTTTGAGTATCTGGGAAAAAAAGCTGAGCTGTGTATGCAGAATGGGCACATACCCAGCTTCCTCTGTGCATGCCCGGAATCAATGAACTGTGCAGGAGTTACGTCATCCTTGCCCTGCCACTGAAGATGGCTGAAGATCACAAGGTGGATGTAAAGAAAGAAGAAGAGGGACCAGGAACAGGTGAGAAAGTGGTATGTACTTCTGCTTATTTTGTGATTGCAATGTATGTTGTGGTCACAGTGTCACTTTAAGCAATTCCATTTATTGGCCAACATAATACACACGTATTAAAACATGTTAGCTTTCTTCATCGGGCATTGTCAGACATATAGGGCCTGATTTATTAAAGCTCTCTAAGGCTGGGGACGGATACACTTTCATCAGTGAAGCTGGGTGATCCAGCACACCTGGAATGTTCCTGGATTCAAAACATTTGCTACCAAATAACAAATGACTTTGAAGAAGTCCATTCCAGGTTGGCTGGATCACCTAGCTTCACTGACGAAAGTGTATTCTCTCCAGCTTTGGGGAGCTTCAATAAATCAGGGCTTTAATGTCTGATCAGGAGCGCATTTATAATGAGAAGAACTACGTCTGTAATAACTTAGACAACTTTACTTTTAATGAAGTAGTCTTTTATGGCTTCCTTCCATCCAAAAGAGCCAAAGCGAGAGCTCCCTGCACCATTTAGGTACAAAGGTTGCTTTACATCTGGCCATATAGTGGTTGATGGGTGCATGGCATTGGGTACATGGGTGTCGATCATTTACAACCATACACCCAACACTGATGCGGGCGCGCTCACTAGCAACCACGAGCCAAAGCCAGAGCTCCTTGCACCCTTCAGGTGCTTTACAGCTGGCCATATATTGGTTAATTGGTGCACTACCAGGTAAATCACCTTTTCATATCAGTGCTTTTACCAGGATTACCACAACCACCACAAGCCAAAGCGAGAGCTCCTTGCACCCTTCAGATGCAACAGCTGCTTTACACCCCCTCATATATCAGTCAATGGGTGCACATCCAGGTAAACCATCCATCTTTCTGATATCCATTGTTGACCTGGATCACCATGATGCACCCATTGAGGCTGAAGCACTCCCTAGCAACCAACAGGAGCGCAACCAGGAAGGCCCTGTGGTTACTGTAAGCAGTATCGGGTGTTGTATATTTGTCTTGTATTGTATGTTCCTATTGTATACTTGTCTTTTCTTAGGGCTTCTTTATACTCTTTGGAAAGGAATAGTTAAAGCTTTTGAACTTTTTATTTTGCATTGACCACTACTCCACCACAACCATAACAATGACATATCAGCAGGCACTGCTGTTCATATTCTCTCAGAAAAAATATAAAGTTTAATATTTCTATTTTTTACTTTTGTGCAGGGTGAGGAAGAGGGTCCCTATCACACCTGTCCCCAGGCCTCGGGGAAGAAGAATGGCAGAGCCCTCACCTCACAAGAATGCCGGATGCAGCCCCCGCCCACCTCTTGTGTAGGAGCGGCGTGGGCGTGGCCTGTGTGTTTATCTGGGTGAAGTCCCAGGCTGGGGCACAGTCGGTACCGACAGCTCTGCACTGATGGCTTATCCTGGAGGGGGCTACTACCCGGCCGGTGGGGTAAGTCTATCTGCCCTGGGGGTAAATGACAATAGCTGCACTCTGTCGTATTCAATGGGGAATTGCAGCCCAGCCATTATTGGCTTGTATGGGCGGAACACGTCAGCAACAACGGTTCTCTTCTGATAACAACCAATCAGATCTCAGTTTCCACCAACTTACATTTATCATATTAAAGAGAACCAAGAGACCCCTCCCTATCACATATAGCAGCTTTACATTAAAAGAAAAATTAAAAAGTGGTCCTAAACTTAAATTTTTTACTTTACATAAAAGAGTTGTCTACCCTTTTATTTAAAGTAATTTTTTTTGCAAAAAAAAAAAAGGGGGTGCAGCACCTGCCCTTTCTGTCTGAATCACATGCGCAGTGAGATTGGCAGTCTTTTTCCCCATCTACGTGTACCCGATCTCGTGCCTGTGTACCCGATTTTGTACGGGTACAAAAATGGATGCTAGGACAACGTGGGACCCAAATGAAGAAACTCCACGATGGATGGATCTGCGAGATTAAAGGTAAGTGTTTTTTTTTTTTTCTGCATTAAGTTCCACTTGACTATCGGACCAGTCGTTATTGCAGAAATGAGACAGACAATGACCCTTCTACAATAATGCATATTACTACCTGAGCACCACCCAGCTAGCCATGTGTAACTTGGCTTTTGAATACCCCGCATTCCTGGATTCCCTTCCCGTATGCCGGGAATATATGAACGCCCAAGCACCTGCACGGTTACAAAATCTCAGCACAGCCAATCAAGATGGCCGATGATCGCGCCTTGGACGGATCAATGGGTTTATTTCTGCTTCAAATATATTTCCCTTATCTTCAGCTTCCAACCTTGGGATGAGGGGCATCATTCCACTTCTAGTGACATCCCTGGGGATGCTGAGCACCCCAGATCTCATACAGGCCATACACTGGTTGATCATTTATAAATAAAATAATTTTATTAGATTAAACAATAAATCATTGTTTGATGCATATTTACTATTCAATACAGCAGGGTCACCACACGGCATTGCCTGTTGCTGTAGTAAATATCAGGAAGGGCTTTTATCGGATTTCGGTTGTCAAAGCCGGAAATACCCGACAACCAGCAATTATTCCTCTGCAGTATGGAAATATATGTACTAAAGTTTCTTCCCAAGTCAATACATAAAGTGATAATTTACAGGGTTGGGAATGTTTGTTCTGCACCTTCCATCCACCTGCCCTTGGGGAAGTCCTGGTCATGTGGCCCCAAACCCTGCAGTATGGACACCAGGGGCAAGTATTCATGCTTTTTCCTTCACTAATAGGATGATGTATAAGAAGGTGGACGGGGATCTGATTAAACTGTCCTTTTTTTTTTTTACTGCAATGTCTCCATCAAAAAAAGATGGTTACGGATCAATTTGCATCATTTTCTTAAATTACCCCATTATTGTTTCCTAACTTCCTAAGTTCTATATTCAATTACTTTTCATGGCTTTAGTAATACTCTGTAACATGGTGATCTGGCAGTGGTGTTGCATTGTATGTTTGTTGATGAAGTAATAAGATTTACTTCCCTTTCTGTGGTCTTAAAATGACAATGTAGAGTGCAGGGTAAGTCCACACAAATAAAGCTAACTAGGAAGTTTAAAGAGAACCTGTCACTAATTCTAAATATATTGGCTTCCTGCAAATACTCGCCTCTCCATGCTGCCTCAGATAAGAGAAATCCCCAGGTCCAGTTTCTTCCACAAACAACGCAGTTTCCTGACTTCCCTGCTGTTCTCATTGGCTCTTCCTGCCATTTCCATGTCATTAGTGATTTCTGTATTGACATGGATGATGGAGGGGAGATATCAATGAGAAGAGTGGGGGTGAAGAAGATTGACACTTCTGGTGTTGGTTAGATAGGAAGCTTTATATAATAATTCCAGGGGCTGACATAGGGAAGTGCAAAGTGTGCTGCTGCACAGGCCCCTGGACCTTCCTTAACCAACAGGGGCCCGTACAAGTGCCCCAAATCAGTTCTGTACAGGAACCCACTATGTATGCCATTAAATGATACCCAGTGTTCTCCCCAGAAATTTTTTTTAAGCTGTGTGGCACCCCCTGTGTTGCGACACACCTTTTCAGTAACAACCTGAAAACAGCTGTGTGGTTACTAAAAAGTGTCGGGTGGTGCACCCAGCTAAAAGGGGCTGGGGGGAACACTGGATACCTCTTTATTAGATTGAAGTTTAGTATTGTGGACAGCTGGCAAGAATACTATTCACATATTCCAGGCAGCACTCCGGGCTTTGCAACCCTAGGTCCCAGGTTCAAATCTTTTCTGCATGGAGTTTGCAGGTCCTCCCCATGATTGCGCGGGTTTCCTCCGGGTACTACAGTTTCCTCCCACAATCCAAAAACATGCAGTTAGGTTACTTGGCTTCCCCCTAAAAATTACCTTAGACTGTATTAATTGCATATGACTATGGTAGGGACATTAGATTGTGAGCCATATCAACTAGTGATATGGCTATAGTCTTTGTACAGCACTGCGTAATATGTCGGTACAATTTAAATAATATGTAATAATAATCATAAAAGGGACCTGTCTTATGTGGAACTTTAGGATTGCAACAGGGTTCCTTTATGGTCTCAATTACATCTGTGCAAGAAGCTAACACAAATCTATAACCATGCTCTGTGCAGCAAGTTGCCATGCATTTTGTGGTTTTGTGTGAACTTCAAAAAACACAGCACAATAAAATATGCATGCGCCATTCTTTCTAACATGGTGCACCACAACGTACAATACTTCATTACTGTACATTGTGTTGTCCTTTCATGAAAGCAAGGTGTGTGGCATTGCCATCCAGAAGGATTTACTGCAACGTGCCAGCATGTGTAATTTCACAGATTTGTATTCACAACCATGACTGGTAAGCGGGTCATCTATTGTTTAAAATGTGGCTCATTCAAGTTTTTGATTAAAAACACACAAATGTGAATACAACTTACCGTATTTTTCGCCGTATAAGACGCTCCGGAATATAAGACGCACCCAATTTTAAAGGAGGAAAATCTAGAAAAAAAGTTTCTGAAAGATTATTCCCCTTCTAATCACTCATGTGCCATTCATACCGGTATTCCCCTTCTGATCACTCATGTGCCATTCAAATTCCCTTTCTGATCACTCTGTACCTTTCAAATTCCCTTTCTGATCACTCTGTGTCATTCAAATTCCCTTTCTGATCACTCTGTACCTTTCAAATTCCCCTTCTGATCTCTCTGTGCTTTTTTTCTATTGTACGGCAGTTAGGACAGGGAACAGCAGGTGGCGCTGTGCTGGCTTCTTTCGCTTTGCTTTACAGACTGGAGAAAACACGATGCTGGCAGAGGAGAGAAGAGAGACTCGCTGCTGCAGAGACACACGCAGGATCGGGTATCGGGTGAGTATAATATTTTAATTATTTTTTTTAACACATTTGTCGTATAGGACGCACTAACTTTTCCCCCTAAGTTTTGGGGAAGAAAAAGTGCGTCTTATATGGCAAAAAATACGGTAATTGTTTGTGGGTTTTTTTCAAATCTAAAAAGAAATTGCGGTATTTAATGGCAGCTAATTAGCTTTCTAAGTTCAACACAATAATAATTTACTTTTCAATTTTGAAGCTATGATGTTTGATAATTTACCCATTTGCTGATCTACTCAGTTAATCATTTATAATTAAAGAGAACCTTTTACGATAGGAATTCTGGCAATTTTATCTCATGGTGGCTCAGTGGTTAGCACTCCAGCCTTGGCAGCGCTGGGTCCTAGGTTGAAATCTTATCCAGGACACTATCTGCAAGACGTTTGCAGGTTCTCCCGATGTCTGCGTGGGTTTCTTCCGGGTACTCCGGTTTTCTCCCACAATCCAAAAAACATGCAGTTAGGTTAATTGACCCCTGTAAGGTTAATTGTCCGTAGACTGTTGTAATGACATATAAGTATAGTAGGGACATGTGTGAGCCCCCTTGAGGGACAGCTATGGACATGACTTTGGACTTTGAACGGCTTTATCAACGTTTTTAGTACCAGCGACAATTGCCCCCAGGACAGATGGAATGGGATTGTGGGCCTGATTTATTAAAGCGCTCCAAGACTGGAGAACATAAACTATCATATGAGAACCTGGCTGATCCAGAAATTGTATAATGGATCTTGTTCAGGATTGAAAGCATTTCCCAACTAATAACGAAAGATTTTTAGGAAATCCATTCTAGGTTCACTGGATCACCCAGGTTCTCCCATAATAGCCTAACTTCTCCAGTCTAGGAGCGCTTTAATAAATCAGACTCTATGTTCCCAGTAGGGACGCAATAAAACTTTCAAACCTATTTTATGATATTTGTACATCCACATAAAAGCAACTACCCTGAGCATTTCTCATGCTTGGACTTTGCATTTGGGTAGGGTCCTAGTTTATGGCTGGCTGATATCAAAGTCAGCTCAGACTGGTTGACTAGAAACATTGGAGGACCCACCCTGATCATTACCCCAGTTTGCCCACGTTTCTGTTGTGGCTTGTCGACCTTGTAATTTTTTGTCTCTTTGTGAGTAATAAAAATCGTTGAAATCTGATATTTGGCCAAAGTCCTGAATTTTATTCTGCTTCCAACAGGCTACTTTCGCAAGCAAAAGATGGTGAGTACGACTGTTATGCTACGTACACACATCAGATGATTGTCGTCCGATAATCGCCTCAGGGGTGATATCGGATGAGAATCTGGTGTGTGTACTGTGCTTGTCGTCCGTCCTGGCAGATCCACAAATGAGGAATGATCATAATGGAAGTGAACGGGAGAGAGGGCAGTGGGGTCTCGGTCCATTGTTCTCCCCTCTCCATGGAGCAGACTGGCGCTTGTTCATGCATCCTGCAGTCTTTTTGTTGTTGGAAAGGATCATGAAAGGAAAGGAAATCCTTTCCAACAACAATTTTTGAACGTCTGTACACAGCCTAACTTTCACCTGTACAGGAGAGTGAACCTCACAGTTTAGTGAATCGTTCCCCTTATGGTCTATGGTTGCTATAAACACATAACTGAGGTGTATGGTAACACAAAGTGTAAAAGACAGGTTTACGGGAAGGTGTGTAATCATTTGTTACTCTGATGCTGCCTATTGCTATGAAATGTATGGGCTATAGCAACTGAAGTTAAAATATATATACCTGTTTCTGTGGTTGGTGTAACCTAATAGTCATGTGGTGCCAGGGCATGTCATATGGTCCCGTCCAATACTTGGGCCTCTCATCCAATACCTGGGCCCACTATGGGCCTCTGTTGATGCAGGGGTGTGAGTCTTTGCACATGAAATAAAAATGTCTTGTGTTAAATAATGATGGAGAAAATTTATCATAGCAGAGACGCCATCCTTACAAATACATGAATGACATTGGACACCCGCTGTAAACATGCCATGGCATGCCGTAGTGATAATCATCAGACGTGTGTACATGGCCAACAGCCTGAGTGGCCTCCAGTGGAATACTTTGCTGTGGAGTGGCAGGATTTCCAGCTTAATGCATTGAGTTTAAATGCTTTTCTGCTAGCTGTCCATTGATAATTATCTATGCTGGGATTTGTGGTGCAGGACAGCCAACCAGCTTTCAAGGTTCAGTCACTTAATGTGCAAGAATCCTTTCCTAATTTGCATGCATCCAGTTTTCAGATGTGGCGCGGAGAGATGGGGTTGTACAAAAAAAATAGATGAAATATAATTTCATATATAATAATTTCATCATCCCGTGATTCAGCAAATGTTGCTTGGAGAATGAAACTGCCTAATGAGCAAATTCTTAGACGCCATGTTCCCCAATATATGGCTATGGGGGGGGGTTGATGGCTAATAAATGTCTCTGCTACATGAAAGAATAGAAGACCCACAACTCCATGTCATGTTGGTAGTATAAAGGTTTTAGTTTTTGTTCAGAGTTGTCATACCAGCCTGGGGAGGAGAGATTTTCATGAAATGAGAATGAGGATTGCTGGGTGTATTGTGAGCTGACCTGCCAGTGAAACTCCATATCCTCCATTGTTGTCATTATTCTAAGGTATGCAGTATAGGTGGTGCCACTCCCATCCATTTCACAGCTTCTGTAGTATTTCTATAGATGTAGAGTAGCAGGGCTGGAGTGTAAGGAGGAGAAGCAGGACAATGTGCTGACAAGGATAATAGGAGTGACAGGGAGATCAGCTCATCGATGTGCTGCTTTCTTTTCACTGTCCAGTCATAAGCAGGACCAGGTCCAGGAAATCCAAGATTTAGAGGAAGTACCTTGATTAATGCAGCGTTCTATAAGTGATATTCACTTAAATAGGAATCCATGGGGAGGGTAAGTTAGGGCATTTGAGGGTGGCTCCTGCATGAAGATGGGTCAGGTGGTATATACAGGAAGGTCAGGACAATAACTGATACTATGGGGCAGCAAAGTGTTATAGTAAAAGAAACTTTAGTGAATGCATACCTTGTGCAAGAATGCAATCCTATGAGCTATACATTAATACATGCATTTTTTTTTTCTTCCTCTCTAGTTTGGACCACCTCCTGGTGGATACCCCCAACAAGATCCTATGTATGGCTATTTTCTACAGATTGCAGGCCAGGTGAGTCTTGTATTACACCACCCCAGGAATTTGAAGACAAACCCAATATCCTAAGAAATATATCCTCCTATCTGTAAATCGGTATTGTCCTTTCAGTCACATGGCTGAAGGGTGGATAGCAGGCATTATGAAGTGTTCCCATACTGTGATGGACTTCCTTCCTAGAATGCTGCAAGTCTGGCATGACAAAACAAACCCACCTTTGCATTTCACAAGGCAGGAGTTGGCGTCTGAATGACAAGAGTAAGGGAGGACTTCTTCTTTTGTCAGCCTCTATCTGGCTAAGAAGGTTGACAAGCCTTGGCCACGTGCACACACATACCAGGACAAAAGACTAAAAGGGGTGCCCACTTTATACCCACCTAGAACCAACAGTATTCACACTACTTGCAGTTTAGTTCTAGGTGTATGGATCCATGGGTACATTATATACACATTACATCATCAACAGAAATAGACAAACTGCAAGGACAAGAATGAGCAACAAATGGATTTTTCTGGCTGCTGTAATCTTTGTTATAAATTTGTACATAACCAAACTGTATTATTTATTATTATTTTTATTATTATAGTAAACATGATTTATATAGCACCAACATATTATGTAGCGCTGTACATTTATAGGGGTTGCAAATGACAGACAGATACAGACAGTCACACGGTAGGAGGAAAGGACCCTGCCCAAAAGAGCTTACAATCTAAGAGGTGGGGACGTATCACACAGTAGAAGGGAATTATTATTGGAAGCTAGTTGTCTCCTCTGGCATCCCTAGTGCCCTGTTGCATTGCCTGTATTGGCTAAGCAAAATTATATCCCTGGAGGTGTCTATGCAAATACTGACCAACAATAAAACGGAATTTGCATCTCTGGGATCCTGAGGCTGCTATGGTGAGATGAGCACTTATAGTAAAGGTGTGATGGTGCCTGATATCCTCCTGCAGCCTTAATTGTTATTGATCAATAGGAAAATGTTAGTAGAATGTTTTATATGCATAACCTAACATTAAAGCACAGATGAGTGAAACAAAATAGCAAAGCCTGATGACAGTGAAAGCAGTTATCTTGTTTCCTTTTAATAAACAGAATATAAATTTTCTTCATGTAGTTTATAGCTAATGAATGGAAGGTCCTCTGATTAGTCATTTACATCAAGTCATATAAAAAAATGTTCAATACAAAATTAAGTGATCAGAGGCTGATGCATTCTCTAGGTTTACGGTGAGAAGCCGACTGAATCAAGCCGCCAGGATTGATGAAGGATGACTTTAAAGGAACTTTAAGGGCTGACTTTATCACATGTACATTCTTTTCCTATTGATTGCTCCTGCCTGGAGGTATTTTAGCAAACTTTGCGATAACAAGTGGTGTTCCCTTGCAGGATGGTCAGATAGATGCTGAAGAGCTGCAGAGATGTCTCACTCAGTCTGGCATGTCTGGATCATACAAACGTAAGTTGCTGGACCACCAATGAAGATCCAATATTAATATATCCCATAGCAGCCAATCAGAGTGCACTTAGCACAATGCCTAATTCACTTGTAACTTGCACTCTAATCAGGTGAGGCACAATCTATCACAGAGCCCCCCTTAGAAGATGAGGGGCCAATATTGTACCCATTTGTGTGCAAATAGGAGAGGAAACCAGAATATATTGAGTGTTCTCCCCGGCACCTTTTAGCTGGGCGCACCACTCAGCACTTTTCAGTGACCACCTGGCTGTTTTTAAGTCGTTATTGAAAAGTTGGGTCACAATACAGGGGCTGTCACTCGCCTACAAATTTTTCCCATTCGGCTTAAAAAAATTTCTGACTTGAACACTGATATTGGATCTGTGTCTGTAGGTTTAAGTTATTACTTTATTATGTTTACTTAGCCATGGGTCAGCTATTAATTAATAATTAGGAAGCACAATGTCGATATTGTCAACAAAGCGACTATATGATATCTACCAACACACAACCAGCTTAAAAAAAAAACAAAAAGTTTAAAGCGGAACTAGACCCTTTTGTGACTCACCTGTCCATGTTCCATGGAAAGGAACCACCTTCTTCCTTCTCTTCTTCCTCCCAAAGGAGATATTCAACCATCTTGATTCATCCCAGCACACGCAAGGCAAGCTGGGTTGCATGCGCAGATCAGCTATATTGCCAGAAACCCAGATCGGGCATCCAAGACTATTTTGATTGTTGCAGAAAGGGACATCGCCTGTCACTTTCTGCAATAATACCCTGCCTGATGTGAGCATTTGTAAACATGGAACTTGGTTCCACTTTATTTCTCCATATTTAGGTCTGCTCTATATATAACTTAAACTACACAGTGTATTATTCTGTATGTTCACTAGCTGTACTGAGGCGGTATGTGAATTTCAGGCCATGCTGGTGATGTACCGGTAATTTCATTATGTGACTCTTGTTTTTTGTCTTTATAGCCTTCAACCTGGAGACTTGTAGACTGATGATCGCCATGCTAGACGTATCCTTCGTGTTATCTACAATTGCAGATTGTTACTTTAATATTGGACTTGACTTACTTATTCTACCCTAATCTGGGATATATGTGATATTTGGTTCTTTCTTCGCCCTAGTAAGATGAGTTTCAGCCATATCAAACAGTCCTGAAGCACCTACAGGGCAAAATCGGGCTTCTGGGTTTTATAGAAGTGAATAATTACATATAAATTTTTTAAATTGATACACGGTGAAAGGGTTGGACTGATTCTCTATCTAATGCTGGTGAGCATTATCATCAGAAAGTGATTAGAAAGCCAACAATTTTGAACGAAAGATGAGGGGAAATTTGTACCCACTGTACACCAATTCTGATAGTTACCGTTTTGGGCTGGGTGCACACCTTTCCATCTGTAGTAAAATGTGTCTTAATAGTTTTTGTGTTGCACCTCTTTTGACCAGTAAAGAAGTTGTATTTAGCTGCTGGCCTGAAGTGTGGCTTTGAAAAACGTTCCCATTTGTATTTGCACATATTAAACTTTTTTATTTTCCTCTTGTCCCTGGGTATCACCACTAGAAGTACAGTTGGTAATATGCTGGTGTTGCAGTAATAATACTGGCTGTTTAATGTGTGTATTTCTACCAGGACTATTTTGTGCTTTTCCTTAACAGTTCCTTATACAGAGGGACATGTCGGGGAAGATGGGCTTCAATGAGTTTAAAGAGCTGGGAATGGTGTTGAATGGCTGGAGACAGAACTTCATGAGTGTGGACACAAACAGGAGTGGATCAGTGGACGGGGGGGAGCTTCACAGATCTCTGACCTCCATGGGTAGGTACAAGGAGAGCCTAAATGTTGCCTGTGTGTTCTTGTTTTTGTCCTCAGGACAGGAAGTGAGGCAAAATGTTCCCTATTGGACACAGATGTCCCAAAAAAAACCCATCTGGATACAAACACCCTGTAACATGGTGACATAAACACATATGCACAGTCACAGGAATGGGAGGGGGTATGGGGGTCTTAATTATATACACAATTGTGTAGATTTGAATATAGTGGATAAAGCTGAGACCCCCTTTGTCTTTCACTTCCTATCATGTGTCACCTGGGCAGCAAGGGAGTTTCCCCAGCAGTGACCCCCTACTCCATTTTATTTTTTCTTACCTCTGTCAAAAGAGAAAGCTTAACCAAGACCAAGGAATTAACCTGACGCAGGGTCCAAATTTTCTCACATCACAAAAAGCCGTACTGAGCGTCTAACCCGTCACTCTATTCACCACTGTAATACAGTTTTGGATGCAGATTTTAAAGATTACCTCATGCAAAAATTTTTGGATAGAGTGGAGAAGAACTTTTGCCATGTTTCCATTGCTTATCCAGGCTGCATTGGTCAGTCACTGAGGGGAATTCTCCAACAGCAAAAACTTTTTTTTTTTTGGAAAACAGAGGGCTTGAACCCGTCAGATTTTTATGTCTGTATTATTGTTACAATTTTTTCCTCACTTCCTGCCTATTAAACCAATGTCAGCAGGACAGGAAGTGAAGTTAAATCTAATGGATTCGCAAAAAGTGTTAACCATTCTCTGCTCTATCCCAAACTAGAAACTTTTTTTTTTTTTGGATAGGGGTACAGGTATAAGGAAATGTGATCAGGTTAACCTCTAGCTGGCTAGACAAATAGCAGTTGTCACTTCTTTCTGTTTTCAGGGTACAGTCTGAGCCCCCAGGCCCTGAACCTAATCACCAGGAGGTACAGCACTCATGGCAGGATCACCTTTGATGATTACATCACATGCTGCGTGAAGATCCGAGCACTGACAGGTAATGTCACCAGCCACAGGGATTAAGCGGGAACGTTGCAAGCAGAATATTTATTAACTGATGTATGTATATCACTTGCAGAGGCTTTCAGAAGGAGAGATGTGTCACAGCAAGGAATGGTGAATTTCATGTATGATGATGTGAGTACTATGCAGGGAATCCAATCTTTATATAAAGTTGTGTGTTTTCCAGTTATGTACTCATTGAAACTACTTATCTTGTGGTAATTCCTTAAATATACCTGTAACCATGAAATATGTTCTGAGGAAGCAATTCAAAAGGAATATCTGGCAGTTGGTGTATATGAATGTTAAATTGAATCCTCAGTTTGAAGCTGAAGTGAAGTTCTCAGACTTCCAACCTGTAGATAGGTCTGGAATGATCGACAGTGCAAGTAATGTCGTTGCTCTGGAACAAGAAATTGGCCGAGGAGTCAGGCTGATTCCATCAGGCTTCTCGCATATATTTCCTGTTTTTCCAGACAATCCCTCAACCAAGGGCACAATATGTACTGGGGAGTTGGGGGGTATCAGAATTCTGTGGGAAACCATAAGTCTAGAACAAGCCATGGGAGCGGGTAAAGTTACCTTGGTCCAATGTAGCATTGTGGAGGGGAGTGGATGTATAGAACAGATTCATCTTTGTAAGAAGCACTTTCACTGACTTGTTTTTCTTTCTTCCTAGTTCATACAATGCGTTATAAGTATCTGAAGGAGCCCTCAAAAGGAACTCGCCATTCCTGGCACCGGCGTACTGTTATTACCAGAAGTGCTTGTAACTGTAACCGCTTATGTGCATTTAGTCATTTTATTTTTTTAATAAATGAATTATGGGCAGAGGTGTTGACTTTATTTGCAGAAAGTCTGTACAAAAATTATACAGACATTGGTGTAAGAAATTAGAACATCTGCTTTCTCACAAGGACATAATCCTAAAACAAGCATCCTGTAGGGCAGTGTTTCTCAACTGGAGTTCCTCCAGGGGTTGCTAGTGGTTTCTTGAGCAATGAGCAGTTTATGCTTCTCAGGCCAGTTACGTTGACACAAATTGTCTTTTTGGCTATCTGTATGGGTGCCATTCTTCCTACTGACCACCACAATAATATACTGTGAGCTGTGGATATAGCAAATATAGAAAGGGTTCCTTGGAGACCTGAAAGATTTTTCAAAAACTGGTCAAGAAACACTGGTCTGGGATTATCATTTATCTCCTGGCTCAGAGATGACAGGTATGTCAATTCTTGAGCTGTGTTCAGTCATCTGGCATAGATTAGCCTCTGACCTTGTGATTAGGTATATAGTTACAATCTGCAGGCTGATTGCTAGTTGTGAAGACTGAGGAAATGCTCCCTCCTGTCTGCAGAAGACTAAGCATTTGAAAAGCTTAGAAAAAGTAATAGGACTGGAGCTTAAGAATGCAAAATGGAGACTAATACATGCATTTTGACAGCACATTATTTTTCATGCAGACTTGTTAGTTGCCCATTCACCTCTTTACTGTTGCTGTATCTACTTTCCTAAGTGCTGCTCATTCCTAAACCTTATCAAGTGATTGCAAGGTATCTTTAGGCTGATATCCAGCATCTCAGACTCTGGAAGTGTCTAATGGCATGAACACACAGATTTTGAAACTCTAGAAAACTTTAGCCTGGAAGTGTTAATGATTTCCTTTTCTGTAGAGGACAAAGAATGAGTCACTGAGGTGAAAATGAAATCATGTTTTTCATTCAGATTCACACATTCAAAAGTGAAAATTGCTGTAATTGAAAATATTGATAAACCGTGACCTATTTTGGGAATAAAAGACTTAGTGGCAGCATTGCAAGATTATCAACAGATTGGTATTTCAACTTTGGTTGATCACCATGCAGAATCTGTGTGCCTGTTCAGTTCACATCAACAGCTGCCAAATGCTGAGCAGTTCAAAATAAACAAGCATTGGCATTGTTCTGATGGATGGTCAGCAGTGTCATCACCCAACTCCATTTATCCCGTGTGGCGAAGATTCTGCTTCATCCATCCGATTAACTATAGTAAATAGGCTGTTTACTAAAAGCCCAGAGCACTGCAATTGTGGATATTGGGTTGCCTTTGGTTAACTGTTTCAGTTCAATAACTGAAAACTTATGAACCCAGAGGAACAGCATAACCGTCAAGCAACTAGCATTTTTAAAAGGTCATCAATGGTTTTAGACAACCATCTACCATTACACATGAAGCAGTTTTATCCCCATTCTTGCTCTACTACCTTTAGACAAATATAGGACAAGAATGCAGAATTGCATGCTTGTTCCAGATCATTTACTGCAGGCGATGAAGACAGGACGAGAATGGCAATCTCATACCCTCCAGCAGCTTCTGGATCTATGCCCAGGGGGATATATCAGGAATGAGAAAACCTGCATTGGTTGGATTTGGCCCAGGCATATAAATGTCTTCTGATCTAACCACTGGCTTCCTGTTCATACATCCACAACCTTTGTGGGCATACACATCCCCTAATGAGCCAGTGACATATGGGTTAGTTGAGCAAACATCCTCATATCAGTCTTTAGTTCCAAAAAAAGGGAGCAGTCTAAAATTGAAAACTCTCCAGTACAAATGTGCAATCAGTGACAGTTGTCACTCTAAGACATGAAGTGTCCCACCTAGATTTAAATTGACAGCAATTACTGTATTGGAAAGTTTGGGGAAATTAGGTAAAAACTACCCACGTTCCTTCCGTGCTACCGGAGGCTGGACTTAATATGTTCTTCTTGAGTTTATATCGAGTTCCAAACTCACATTCTCCAAAAGTTCTGCCTGGGCTTCTTTTTAACGAAACACATGTAACTTACACATGTATTTACATTTCATAAATGTATTTATTTAAAAAATAAAACACCCATCAGTTGGTGAAGTCTCTGAAATAAAAGGACTTATTTGTAGGAATTTGCTTTGTGTTTCGGAAGGAAGGTGAAGTTCGAAGGAACGGGTCCTAGCAGCATTTCACTGAAAGAAAACAAAAACATAAAAAAATCAGCAAGAAAAGTAAAATATAAATCTAGAAATGTCATCCAGCAATGATATGAGTTACTGAGGGTAAAACACATCTGTTCATAATTCCAATAGCAAAGAAAACCTTTATGAATATTACACAAGGAGTATCGCTGATAAATATGCTTGTTGCCTGGAGTGAGGAAGTGGTAAATGCACCACAACTTCATGGCCAGGGTGAACATAGTTTAAGGTTTGTGGACATCAGATCATTACTCATACCATTCAAATCCAAAGAAAATAATGAGATGTTTCCACAAGATTTTGGAGTTCATCTGTGGGAATTTGTGCCCATTCAGCCAAAGCATTGGTAAGTTCGGGGGAGAAGACCTGGCTCATTCCAAAGATGTTCAGTAGGGATTAAGTCAGCACTCTGGAGGACAATTAAGTACCTCTACCCCAAACTGATCAAAGCAAGTCTTTATGGAGCCGACTTGTGCACAGGGGTACAGGCCTTGCTAAAACAAAAACTATTCTTTAAAAATCTAGAGTGCCATTTAAATAAAGTATTGCTGCCACCCCATGACAGGAAAACAGCATTATATGAGCTTAACTGGCAGGATTAACAAGTATTACCTGCTGCAACATATTTTACACTGAATCGGCTGTAGTTCTAATTGAAATCTCCAAGGGTGACAACACCTACCAGTCAGTGCTGAGATTTCCAATCAAGCCATGCTGCTACATACACTGCAGTCTTGCTATGAAGTCCTATGCTGTAGAAAACATATTACTCCAGTATTCCTCCCAGAAAATGTTGGGTGGGTAGAAGTTGTAGGCAATAATAGCTGGGCGGTTCCTGAAAAGTACCAGGTGGCACACCTGGCTAGAAGGCACTGTACTCTTTTTGCATTATTCCTCATATGAAATTAAATCCAGACTAGGATCTGCAGCCAGATCCTGCTTGGGTTCCGGGAACACAATTGTAAAGATTGCAGTCCTGGAGCCATAATCACGTTGTTTTTTATTAGTTTTGACCATTAAGACCAGTGACCATTAAGAAAAGAATTTGTTTCACATCCTGCTGTTTCTCTGGGGCAGGAAGTGAAGGGAAATTAAATCCAATGGCATACATTTAGATGAACGGAATGGACATTATTTGGATGAATGGACATTAGACTGCAGAGCACCACTGATATGAGAACCGATGAAGCTAGTAAAGTCCTTCAAGCTACCCACCTAATCTTAATCCAGTCTCCCACATTCTGACTTGTCATTAATGTCTCCAGGTAGTCTCTTCCCATGTAGTAGGGAGGACGCTCATTGATCTTCTGAGGAAGGCGTTCCAATAAACCAACGGGAATATACCTGTGTACAAACAATGAGAATGTAAGAACATATTCAGCTTGTGCAATGATAAAGCTGATTACGCTATGCAGGTTATAACATTGCTTTACAAAGGTTTAAAGTGAATTATTCTGAATTTTTTTTTTTAAACATTTCAAATACAGAACACTTTTCACAGTGCTTCTGGACAAGAACAAAGGACAGTTTTAGCACCATGAAACACGGATTATGGTACGGAATATGGATTTCTTTCTCACATTTTCAGATTTAGGGAGCTCTAAAAGAAAAAGGAGAGCAACCAGCTGCACAGGATAAATGTCATGGTCAATACTTGACCTTCTGAAAATGCCCGTTGCCTGTCACTGCTGATCCTTTGCTTCAACACTTTTACAAATGCGTGCAAGCTACACAGCACTCAAGTGCTTTTGTGGTGCTCTGAATATGACCTAGGGTTCAGTTACAATGTGAGGTGTAATTTGGCAAATATAACTTTAGGCAGGTGGTTATTGCAGAATGGGGCATGCCATGTCCCTTCTGCAATAACTGCACCTATGGTACCTGTCTGTACAGCGATGAGCTGTCAGATGTTGCTGAGCTTTGCCTGCGCAGGAGTTACATCATCCTGGCACTGTCAATCAAAATGGCCAAAGATCATCTTCAGGAAGTAGAGAAGAGTGAAGATGGCGGCACCCTGCGATGGAAGAGGGATAAGCGGGTAGTCGCGTGTTTAGTTCCGCTTTAACCCATTGAAAACTCTCTGGTTCCATCTGCTAGCAAAATAATGCTACACCTGAATAAAAGGCCTAATAGTGAAGATAGGTTAAAAAAAAAAGCATATATTTCCCTGTTGTGTATGTCACAAATTTGGAATTAAAAGTATGAAATAAATCTGACAAAACAATGGAAAAAATACAAATAATTGATTGAAGTTCCTTTTACATATCCCTTCTCTGACTTTTACCAGATGAAAAAAAGTTAAAAATAATTGACACAATAAAAACTAAACTATTCGGTTCAGCCACTCTTCTGATCCAAATACCCTAAACAAACAATACAGACCAGTGTCCAACCTCCTACAGCAAACATAATAAATGTAAGGAGCACCAAAATTACCCTTTCTGTCCTTCTGTAAAATGTTCGTCTTGTCATTCTGATTTCATAATTTCCTAGGTTATTGTCAGAAAGCAACCAGAAAAGTTCCTTATTTAAAAAAAAAAAAAAAAAAAAAAAAAAAAAAAAGGATGCAGGCTGCTAGCATTTCCAAGAGGAGATCAGAAACTGTGGCATCAATGCTTTCTCTCATGGCAGGTTCCCAATTAAATAATACAGATGATCATTTATCTGCCCCAGCATCTGATTGGACCATAATGGAGAATTCCTCACTGCATTCTCCTCCAATCAAGCACCAAACTAAAGTACTAAACTGACAGAACTTTATTTTAGATTTGCAGGGATAACACGAAGTGAATATAAAATACATTTTAAATAATAATATGGGTCTAATTAGATATTTTTTTAATTTGTCTTGACTGACGGTGAGCACACACATCTTTCATAATATTGATTGATGAATATCATCAATAATTCATCTAAATCTATCATACCTGCAGAGGAAGGAGAGCCACTCCAGCATAAACCTTCTTGTTTTTTCTACTCCAGGCGTGTCAGAGCCCCAGTGTTCCAGGCCATAGTTGGTGAAATCTTTGAGAATGTCGAATCTCTCTGAGGAGGAAATATCCCAGTGTCTCTGTTCTTTAATCTCTGTGAATAGCCAGGGCTTTACCAGAGCCCCTCTGCAATCAGAAGTAAAAATTAGTTTAGTAAAGGTGGCATGGAGGCTGGTCATGTGACTTCACACATTCTGCTCTGACCCCATCAACAATTACAGACCAGCTCCGGTCAAAAGAAATAGAAGAATATGGTTTTAAAGCAGATCATTCAGCAAGAAACTGCATGACCTTCCTTCCTTATAAAAATTCCAAAATGTAATATAAAGGATTATTATTCAGAAGGACCTTTCTTTTCTACTTTCTCCAGCTGCTCCCTCTCACTTCCCCATTACATGCATAAGTGAAAGTAATGGTTTCCTTGGCACGTGCAGGCAGCAAAAGCATCATTTGCTGCCAGGGGAGGCAGCAAAATTGGGTGCACGACCCACTGAGCCGATAGGATTACTATAAGGTGTTAAATAATTTTCTCAATAATACCAATAACCTGACATTAAAATGTAGTCACCCATACTGCATATAAAAAGCAATGAAATGTATGTTTTCTAATAGTAAATGATGTACAGGCCTGTATACCTCTTTCTGTTGAAGTACTGACCTTGCAAGCATAATCCCCGAAACCCCAGTCTGCATCGCTCGATTAGCATCCTCAAAGGAGAATATATCACCATTCCCTGAAAAGCAAGCATAGATGTCTTGAACTAGCAGTTAAATTCCCCATTTCAAGCAATTAAAGCCTTTTTATTTATCTTTTTAACAAAAAGGCAACAAAGACACTGTTAAAAAATAAAGAAATTTGGCTGCAATATGCACTCCCACTCTGGCACTGTTCCATGTGGTAATCATATTTTCTGACATAAGGATAGGTGCTTTTCTTCCTGGGATCCAGTGCTTGTACCAAAGTGGCCTGGCCTAAAGACTGTTATGTGGGTGAGGGAAGAAGGTCATTACCCTGCATTAAACAGACACTGACCAATCCAAAACTAAAGCTAGCCATACAGTATTTGATCTGTGCATGACCAGGGAACCAATTAATTTATATTTTGTAAGGATTGTTTACCTGGATTACTGCTGTGTTCCTCTTGATATCGATCAGAGTAATTATTACTGGGAAGCAGTGTTGCTTTTTCTGTCTTTTACAGCTTTTTATATCTATATAGCATTGGCTTATACAATTGCAGCTGGCTTCTGTTAGTTAGAAAGTGTTCTTTTGTGTGTATAGGCCAATGCTCTACAGATTAAAAAAAAAAAAAGTATTAAAAGACAGAAAAAGCAAATCAAAGGTATGTGGCAGTCACTTGGCTGTCCCGCCTGATTGATTGACCAAAGAACATGCATTCTTGATCAATGTTAGATCATTTTGTTCATCAAAAATATTCAAAATATTATATGTCAGGAATTACAATAGGATTACACTCAGGGCTTCAAAAAAAAAAAAATGTCAGTGGTACACTGTTGGGCAGTGCATAACAAGACAACCTCTGTGCCCTTAGTGGGCTAGGTGAACATTTCTCTTTATGGGTGGCTGCATCATTTGATTTTGTTACTTACCAAAGAAAGGTAACGGATCTGCAATCTTGGCACAGTGGCTAATATAATCCCAGTCTGCCAGCTTGGTATAGCGCTGCTCTCGGGATCTGCCATGAAGCTGAGAAAATAATGAAATTAGAATATGATTCAGTGTTCTGTTCAGGAACAGCCATCTTAGCATTCTAGCCATTAAAATGTAGGTTCACAATTTTTTCCAGCTTTAAAAATCTAGAGACCCAAGCAATACATTATAGCACCTGATTAGAGACCAAAGCTGCTCATAATTAAAAATAATTCTACAAAAACAATCACAGTCAAAATTGGCTTAAAAATGAAGCTTTATGACACATGCAGGAAAATGTATAGACGGGTTAAGTCCTACTGCAAAGAAGCCATTGCTTTTATGTATTGCCAACAACCAAAAAAAAAAAAAAAAAAGAGCAGAAATATTTCCTCCACTGGTCAAGTTTGTACTGTTTAAATGCAGAAATGCAATCTAAAGAAAGGTTATAGTTGCAGCAGGAAATACCTGTGCTGCCAGGCAGAGATGTCTGAACATTACACTGGCCAATTTAGTATATAGGTCAGCCTAGTTCTGAAAACCCAAAAGGTAAAGTATAACACCTTGCAGGTGGTAAATATTTTACATTTGTACTTACAGTGACCAGAGAAACTCCCCACTTCCTCAACTCTGGGATAAGCTTATGAGCCAGACTGACTTTCTCCTGGACTCCAGTTCTGATTTTTACAGTAAGTGGAACATCCAAAACCTAGAGAAGGAGACAGTGAAAAATACATGCATTAGATTTTAAAGCTCATTTACACTCCTAAGGTTTATTGCTTGTACTTTTTGCATTCAAAAGAAACACCCCTCAGGTATGTTCTTGCTGTAAGTGGTAAGTTTTGGCTCATAACATGGTGATTATTTCAGAAATGAGACCCTGGGGTGTTTGTTCCAGATAAGCTCTGGTCTGCTGGTCATATGATTTTTGATATCTGACCTCACAGAGAAGATACAGCACATTGGGCATTCCATTCCAAACTGTGGGGAACATTATAGAGCCCCTCACCACCCCAATTGTGTCCAGTCTCCATGGATCTGCCACAAGGCTGGAAGCGCACCATTGTCTATAATCTTTGTATGTTGCAGAATTACAGTACTCGCCATTAGAAACACCTGCCCTCAGTAGTTTGGAGGGGTGTCCACATAGATTTGACCAAATATCATACAAGACACATGGAAGGAGAGTTATCAGTGTAGACTTTGATAGCAGAACTTTATAATCAACCTTATAAAAGGACGATTCATCATAGAACCAGAAAAGTGCAGTCTAGGATCAAACATTTATTTATAACACATTTAAAACTTTACATGATGGAATTAAAAAAGTATCCCAAGTGGTATAAAAACCTCAGGTAGGTCACATAAGGTAATGTTAATTTATGATTATATACGTAAATTAAAGGGCCAGTATACAGCCAGGATATTGCCTCCTTGTTAATTTTGCTTATCTGTCAAACATGTTGAACCTTAGTATGCCATAACGTATTTTTGTTGTTTCTAAAATACAGTTGGTCAGAACTGCCTGTGTACTTGCCGTTTTCGTAAACAGAAAATCCAAAAGGGTACTGGGCCATGCTACGTTAGAGGGACAAGGCGTGTCTCACCTATTGCTTAGGTATACACTATCATTTGTTATCCGACTATTATGGTCTATTCACACCCAGGCAATTCATACTACATAACTACACACATACCTATCTGGAGTTGCAAGGCTAACTGCAACAGTAATAACTCAAAAATCAGTATTTACTAAAAGAACAGTTATAGGTAATGTATTGGAGAAAATGTAGTTTTTGCTATTAATATATTTGTTTTACTATAATGACAACAAATAATTCTCATTTTTATATAGAAACAAACATGGATTTAGTCTCTATCCAACTATAATGAGATTTAAGATTTGCAAGATATTCTTGCTGCTCCCACTTACCGAATTCATTCCTCTTACAATGTTTTCAAATTTATTGGTTCTGGTCATTAATCCACAACCACCACCCTAGAAAAGAAGAAAGCCATTAAGCCATTGACCAGGAAATGGTTTATATTGATAAAAAACGTAATTCCCATCCTTGTTAGTGTAAACATCTTTGTACTTACCCAGCTCACACATCACAGTACCCAGCACACATACCATAAAGCAACACATGTAGACCAAAAAGCGGCATCAACATCCTTATCAAACATGTCATAATGTAGAATATGCCATACCAAACACACACATACACTATACTTTGCACACATGCTATATCATGCACACACCCCATAGCAGCAAATGCTTCATTCTTGCCTTCTGCAGAAACTTTCACATTTCTCCTTGCTTTCTCCTTGTGGTGACTTTGAAGTACATATTTTACTAGTTTCATATGCTCCTCCTCTACCTGCCATACACAGGTTTTAGCAAATATGTGCCAATCTGACCAATTGAGCCAACAAGAGGAAGCAGTGTTCAGTGTTCTCCCCAGCCTGGGCTAACCACCTGGCTCTTTTTAGTAAACACTCAGATGTTTTTGGGCGGTTACTAAACAGTTGGGTCACAATAAAGGGGCTGATACCCACCTAAAATTTATTCCCACACAGCTTAAGAAAATTTCTGGGTTGAACACTGAAGTCATATATCCAACACATGTAATAGGAAATATGAGTATAAACATGTATTACATGCCATATGACCAGCATTATGTATTCTAGTAAAAACATACAGAACCCATATTTGAGATTAAGCACAGCCCTTTGAAAGTCATATTAGATGATTGTTCAAACTACACATCAAAGGTTTCAGAAGACCACCTCCTTTTTTGCTATACGTTATATGTTTATATAATTATATAGGATTTTGCATTCAATTCATGCATTTAGAAAACAAGCACACCATACTAGTATTAAAATAGTATTAAAGAATGTACCTTATTATACACCAAATCTATTGGGCACCCAACATTGATATCTACAAAGTCCACATCGATGGTCCTGTTCAGCAGCTCGGCACATTTGGTCATGGTGTCAGGGAAAGCACCTTCTAGCTGTAATGAGATGAGATATTATGGTAAGAATGATAATTATGAACATGAAAGGAGGACACGCTCTGGATCTAAAGCGGTTTATAAACTTATCAAATCCATTCTATTTCTTCCTTCATTGAGACAATGACAATGCTACATAGTATGTGTAGAATACTTCCCAAAAATCAAAACCGAGAATATCCTCCTTCCTATATGATCAGCTCCCTGGTTTTCACGAATGTCTACATGGAACAAGAATTTAAACTGGCCTCTCCTTCAACAGGAGTTTGTTCTTTAAAGAAATACTTGCAGTGAACACACAAAGGTATGCAAAGGATGCAAATTTTCCTATTACACCGAATCTGACAAGGTGACGTGTTTTTTAAGCAAGGGAAACTTAAAAAGGCCACTGAACAGATTACATTGTATATTAATCCTAACGCTCATTACTAAGATTTCTACTGCATGTCCACCTTTGCCATGGTCTCATTGATCACAGAAGCTTTGGGGTTTTAAAGCTGAATGACAGTGGAATAAGCTTAACTTGAAGTGTATCTAAACCCAACAGCAGAAACATATGAGATGGCTAAAATTTGACTCGTATGTTAGTGAGCTAATCACACAAGCAGGAAATTACATTTTAGGTCATATTTTTGCGCTTTTTATTTTTCGGAAGTGTCTTACAAGAATTTTCAGCAGTTAAATAAAACGGATTTGTGTCATATCTGTTACTTGTTTTTTTGCAACAAAGTAAAACAATTGAATAAACACCCCCCAAAAGTAGTTATTTTGTCATTTCGGTATGGGTCATTTGTCTGCAAATATTCCTTTTTTACATAAATGATAAAGCCATAACAGACCTGTATTCCAAAGAGGTCTTCGCTTTGATGCCTCTTCACCAGCGCCCATTCGGAGGAGTGACCCTGGAGGAGGTTTGTGCACATGGCCATTTCTCCGCATGTGATGTCTACCCCAAACCGCTTGCATATTCTTCTAAATGGAAGATTGCCACACTGTACAGAGAAGTCAAGCAGGTCAGCATTACAGGTAAATAACACCAGCATAGAAAAAAAAACACCTGTACAACAGAAAGAATATATTAGTACTGCCTCGCCTTAAGATATAACTTCTCTTCCTTCTCCCACCAAAAGAAATGACGATAAGAGCCCTGTGGGCCTTATAGGCATAGAGTATCACAGTGAGGTTTATTGTCGGTTGCACAGGCAGAAAGCTTTGACAGGAAATAAAGATGTTACTCCACTAGCTAGGATGTGTGAATGGCAAGGGCAGTATTCTCCCTGGAGTTTTTTTTAAGCTGGGTGGGAAGAAGCTGTAGGCAGGTGGCAGGCCCTGTATTGTGAGCCAACTCATCAGTACCCACCCAAAAACAGCTAGGAGGTTATGACGGGCTCATCAAAAAAAGTGCCGGGTGGTAAGCCGGCCTAAATAGTGCTGAGGAGAGCAGTGAAGGGTAACAACAGAATTAGAGATATTTTCAAACACAGTAACACACACAAATGTAGACAGACAGAGGGGGGAGCGAGAGAGAATGAAAGCGCACGAGATTGTTAAAAAAAACTTTACAATTAAAAGCTCCATATTGGCATACTCACTGTAGTTAATGGAGCGAGGTAGAGTTTATTTCGGAAATCAATCTGGAAGGAAAAAGGATCACAAACTAGTTAAAAACTGCAGGAACACCAGAACACACATATATATCTACAACAAATATTAGGCCTTTCAGAAATCACTCTCCGTTATATATGATTCCTATGCAATGCTAATTAATAGTCTAAAGCCAATTACAGTACCAAATAAAACACTGCTGTGCTGACCAGCGAAGTCTTCAGCTTTGGCTTGTGATGGGGTGAACAGTTTTACACATAAACCTACCATACTACAAGATGTCTTAGAATCCCATTTTATTGTATTTATTGCTTTTTTACAGGTGCTCTTTTACACTCAATATCAATTAAATACAAAATTACAAATTATTTATTTTTAATTTATCTTTTAAAAAGTATTATGTGCATTGCTTAACACACCATTTAGAGCTTACTGCATTTTGTTGTGTCATTTATCTAACATGAAGAGTTTTTCTGACCAATCAGCAGGACACTAAGGAGGCACCACCTTATTCCTGAGATCACCGCTGTGGTCCATTTTGTCAGAAAAACCCTCCATGTTGGGGGAAGGAAAGTGACCAAACTATACTGTTTTACTGCAGTGCAGAAAAGTGAGGTCATTGTCCTAGTTCATGGTCTGGCATGAACAAATAGATTACAGGACTGGATGACCAGAATGACAAATCCCTTGGTAAAGAAGTTTCCACACACAATATTCTCCCCAGAATTTTTTTCAAACTGGGTGGGAAGAAACTGTAGGTGGGTGACAGCCTTTGTATTGTGACCTAATTATTCAGTTACCAACCAAGATCAACTGGGTGGTTAGTAAAAAATGACGGGTGGTGCACCCTCCTAAAAGGGGCCGGGGAGAACACTGAATGTGTTCAACTGTTTAACTTTCAGTTTATAAAAAAAAGCGATCATCTATCAGAGGAGTAGGAGAAAAAAATCAAATAACTATTTACCTTCTTTTTCTCACAAGGTCTCAGCTTTATAATGTCTTCATCAGTTACAACTCCTGAGGTCAGTGTTACAGTTTTAATTTCACTGTCACCTGTACCCTGCTTGATACCATCAGTGATGGAAGGAACAGTCACTTCCTGACCACAGCTGTCAGCTGTTACACTTGGAGCTGTTGGAGGAGGCTCAACATCACCTTCAATCTTTTTAGGTTTTTGGGATTTGTTCATCAGCTTCAGGAATTTGTCAGATTTGTCAAACTGAACCTTCCTCTTTCGCAGCTGTATCTGGAGGTCTTTGCCCAGATTGTTCTTAACTTGGGCTTTGCCTTCCCACTGCTTGACAAGCTCCTGGTTGATAAGGTTCTTGTAACCTTCTCCTAAATGGGATTTGGCAAAGCGGCATGTGATGCCGTAGATGCATTTTCCTAATGTCTCGTAGAGGTGACATCTGGGACCAATATCTTCACTCTTCTCTGAGAGATATTTCTCAACATCATGCAAGAACTTGCATTTCTCACCGAAGAAGCACTTACTGGCACATTCCTGATGTTAGAAAGAAATGTTAAGTTACAACTCACTTTATGGGTAAATAAAAACTTCAGGGTCCGAAATATAAATGTCTGTGCTCTTACCAGAGTAATCAATTGCATTCTTTATTTTAGGTAAAGAGCTAAACCTTGTTGGCAGACTATTCAATGTAACTTCCTTTAAAATTATATTTCCAAATAAGATATTTTAACACATAATTTACCTGTAATTATGTCAATGATACCAACAAGGGTTCCTCCAGAGGTTGCAAGGGGTCCTTCAGCAAAGAGCAATTGTTGCTTCTCCACTGACATCAATTATCTTTTAGGCTATTTAGAAGGGTGACATTCTTCCCAATGGCCCCCACGCTAATGTACTCTGAGCTGTGAATATAGTATTTATAGTAGGCGTTCCTTGAAGACCTGAAAGTTTTTTTTTAGGGTAACCATGTTAAAAATGTATGGAAATATTGGTCTAAACATTTAAAATACCTGACATTGGTGGTGATGTGATGTCAGCAGCCCTATTACTGTCCTGGAATTGACATAATGGGCAGCATGGTGGCTCAGTGGTTAGCACTATAGCCTTTGCAGCACTAGGTCCCAGGTTTGAATCTAGGCCAGGACACTATCTGCATTGAGTTTGCAGGTTCTCCCCGGGCGTGCGTGGGTTTCACATTACAAAAACATGCAGTTAGGTTAATTGGCTTCCCCTATAAAAGACCTTGGACTGTATTAAAGACATATGATTATGGTAAGAACAATAAATTGTGAGCTCCCTTGAGGAACAGCTAGTGACATGACTATGGGCTTTGTAAAGCACTGCCTAATATGTTGGTGCTATATAAATACTTTATAATAATAAAATTTTCCCCTTGGCACCTACATAAAACATTATGTAGGAAGGTGAGGGATAGAGTAGCTGGGCCAATACTGAAATTAATCAGACACGTTCAGATGCAAAGAAGGCTATGAGATGAAAGGAGAGTGGGGACTGTGTTAGGGAAATTTCTAATTTTCTAGCAATTTAAAGGCACATTTTCGGACACGAAAAACAGTGCACGCAAGTTATAATTTTTCTGTTGATTTGTTCTTATTTTATCTCTATTTGCAGTTATTTTTTATGCTTTGTACTAGGAACCTCATTATAAACTGAACAATCTGTAGAATATAATGTATGCTTTTTTTTCCTCACCTGAGTGATTGATGGACACAACCGTTGCTGTTCATATTGGGTATATTTCACATGAGGGCGACTCTTGTTCTGACCTCTGGCTCTTTTCTTCTCTGTCTT
>NC_092862.1:135856437-135905810 GCF_032062135.1 Pyxicephalus adspersus
GGAGGATGTGATATCTCTATATGACAGATATCTGTCTGGGGGTCTAACATTAACCCCACCATGGTCTAGTGTCTGAGTCTACCCACAACCTACCCCCAGATAGGCACCTAACATTCACCTTCCAGGTGGCAGAATTTGATGAATAGGTTATTTTGATTCCCACCACAATGGAGGATTTATAAGCAGCCACGACTACTGAGTTCCTTACACACATCACATTTATACAATGCAGATATGAATGCAGCATCACAAAGCCTGGGCTCCATCTGGATCATTTCACCCCAACACTTCCAAGAACTGATGTGATTTACAGCTTCCAGTAAAACCCTGCAATCCCCTATCAGTGCTGAGCAGCCATAACAGTGCTGTACACTGACTATAACAAACACAAGTCTATCAGGAGAACTGAAAGTAAAATACACGCACCTCTCTGCTTCACTGTATCACCAATGCTTCCTCCACGCTGAGTCTGAAACCGGAAATTCCTGTGGTGTCACTACCTTTGCATTCCCCCATTAGAAAATAGTGCACTCTTTAAAGACGTCCGACAGATACACAGATTATTTACATAGTTCCGTGTGCTTTTTTTGCCAGTGCAGAAAGCCATAGCTGTTTTCCTAATGTTTTACTAGTGCTTAGTGTGATCTTTGTGATTCTAAACAATGCAGTGATATCAGAATTGTTTATCTGCATGCTTGTTCCAGGTTGGGGATAAGGTGTTAAAGCCATTGAATCAGAATATGAACCTGCCACATTTCTGAGGGCATGCTGGGAATTGCACAGTTCCACCTCATACAGTTTTCTGGTAGTAGGGCATTCTGGATCTTGTAGTACCACGTTGGGGGTTACAGCCAGAGAATGATGTCAGTCCCAGCTTTCGCTGCATCATGTGACATCAGGATATGCCGTCACGTGATTCGCCTGACGTCATCCAGCACCAAATAAATTAGGATTTCTGGTTGGCCAATCAGAGCATCAGCATGTGAATGGGGGTGGGGTTGTACAGGGAGCACGGGGTTATCGTAAACTCCACCCCCCGGAAGTCATTCCAGTCACAGTGATACAAAGTGTCAGCTGTGATCTCCAAATCTCCGCACTGACAATGGCCGAGTCCATGCTGCAGCCCCTCCGTGCACCGAGCCTGCTCCTCCTCAGCCTGGCTGTGGTATGGGGGACCCCGAGCGCCACTCAGACTCCAGCGCCTCTGTCCATACGTAAGAACCGGGGCTGGGATATAGAGCCATAAGCTGGGCAATGTTTATATCTGGGAGCTCTGTGCTAACCATCCAGTTTTCATGCCATTTGGTATCTTGCAGTCCTCTTGCTATTGATTTGTAAGTATGGTGGACGGTGATTGTGCCCCCCCCATGTGTCTCTTCTATTATCTGCCCCTTTCCGCCCCTTTGTTTTAGGATGAATTATTGGCAGGTGTGCGGGTTTGGTGTATTGCTATGTAGGGTGGGTGCAGGAGAGGTGCGGGCCACCCCATTCATTGCTCTGCAGAACTTTGTAGTCTTCTTTTTGCTTCCACTAAGGAGGGAACACAGCAGAGGTGAATGTACAGCTGTGGAGGGGACTGGGTCAGTAAACCTTGTGGAATAAATATTTGGATAAACCAATGCTGGGCAGGACCCACCACATAAACAAGTGGGCAGGAAGTTAGGAATCGTGTTGGGGTGAATCCAGGTTTGAAGTATCCAGGTCATCATAGTCACCAGGGACTGCCCATCAGATTCACCCTTACATGTATGCAAACCCATAATCTGTTTTCCAGATCATTTGGTATTTTGTCTCGCTGTATACAGATTTAATCATATATATTGTTTCTTTAAATCTGCATCAAGGTTCCTTATCTGTAGATCCTGCCAGGACAGTAGGTTATCTTTCAGGCTGACTACATTAGATTGCTATCTCTCTCCATCAGCAGCCGTGTTGTCAGCCTGCCAGGTGGACTCCTTCACTTGGCTGATGATCCCCAAAGTAAAGAAATGTATGCGGTCAACTGACCACACTCCTTCCAATTGTAGCGCCTGGCTTAGCGTTTGTCAGCCTGCAGCACAAAGTACTGGTATTGGCAGGATCTCCCGGTGGAAGAAGGTGAAAGTAAACAGGAGGTAGATGTTTTTGCTGAGAAAACATGCAAAGTCTGTTTTGTCATAAAACCTTTTCCCCAGCTCCTGAGGGCTTTTTGTTCTTAAGCTGGGTACACACGTGCAATTTTTGTCGTTGGAAAGGATCTTTCACGATCATTTCCAATGAAAAAAGACTACACGATGCATGAACGGTGCTGTACATACAGCACCGTTCTGCTCTATGGAGAGGGGAGGGGGAGAGCGACGGAGCAGCACCCTGCTGCGCGCTCTCCCCTTTCCCTTGCATTAGGATCGGTCGTCGTTCATCGTCCGTGGATCCGCCAGGACGGTCGTTCGGACGATGGACGACGCCGACTGTACACACGGCAGATTTTCGCCCGATATCTGGCCGATGCCGATTATCGGGCGATAAAAATCTGACGTGTGTACGCAGCTTTAGTGTTTTCAACACATGCTCCTTCCAATATGGAGCTTGGCATTATTCTGAGCATTGCTGAGAATTGCTCAACATACTGAAAGCAATGTAACTCCTTAAATTATCAGAGGCTTCCCAATGGCAGAAAAAGATTCCGGTGAAACCCAAAAGAGTCCGCAGCAGAGATGGCAGCTTTATGGGGTGCATAAGCTATAGAATCCTCAACCCTATTACCCCGGGCTGTCTGCGCACGCCTCTCCCACCGCACCTCTCTTATACTGGGTGGAAAGTGGTGAAGAACAAGACTTGAACTTTTATGTCTTTTTATAGACTCTCATTTCTAGGCCCAGCTCCATTCACCAGATTGCAAGAAATGATTTAGTGTAACTATTTTCTGTTCTTTACTTCCACCAGAGACTGATAAAAAAGCCACAAATATCCGCTTGAATAGACAACGGATGCTGGAAAAAGATCCTAAAATTCACCCGTGTATTAGATAAATCTGGGTATTCATCGTCTGTATAAAAAGTATATTTTTCCAGCACAGAAAATGTTCCCTCATATTGTATTCATCTGTAGCCCGGTGAGCAATGTCTTTATAACCCAGTGAAGCGAACAATCGCATGAGCCGAATTATCCTTTGTACCAATGTGATAAGTAACACCGAGGTTCTTGGTGATTATTATCCTGGCCGTTGTAGCCGGACAAAGACGTTGGCTGACAACAATAAAACAAAAAATGCAATTTATTTTCAAATTTATAAACTAGTTAAGCTTTCCAATTCAGAAAAAAGATGCTTCTTGACATCTTTTTATGTTCCACATAGATTAAAATAGTAACACATCATTGTTTAGACCTAACAATTGCTTGAAACCCTGAATCATGCTGTTTTCTGACATTGATTCAAAAAGTATCAGCTCTAGATTTACATGAAGCGTATTTGCACAACTGTTCTTTATGTGAAACCCTAATTATTTGGAATACACAAAAATAAATCAGTTCACACAAAGGAAAACGTGTGCAATTATTAGATACCAAATATGTGTAGCAACAGCAATGGCCCTGATTTATTAAATCTCAGAACTTAGAGGAGATACACTTTCATCAGTGAAGCTGGGTGATCCAGCAAACCTGAAATGGATCTGGTCTAAGATTGAAAAATTTTGCTAACAAACAGCAAATGACTTTTAAGAAATCCATTCCGGGTTTGCTGGATCACCTAAGTTCACTGATGAAAGTGTATCCTCTCCAGCCTTGGAGAGCTTTAATAAATCAGTCCCACTGTGTTTACCCATAAAATGAAACAAAACTGCTATACTCAAAATTGTCCAAAGCTGGGACTAGGAACCTTTGCAGCTCATCAGTTAAGTGTCAGCACTACTTGGGCAGTAGGAGCAGCCAAGAGCCTCCCAGGATGCATGTTGTAGGTAATCTCCCTTTTATTCAAAGTACAAATTTTCAGTTAAGGTCTACTTTAATAGTCCCAGTTATTACTCGAATTGTGGCATGTCCAGTGGTAACAAATATGTGACTTCTGATCACTGCTTACAAGTCAGTGCAAATCCTTTGTATGATAAAGGGTCAGGGGTATTGTTACTTTGTTTTTAAAATTAAGCACAACCAAAAGAAAATTCAAGCTAACAAGTACCCCCAAATATCAAGGTAGCCCATTATAACCCAACACCATTAAAATGTGACAGATCTGTTTCTCTTTTTTTAGTTTATTATTGGTTTGTATCCAAATATACCAAAACATTTGCTGTGTATCAGGAAGTTGGAAATTACACTGTCCTTTCCATGTGGCCTTATAACAAAAATGTATTTTCTGGTGATCTCATATTTGGTGATGACTGTCACATTCTTAGTGTTTTATGATTCATGATTATGTAAACAACAATGTTTTGTAGATTTAAAGAATATGCTGATCAACATTGCTCTTCCCATTTTAGTAAGTTAAATCTCATCAGAAGCATTTTGTTCTATCCAATAAGTGTGAAAGTTACAACACTTCTCTATATGGTGAAAAATAAAAATAGGAACACATCAATTTATAATTGTGTATATTTAGTTACTATTATATCACTCTCATGATTAATGATTTTGTTTCTGGGTGGTTGGATTCATTAAAAATTAAGATCCAGCCATGAGGTTGCTAATCCTATCCTCTTCTCCTCCTCAAATTCCAAATCTCCTGACATATTTCTAACTGTTAATACCACGGTTATTGGTCCCTTTCCTAAGACACGTTGTCTTGGCATCACCTTTGATTCTGCCCTTTCCTTTACCCCCCATATTCAAAACAATTAGAGGTCCTGTCACTTTCACTTGTGCAACATCTCCAAAATCTGCCCCTACCTGTCCCCAGAGACCACCAAACTCCTTGTACACGCTCTTATCTCTCGTCTGAACTACTGTAACCTCCTCCTCTCTGCTATTCCACTAACACGACTCTCTCCTCTACAATCTATTATGAATGCTGCAGCCAGACTCGTTCATCCTTCCCTCCGCTCCTCTTCCTCTGCATCTCTTTGTAGTTCTCTTCACTAGCTTCCATTTCACCATGAAATTCAAGCTCCTGTGCTTTGCCTTCAAATCCCTCCACAGTTCTTGTCCCACTTACCTTTCTGACCTGATAGAAAAATACTCCCCCTAGCCGCTCTCTTTACTCCTCCATAACTTCCTCACTAATAACCTCATCACATTCATGGCTCCAAGCCTTTTATAGAGCTGCGTCAACTCTCTGGAATGGTCTTCCTCATCCTATTCATCTTGCTCCTACCTTCTGCTCCTTTAAAAGAACACTCAAAACCCATTTTTTTTTTTAAACTTGCCTCCCCGTCTTCTTTTGTCTCCTAAACTCTCCCTACCTCCACATGTACATATCCCCCCCGTCCCCCCCTATTTTGTGTTACTTCCCCCTCCTCCTAGATTGTAAGCTCTTTGGGCAAGGGTCCTCTCCTCCCCCCGTGTCACTTTCTGTATCTGTCTGTCATTTGCAACCCCAGTGTACAGCGAGGTTATCAGCAACTCTTTGTAGTTCTCTTCATTGGCTTCCATTTCACCTTTGAATCAAATTTAAACTCCTGTGCTTTGTCTTCAAATTTCTTTACAGCTCTTGTCCACTTACCTTTCTGCCCTCATAGACTTTTACACCCCTAGCCACTCTCCTCTCTCCTCCAATGACCTACTAATGATTCCTCACTCATAACCTTCTCACAGGCAAGGCTACAAGACTTTTCTAGAGCTGCACCGACTCTCTGGAATGGTCTTCTTCGTCCTATTCTGCTTGCTCCTCCTTTCTGCTCATTGAAAAGAGCCCTCAAAACCCATCATTTCAAACTTGCCTACCCATCTGTCTCTCAAAGCCTCACTACTTCCCACCACTATATATCTCCCCTACTATTGTGTGATACTTCCTCCACCTCCTAGATTGTAAGCTCTTTGGGGTAGGGTCCTCTCCTCCCACTGTCTGTATCTGTCTGTCATTTGCAACCCCTATTTAATGTACAGCGCTGCATAATCTGTTGGCGCTATATAAATCCTGTTTAATAATAATTAAGTATTTTTTGGTGCAATGTTCTATGAATTAGGGATGTGTTCTAATTAATTAGGGTTTTTAATGTTGCTTATTAATGTGTGAAAATATATGTAAATAGAACTATTGCTATGTGTGGACCCACCTAAAAGTTGGAGATTCCCAATAATCCAGCAGCCTGGGCTTTGCTCATTGCAGTGTTCTGTCTGACTTAGCAAGGGGCATGTTGGACCTTCCTGGGGTAACAACTACTTCCAAATAGGGAGCAAAGATCCTTTTCTGCAGCCTGCTGGTATAAAACAGTTTTTTCTACTTGACCTAGGACTTTTTAAGGGAAACTTGTAGGAAATTGAAAGACTTTTCATGTTTCTGATTCACCTTGAATGTTCTAAGCTTAATTAAAGTAAAAGTAAGTTAGGCTTTAGTACCCTAAATCTCAAATTTGAACTTGCAGTTTTCAAAAACAATTGAGAGGAGATGGAAGAGCCGAGCACCATCATTACTTCTGCTACTGTCCCTTTTATATCATTATGCTTATTGCTAAATAAGGCCTGAGCTATGGAAACTTTTATAGTCCCTATGCATAATAAAGCAACAGGTTCAATTACTACTTCCCCTCGTATTCCCCTTCCACCTCAGGCAAGGTATTCTCTCACTGGGTGCCCAGTCTTTCACCTAATATAAACTCCAAGCAGATTCACTTAGAGCTTACACCAAGCTTTTCTCCTCTTGTAAGGGCAAATAGAGAGAGACCCTCTGAAGCAATGCAATCAGATCATGGCCGGTTGCAGAGTACAGTCACTATACACTGTTTTCTACCTCGCACGGGAGTTAGGTCCCAAGTTTATTAATAGATCATTTTGACTTGGTCATTTTAAAAGTAGCTGGCAAGCCAAAAAAGTGTGGGGCACCCCTGTCTTAGATTGTAAGTTCTTCTGGGCAGGGTCCTTGTGTCACACTCTGTATCTGTTTGTTTGTCATCTGCAACCCCTATTTAAAGTACAGCTCTGCGTGATATGTTGGCGCTATATAAATTGTGTTTAATATTAATTCCACCCCCCACCCTTCCCAATCAACATCAGTGTTCTCCCCAGCCCCTTTTAGCTAGGTGCACTTTTCAGTAACCACCCGGCTGTTTTTGGGTGGTTACTAAAGCGTTGGGTCACAATACAGAGGCTGCCACCCGCCTACAGCTTTTTCCTACTCAGCCTAGAATAATTTCTGGGTTGAACACTGAACATGCTAAAAACTAAATTTTTATTTTTCATTGTATGACTATTTTAGATTTTATATCACTGAGTTTCTGCTCCCTAATGGAATTCCTAAAAATATAATGGAACCTTGCCTCTGTACGTGTCTTAAAGCGGAACTAAATCCTACAGGGCTCTGCCATCTTTCTTTCTTCACTTCCCCCTTGCAATCTCGATTGGCCAGGTCGGGATGATGGGAGTTCATTCCCGGTACAGGCAGAAGTAATGGTCCATATTAGGCTTCCTGGATCTGCCACCATGATTGAATTGGGGGAAATCTAGAGAGCGGTAGGGATAGATTGGGGGACAGTAAAGCTGGGCAAAAGGGGATAGATGATGCTGGTTATTCCCGAGTCACATCAGGTGGGCTTATTATTATTATACAGTATTTATATAGCGCCATCATATTATGCAGCACTGTACAAAGTTGATAGTCATATGACTAACTGTTCCTCAAAGGAGCTTGCAATCATATGACTATGGGAAGGGCATTAGTCATTAATGTAGTCTAAGGTCAATTCTAAGGGGAAGCCAATTAACCTAACTGCATGTTTTTGGGATGTGGGAGAAAACTGGAGTACCCGTAGGAAACCCACGCAGACACGGGAGAACCTGCAAATTATTAAACGGGGATGTATATAGTGCCAACATATTACACAGCGCTGTACATTAAATATGGGTTCCAAATGACAGACAGATAAAGACAGTGACACAGGAGGAGGAGAGGACCCTGCCCCCAAGAGCTTACAATCTAGGAGGTGAGGGAAGTATCACACAATAGAAGAGGGGTGTGGAATGGTGGGAAGTAGTGAGGGTTTAAGAGACAGAAGGGGAAGGGTAGGTGAGTTTAGAAAGATGGGTTTTAAGCGCTCTTTCATTGAGCAGAAAGTAGGAGGAAGCTGAATAGGGTGAGGAAAATTATTCGGTACAGCTTTAGAGAAGTCTTGGAGCCATGCATGTGACGAGGTTATGAGTGAAGAAGTCATTAGTAGGTCATTGAAGGAGCAAAGAGGGCGGCTAGGGCAGTATTTTTCTATCAGGTCAGAGGGACATTAACTGTGGAGGGGTTTTGAAGGCAAAGCACCATAATAATTGTGCAGTGAACCAGGCAACTAGCACACAGAAGGATGAACTTGTAGGAAGTTGGTGTCTTATGGCACCATACCAGCAAATGGGGAGGTTCTTCTTTGCCTATTACAATACATATTAATGTCATTAGAAGAAATTACATGGTCATTGCTTCTACCTTGCTTAGGGGCACAATCTGTCATAAAGCAAAACCTAAAAATTTTTTGTCCCTATACCGCCGTGGGCACCCTCTTTTTCTTGATTTGTTTTTTTTTTTTTTTTGTCCATCTTGATTGGCGGGGCCGGGAAGAAGTAACTCCTGTGCAGGTGCATGCAAGTTTGGGTGCTAGCATCTGCCTGGAAAGCCAGTGTTGCTGAATTTTCCTGCAACCATTGATGAGTTGTGCATGGGCAGCTCTGTGGTTTTTTTTTTGTCCGTTTCGCTGAGCGATCAGGCAGGTAAGAATGCTTATTGCAGAAGGTGCATTGCCCGTCCCCTATCTGCAAAAAAGCCCTTCCTCATCACACATTTTCTACATGTACCTATACTGTCATGGGTGGGGCCATCTCCTTCCTTTTTCTTTTTCTTGATTCTATTTCCAGCCACCTTCATGGTTTGGGCTGGAAGACATGCCATGCACACACTTGAGTACTGCAAGCGAAGATGTAATGTGCAGCTCAGTGAATTATTTCAGAGGAGACAGTACAGAGAGTGATTATTGCAGGACATCACCCTGCCTAATGCCAAATTTTTAAAAGTGGAACTTTATTTCTGCTTTATTACATCTTTGAAGCATAATATGTTTTTCTGCTGTCTGTGTTTCTTCAGAGAAGAATGTCCCTCACTTCCTTTTATGGTGGAACTTTTTACACCTGATCTGTCACTAGGGTTGCCTTCTTTTGGTTCATGAAAACTGGAGGAGGGGGTGCAGCTGGTAAAAAGTTAAAATGACTCCATAGCTATGCCTAATCCAGTGTGGCTTAGTCACTATAAACATAAAACACAAATAAAATAATCTCAACGAATGCAATTCTTGCAGGATTTAATCATGTGGTTGAACTGAGGCACAGTCTTTGAAGGTTAACGGGGTTATTGTTTTGTTAGAAATCAAAGACTCATACAGTGGGCCTCTTTATTACTGGATAAGTTCAATGCTTCCCTTGCATTATTTCTCTATATCCCAGCAGCTGACATACTTCTCTCCAATGGGGGGTAACATGACAGGCCCATAACATTCCTGTGATCGATGTAGGGCTGTCGGTTTGGCATTGTACCCAATATCATCAGAAAACTGTGACTTGTTTGGTGGGAAAGAGAATTGGCTTTAACAATTGGTCCTGCTAGAGTGGGGAATTAAAGAATTAGACCGTTCTATCACCTTATTATTCATCAGTTGGGCAGAATGAATATTTAGGTTCAGATTTAAAGCTCCAACAAATATAGAATATTTTTTGTTCAGGACCCCGGTGCAAGGATTCAGTCTTCAGTTATTTTCTGATTGTGAAATGAGATCAAAGGTTTCTCCCCAGGGCAGCAAGTCACTAGTGTTAATGATAACCTCATAGAGATTAATACACTTCCCCCTTTTTTTTTTTCTTTTTTTTACCAAGTTAATGTGTTCTGTTCAATCTGCATCCCCACTTTCTCATCGCTTCTATGTTATGAGGAGAAATCTTCCCAGAAGGAAACAATAAGTCCAACCATTAGCCCCAATTTTTCCAAATTTGTTTAGGGCTCAAGTTGGGTTTTAAAAATGTAACAGCAGAAAATAACACAATGATAAGGGAGGAAGTAGAAAATAGGAAGCACTACAACATATCTTTCTAATATAATATCATTTTTATATATTATCACAGTTCTTTAAACTTGGGCTATGTGCACGTCTGCTAATTCGTATCTGACATTTGTGCAGTGGTTGCCTGCATGTACAAGGAGTTTGGTGGTCTCAGGGGACAGGTAGGGGTGGATTTGGGAGATGTTGCGTAGATGAAAGTGACAGGACCTGGAAATGTTCTGAATATGAGGGTTAAATGAGAGGGCAGAATCAAAGGTGACGCCAAGATAACATGCCTGAGGGGAGGGCCGAATAACAGTGTTGTTAACAGTTACCGTATTTTTCGCCCTATAAGACGCTCCGGAATATAAGACGCACCCAATTTTAAAGGAGGAAACTCTAGAAAAAAAAGATTCTGAAAGATTATTCCCCTTCTGATCTCTTATGTGCCATTCATACCGGTATTCCCCTTCTGATCACTCATGTGCCATTCAAATTCCCTTGCTGATCACTCTGTGTCATTCAAAATTCCTTTCTGATCATTCTGTCATTCAAATTCCCCTTCTGATCACTCTGTGCTTTTTTTCCACTGTACAGCAGTTAGGACAGGGAACAGCAGGTGGCGCTGTGCCGGCTTCTTTCGCTCTGCTTTACAGACAGGAGAAGACACGTGCTGCTGCCAGAGAGAAGAGGAGACAGACACTGCTGCAGCCAGAGACACACGCAGGATCGGGTATCGGGTGAGTATATTATTTTAGTTATTTTATCACACCTTTGTCGTATAGGACGCACTAACTTTTCCCCCCCCAGTTTTGGGGAAGAAAAAGTGTGTCTTATACTGCAAAAAATACAGTAGATATATGTCAGGGGGTTCATTCGTATTTCTAGGGGGGATGATGATGAGTTCTGTTTTATCCAGGTTGAGGTTCATAATCGGTCAGACATCCATGATGAGATGGCTGACAGGCAGCATGAGACCTTATCCAGGACTGAGGGAGACAAGTCAGGGGTGGACAGATAGATTTGAGTGTCATCAGCATATAGATGGAGACTGACCCTTGGGGAACACCAACAGGGAGGAGAGTGGGCGAGGAGGAGTTACCATTTAAAAAACTTGAAAGGAGCGGTCAGACAGATAGGAAGCAAATCAAGAGAGCGCAGTGTTCTACCAATGGAGCGCATGATTTGGATGAGAAGGGGAAGATTCTCATCCAAATCAGGAAAGATCTAGAAGAAGGAGGAGGGAAAAGTTGCCTTGTGACTTAGCTCTATGGAGGTCATTGGTCACCTAAGTAAGTCAAATTTACCTGAACATTTCCGCAGTGTGAAAATATCAGATTCAAACGCCTATATTTGATGTTTCCATTTCTCATAATGTGTAAGTACGCACTAGAAGTGTTTACAGACGTTACATTTTTCACCTTTTGTAAACAACGCACCAGACAGTGAATCTAAACTGCTGATAAATGCTTTAATTGTAAACTGCAAAGTGCTTGTACATTTTTATGGGTGATTATTGACATGGGTGATTAAATGCCTTTTTTTTTTACCATAAGCAGCGTTAATGTTCGTGTGTGCTGACTTTTTCTTCTTCTCTTTCTAGCATGCAGCTTCTACTCAGGGAAGACTTGTGAAGAATGTTTGAAGAATGTTACGGTGAGCATAGTCGAGGATCATTGATGATATTTGATTTATGACAAAGTCTGGCACACCTTTGGCTCATATTCCTCTATCCTGTGGGCACAATATCTTCCCACTTGTGGAGCTCCAGGTTTTTGCACCAGTCACATCCTAACATAGTACCAAGCTGAAGAAGGCATTTAGCCTGTGCTTAGAAGTTGAATAGTGGCCCGAACATGAAATTGTCAAGAATAAACTGTAATACAGTTAGTTCCCGGGTTACATAGGAGATAGGGACTGTGTGTTTGTTAAGTTTAATTTTTATATGTAAGTCGGAACATGTACATTATTTTAATTAATGCAGTTAGGACAGAAGTTTGTCTCAAGATTATTATTAGGGAAGCGTTGTGTCAGTTACTGTATAAAATCCTCACTGTGAGCTAATCACAAACAAAGCAAAAAAAACTGGAGCAAGCTGTGCCTTGATACACAAAAAGAAAGAACTGCAGAGTTTGTCTTGGTCATTAAAGAGTTACAAGGCAAAAGATTTCCTTTGCAAGTTATGCAACCTGCCTCCTCCTTTACAGGAACAATCAGGGAAGCCCTGTTTGTATCTTGGAGTTGTCTGTATTTTGGATGTCCTTAACTCAGGGGCTACTTGTATATTTCTGCTTCCCTACCTTAGGCAAGATGGCTATGGATAGAATATACTTAATAATGTCCCCTCCAAGGTCTTCATCCTCTGACGTGTTTCACCTAAACCATGGGCTTAATCATAGAGATCTCAGGAAGAGAATAGCAGCTACTGGGGTTTAAAAAAAAAAAAAAACATTTACAGAAAGAAGCTATGTAGAAAGCAATTATCTGCATTTTAGCATACACTTAAAGTACCCTGGTCAAAATTATCATTATTAATTTTAAACAGGATTAATAAAGTGCCAACATATTATGCAGTATTGTACATTAAATAGGGGTTACAAATGACTGACAGATACAGACCGTGACATAGGCAGAGGAGAGGACCCTGCCCCGAAGAGCTTACAATCTAGGAGATTGTAAGAAGTGTGTGCTTGTATTCTTAGTTAAGGTGTCACTGGGCATAACTGATTTTTTTGTGATATGTTTGCTTTCAGTGCCTGTGGTGTACAACAAATAACACCTGTCTGGAGTATCCGGTGAAGATGATCTTACCTCCGTCCTCGCTCTGTGCCCTGTCCAATGCTAGATGGGCAGCTTGCTGGAGTAAGTAATTCCCAACAATAAAAGCACTCAACTTTGCCTTGGTTACTACTGAACAGTACTCAGATTGCCAGATTATGATTTGTAAGGCAAATTTCATGTCTCATACACACTTGCTGTATTTAGTCAATTAGGATTTCCAGGTACCCAATGAGAAGCATTTACTAAAGTAATAGGGAACAGCTTACTGAGTTAGGTAGATGAAGCTGCTTGCACTTTATTAATCCAACTCATGCTAGTAAAAATCTGTTTTCTATTTTCCTTCTACATGGTTATTTGGAGGATGATAACAAAGTAACAGTTACCTTACCCACAGCTTCTGGCTTTCTTCCCGCTAATTTTGGTTGCAACAATCTGTCCCCCAAAGCCAGCCTTCTTTTGACCTTTGACTGGTCTTGCCCCTGGCCCTTTGCAGTTATCCTCACAGACAATACAAAAACAGTAGTTACTTCTGGTGCTGCATTGTTCCTGATGGTGTAGGAGTGCCCATCCATATTGCAGCACTAGGGAAGAAGAGGATTGGATCTTTGATTATCTGTGCAATGGAGTAAGGTAAGTAATGTCAAATCCTCAGCTAGGAAAATATAAATAATGTTTTTCGTTTGCTAGGTTTACTATTCATCTGTGCAATTGTTCTTCTTTAAGATTTGACAGATTTAAATTTTATAGGAGGAATGTGGGATAAGGGACTCTGGCTACATTCAGTAATAAGTAGACATATTACCACATGTTAAATGAAAAAGGAATGGAAAAGGTGATATATATCTTCATTCACAGATCCAGCCGCTTGGGATAATGTAACTTCCGTGCATGCGCAGGAGTTACATTATCCAATCAATGAGCAGGATCACCATCACTGCTGAGCTGGTGGTGAAGCTGTCAGCCGCCATCCTTGCAGCAATGACAGGTTCTGGCATTGTCATGGCTGCAAGGTGACAGCACAAGGTATGTATGTTCCATGATCAGCACCACGTCAACCAATCAATGAACAGGACCATTGTGTCCACTGAAGTCAGCCGTAAAGATGAGGGCGCTCATCCCTGCAATAATAAAAGGTCAGGGACCTGTCATTGATGCAAGGTGACAGCACAAGGTAGGTATGTGCCATAATCAGCAAGTGCGTGCTGTTCATATTTGCTGGTTATGGTAGAAGCTTAGCACCCACCAAGAAGTTTAATTCAGCTTTAGATTCATGTTCATTTTGATGGAAAAGTTGACAAATGTCAAAGCATTGCAATGTGCTTGTCCAAATCAATAAAAAAAGCACAGGAAATGCTGGCATATAACACCAGCTTGTTGTATACAATATGTCTCCATTTCCTTTTAAAAAGGAATACATTTGATAAAATTTGTACCTTGGGGAGGTTGCAGATTTGTCCTGCTTTGAAAGACAAATGCTTATTCAAATTACCACTATTCATATGCTAATATACCTCATGGTTATTCAGAATTCACTCACTGTATATAAATTACATCTAATACATATGCAAAAAAGATTCTTAGGAGTCAAATGCCATGGAATCATCATGAGTCAAATGGTAGCTGCCCCTTTAAAAGGGACTGAAATTCCTTGTTTCTGATTGGGTAAAAGAGGCCATATATAATTAAAGATTTTTAGAATAGCAATTTGCCTCTAATGATTGACTTAATTAAAGGGTCAGCACATGTAAAATACAGTTGGGATTATGTAAATGACAAAAACTGTGTTATTGTATCAGCAGGGTGTCGTCTGAAGAGGAGCTGTTAAGTGTGTGTGTGTGTGTGTGTGTGTGTGTGTGTGTGTGTGTGTGTGTGTGTGTGTGCGCGCTCGCTCGCTCGCCCGCCTGCCCAGGCATAAAAATATTTGTTTAATGGTAAAAGTAAGCATTAGTCTGTGCAAACATATAAAACACAGGTAGAATACATGTTGGAGAGCCTAGATAGCTACCAAGGGATTTGCCTCTGTCTATCCATTCCTAAGATTTACACAGCCTATCACTGCACATGGCTGACCCCACTTTCTCTGTAATGGTTTAGTAACAGTCATGGTCCCCTCTCCTCATCACAGCCTGCATATTAGAAAGTAAAGAAACCTTTCACAGCCTGAGTGCTGCAATACTGAGTGGTAAGGAGGTTGAGACAAAGTCATATTCAGGTACTTATATATATTCAGGTATTCCTGAACAATAGGCTCCTGTCTGTCACTTTTTTCGCATAGCTTTGAAATAGATATAAAAAAGGAGGGTGGGGGGGGTCTACATTGTTCAACATTTAGGACATAAGCCATATAGAAAAAAGTATTAAGGTTTACTAAAAAAAACTCTTATAAAAAAACAAATGGGAGATATGCAGCCCATTGATAAAGATGGTGTTACCTGATGCGTTTCACTGGTAGGCTTCTTCAGGGTTAAATGTCCCATCAATTGGATGGAGATTGTGGGGGCCCCTAAAGTAAGGAAGAGGATCTTTTCCAAACATAGGCATTTTTTATGATATTGAGTGGTTGTCTGTGTAGCTCCTTTACCTCCAAGCTTTGGGCAACAACTGAGTTTATTCCAATCAGTTGGACATTTGCTCTTTTTACAATGTCGCTGCTTCACCTGAACAAGCCTACTGCTAAACTGCGTTGTGCAGCTTTTCACTGTGAGCTCTGCTGGGGCTGATGTTATAATAAATTTAGGTATTTGCACTTCTTCATCTAATATGAAAATACAAAATAATAAAGATGATAAAAAATAGGATAATAAATAATAAAATAATTTAAAAAAAAAGCATGTAGTAAAAAAACTGTTTTATTTACTTTCCACTAGATGGCAGCAGTTAGCCACAATTCAAGAGAAGAGTTATAAAATACACAGTCTGTACAGAGAATATATAAAAAAGTTGTTGAATGTTTTTTTACTGCATACAGAGAGCACAAGATAAACAACAAGCAAAAATATTATAAATATATTTTACAATTGCCATATTTATTATTGTGTTAAAGGTTGGGTAAAACTGAAGGTAGGGCATGAAAGGCATGTGTGTTTCTTCCATATTTGTGCAACAATCTTTTATTACGGGGGATGTCGGTGCAGAAGCAAAGACCAGTCACTGCCGCTTTTTCTATGTGCAGGGTGCCTGGTCTTATATCTGCCCCCTGTAGTTTTCTGCACACAGCCTGTAGTGATGGATCCTTTGGATCCCTCCCACAGCACTGTTTTCTGCACAGTAATCATATCAGTGCTACTTTTACCTTTACTAAGATAACATGAGGCTTTATAATGTCAAATTGGAAAACAAAGTTAGTGCCTGTAGTTCAGCTTTAAAATCTATGTAAATGTCAAATCTATTTTCATTATGTTGGACATCATTCCTCACTGTGTACAGATTTGTAACCTGAAAATCCTAAAAATAACAGTGCTTCCTGTGTGGGGTGACAACACTAGACCACTGCTTTGCAATAAACAACATTTTGTGCATTTTGTGACCCATTGCTGCTTCTTTTCTTGTGCAGGTGATTGGCTCGTCTTTGCACCCCTCCTGAAGTTATTTGCCTTTATTGGTCCTGGGGTGCATGGCACGGCACGCCTTTTCTGTACTGTTTGCCCACCTTGGTAGAGAAAGGGGTTTACTTTCTTGTGTCTGAGCTCAGCACAGCAGAGAAATCTCCAAATGTCATTCCAACTCTCCTGAGAGCAGCAGTGCCTTATATTTTATGCTGCAGATACACAACTACGACACTGCCAAACAGAAGAGCTGAGACACCCTTAATATTATTAAACAGGATTTATATAGCGCCAGCATATTATACAGCGCTGTACATTAAATAAGGGTTGCTAATGACAGACAAATACACATAGTGACATAGGAGGAGAGGAGCCTGCATGAAGAGCTTACAATCCCTCATATCAGGCAGTGCATTGCTTTGTCATGGGACTCTTTAAACAAAAGGGCAATTTTTTTATTGTTAAGTATTACTACTCTGCTTAGATTGTAAGCTCCTTTGGGCAGGGTCCTCATCTCCTCCTCTGTCACTGTTTCTGTCTGCCTTTTGCAACCCCTATTTAATCTACAGCACTGCAAAATATGTTGGTGTTATATAAATACTGTTATTATTATTATTATTATTTATATTATTAATAATAATTTCAGTTCCTATCAAAATGACTTGTTTTGCCATCCAGTGGCCATATGTAAAATTGCACATCTGTCACCAAAGGAAATGCTTTATGTATAAACGTAAATTATAATGGGATCTAGAGCAAGTTAACAAGAGAATAATTTATAAATCCAGTCCAATATTATTCAACATACATTTTCCTCTCCTGGTCTGTTGCCTTTCTGAATTAGGCTTGCAGTACTTCAGCAAATAAAAAATGTTATTTAGTTTAGATTTAGAGTCCGTGTTACCATAATATTTCAGAAGGCAAAGTTCTTAACACTGGTGTGCTTCTCCTTGTGCCGCTAACAATTGCGTGTCCTTGAACTAATGCAGCTCATTAGGAAGAAAATGTAATTAATAAATTATGGTAATTTGTTATGCTAATAAATATAAAAATTGTGATGGCGGAATAATAAAGAGTCCCCCCCCCCCCCCCCTTAACTTCTGGAGCATGTTGGCATTTGTGCTTGCTATAATCTATGCAAACTAGCCTGTTAAATACCTCCACCATCTTCACAGCTATTAGCATAACTGTCTGCTAATAATGCAAATTCTCAGCAAGGCAGTGACGGATCGGCACTGTTCACTCAACGAGTGCCGTTACACCACCAAAAACAAATGAGTCCATTTACATAAAATAAAAACAATTTTGTTTCCAAAGAAAAACAACCTAACCGTCTATCCGAGGGTTTGGTATTGTTCAGTGACTTGCAGTTAGCTAGTTCGGGCACTAGGTGGCAAAGCGAAATGCTAAAAGCAAGATGAAACCCTTCATTATAAGAATGCGTTCTAGGGGTTCTTTAAATTGCTGCCAGCTGCGTAGACGTCTGATATTTCAAATCATTAAGCTTCATTTATAAATGTTATCGACTGCTTGTGTTCTGCAATTAGGCCTGAATTATGCTCTTAATATTGAAGGCTGCAAGAATCCGAGATGTGCCAAAAGGCAAAATTATAGTTTATTTTTCGAAGCTCCTGTCTGAATTTGTTGTTTTAAAAGTTTACCTAAATGGTATTTTTTTGTGTGATGCTATATGTATATAATGCATGCTTTGGCTTTAGAAAGTCTTCAGACCGTCTTTTGTTTTTTCAATTGTGATATGTTGCAGACTGATGCTGCATTTGTTTCATTTTTTTTTGCCTCCGCCCCCCCCCTCCCCCCATTAATCTACATACCCCAATATAACATAGTGAAAACACTTTGGGTATGATGCAGCAAACTTTGCACTTCCTAATTTGGAGATGTTCTTCCATTCTTCTTTACAAAACCTCTTATCTCGGTCAGGTTGGATGGGGATCGGTAGACAGCCATTTTCAATTCTCTCCAGAGATGTTCAATAGGGTTCAAGTCAAAATGTGGCTGGGCCACTCCAGGTGAACCTTCCACCATGAAAGAAGAATGAAAACTGGAATTCTGTATGTATCTCCACTGAAGTCTACGAGAGGATGAGGATGGAGGACGCTTTCTTGCTAACAGGTACAAAAACATACAACCCCTGGCTCCTGGTGGCTTTTTGTTTTTGCCCTACATCATAAGGTGCATGCTCAATGTAGTGTAGAACTCGCCTAGATTTAGATGCCGGAGACAATGTTACTCTTTCACACACACACACACAGGAGGTATATCATCAGTGGCTGAAGAGGGTCACAGTCTTTATGGAAATTGGCAGCAAAGTTTGGTGTTATCCTCTGATGGGGGGATGGCTGTTCCTGGACCAGTCATCGCTGCATGTGTGTTAGTCCATGGTAATGGCATGGTAAGCCCATGCCATCATTGGCAAATATGCTGTGCCAACCTTCTGATTATGACCACCCACCAGCGTGTGAGATTCAGCTTTAAGGAACAGTAAGCATACACCTCAATTTAAGGACTGATAGATGGAAAGAAATAAAGATTTTCAGGCTAGCTGTAGTTATAACTGCATGAAAAGCAGTTTTCTTGTGGGATGAAAGTGAAATCCCTGTCCTTTGTGCTTTAGCTGATAAACTTGTAGGATACAAGAGATGAGATGTGAGAAGAGAACCCCACATTTCACTATTAGGCTCCAAATTAGTGCCTGGTATGATGTATGGCTTTTGCTGACGCTCTGACCCAGACTGGGGAGAGCAGGTCTGCACCATTATACGGCTGTGCAAAAGTTTGCTTACTGCTCAGTCTGTAAATCTCTGACAAGCTTAACAAGATGTCATCACAGAGGCTAATTCTGCCCCGGGAGAATAGAAGACGGGTAATGAGATGGAGTCCAGCCGTGCCGGAGAGGGCTGCCTACCTTTACCAGGAGAACCCCGCATTGTAAGCTCAAATAATAGCAGCAGTGCCGTGTAATGACTGTAATATCCACCATCTCCTACTGAGATTTGTATGATGTGCGGAACATGCTTCTTTTTTATGCTTCCATCACCCAAACACATCAGCAACAGTCAGTTTGTAGACTCCAATGAGCAGCTTTAGAAGACAAAAGAATCTTACTGAGATTTGAGATTTACCGATGAGGCTTAAAGCTGAACTCCAGACAAACCACTAAATACTGCATAGGGTAGGATTATTTCTGTTTGTCCAGTCTTGTCAGATACACAGCTCTGCCACACAGCTCTCTGACAATAAATGACTTCAATATGGAAAGTTGCAGCCAACACCAATGTAAGTGTGACCACGAAGGAGCAAGTGCCTGAGCAAAGACGTTCATGGCAGGATTACATTATTAAAATTGGATTTTTTAATAAAAGCTGGGGATACAAAATATTTTAAAAAACACTTATATTTACATGTTTCAAGTTTTTAGTGATTAGGGAAGCTAGGGTATGATGGTCCTGAGCCATTTTTTATATACATATACCTCAGTATAAACCAAGATGTTTTTCCCCCCTACAAAATGTCATTAGAAAAGGATTCTTGATTTATACTCTGGTCATACCATTAGATGGCACTGTGTCATCTGTGTTATGAGGCAAGAAACCTAAGTTTGTTGCACACCTTACTTGAGGACACAGCACCATTACTGGTGGCCAACAATAATGCACAGAAGATCAGTGCAGAGCAAGTATATAAATGTTATAAAAATAACACACCACAAAGATGTGTTTACTCAATCATTGTATTGTCATTTCTTGTGATTACTGTTTTGGATGTTAGCAGTGACAGCTGCATCTTGTCCTCTAGGTTAATTCCCAAGGTAATGTAGTATTCCTGTATTTTCAGGTTTATATTCAGATCAATTTATATTTAAGTATTAAACGGATATATTTTTATAATGTATACTTTTAAAAAAATAAATTTTCTATCTTTTTATTTTTAAATAAGCTTTTAAATGCAAATACGAAAGCGAAACATCCACCTATATTAACAATGTAAATTAAACTTTGTTCTCATCAGGTTTCGATGTGACAAACATAAAAGACTCCTTCCAAAAAGTATATCGATCCTGTAAACATTTTGTCCAGCCTCCTCTCTTTTGTTCAACCATTTTGAATTTTGGGGGGGAAGACAATTGACTTAACGGCATGTTTTTGGAATGTGGGAGGAAACCCACACAAACACAGGTAGAAGCTGCAAACTCCATGCAGATAGTGCCCAATCAGAGATTTGAACCTGTGACCAAGTTCTGCAAAGATCAGAGTGCTAACCACCGAGCCACCAAGGAGCATTCTAAAAGAAGGAGAGGGCTGGGCTGGATTCAGGTGATGCAGGTTTGATGACTTTGACCATCAGACCGAGAACATCTAGAAATTGTTTTGAACTGAATGCAAAGACCTATTACAGCCAAACTTTTTTGAGAAATGAGATACTCATTTTTTCTTGGAGTTCTGCTTTCCAAAGCTTTTTAAAATCCTATCTTTTATGTGGTTGTTTTTCGGTCTTGCTTTGCAAAAATAAATACGATTCCGAATAAAAGAAGCAGGTGAAAAAAATTTGAAAAGTATTTGGAGTGAAATGATTATCGATTTACATTCAGCTCTGTGGATTTTTCAGAGGCTATATACGATCCATGGTCCAGTGACTGCAGTTATTAGAAAAACCACAGAAAATCCAGCAATGTCGCTGGCTTGCCGAGAGTGACAATCCCGACCCGTGTTTATAACCTATACCGTGCTCATCTACCCCCACATCCCCTAATAGATATTCTTCATGCGTAACAATGGAGATGTACAACAAGACAACCCTGTTTAGGAATAATGTTATTCTGTAACCGTTCATTCCTCTGTCACCTGAAGCAGCTATTATCCAGCACATCTCAGCTTGATTTCATGATACATTCGCATTCCACGCTGTATATTCTTTAGTATTGCTGCCGGGGACCGTAGAAAAAGCGTCGACCCCCTCCAGCAGCATGGCAATTATTGATGAGCTGTGGAACCCCCCTGGATTCTGCAGACACTTGCAAGTTTACTTTTTTTACCTGAAAACATGGAAAAACAAAAATGCATTGTGTATGCAGAAACGTCAATAGCTACTATTGTATAGGTTTATAGGGAAGGTATGGTGCCTTTCTCAACCTATTTATAACATGGGGGACCCTTGAAATAACTTTCAGGTCTTCAGGGAACCCCTGCTTTATAAATTTATATATATATATATATTTTTTTTTTTATCCCGAAAAGCACAATCACTTAAACAAAAACTCTGATGCTCAAAAAGTGAAAGTGCAAAAATACCACACAAAAACATGTGCTGGAGGGTGCCTTATGTTCCCTCCTCTAAAGAGGAATGGCAACACGTTTCCTGACCTTTGGGGCGTAACGCTCCTGATGGGCAAGGTACTAGCCCCACATGGCCAAAACCAGATGGACCATACTCTGCCCACCTAGCCAAAACCAGGTGGGTCCCATTCTGTGTGGGTTTGACAAAAGCCTACCCACCGGGTACTTGGGCTGGGAGCTCAGTGCATAACAATCAGGAAGTGTTCTAGAATAATGATGCTCTAGCTTAGCTTTTCTGAAATTACTTTCAGCTCTTCGGGGAACCCTGGCTATAATTACTAAATCCAAAGTTCATAGAACATTGTTGTGGACAATAGAAATAATATCTCCTATATTTTTAGTGATTGGGAAGAATGTCACCCTTACAAATAGCCAAAATGCTCATTATTGCTGTCACTTACAGTGACCTGAGACTTCTCATTGCTCAAGTAACCCCCAACAACTTCTGGAGAAACCGTGGTTGAGAAACACTGGTATTTTGCATCCTCTCTTAACATTTTTACCCCCAAAGGAACACTTGAAATAATGTTTAGGTCTTAAGGAACCCCCGCTAAAAAATTAGTTGGGAATCAGTGGTCATCATCATATGTCGGTGGTCCATGGGGTGAAGGCTTTTTATGTTGATAGTCCTCTTTTGCAATGCTGATCAGAATGACACTTTTACAGATAGCTAAAATATTGTTTGCTGTCTTGCAATTGGCTTTTCCCAGTGACCTTGGCCCTGGAACTATGCAGGCATGAAATGCAAGGTCAATCAACCACAGCTCAAGGAAGCCCTTGTACTCTGGAGAAACCCTAGGATGCCATTCATCGCTGGTTGAGAATGGCTGGTGTTGTGTTTCCAGCAAGGAGTTATCTTGGGTTTATTGTAGTTTTGCATTAAAAAAAAAAAAGGAGAGAGAAAGAAAAAAGTAGGCTTTTGTAGGGCAAGAATGTGTTTTTTTAAAATACATTTAATTTTTTTTTTGAACATCCTACCACAGTATCAGCACCAGTATGTCCAAATGACTACTAGATTCTATGACCAAGGTACCCTCAAGTAGAACTGGCATCAGTTGTACCTTACCTGTTAAGAGTTTCAGCAATACCATCAAGTATCCTAATCCCATAAAGAAGCCCTGCGGGGCGAAACGCGTCGTGTAGGAAACCAAGTGTTTTGCTGTGAACCTAACTCAATGTACCATATAAGTACGATGTCATGATAAGACTAGCGCATCAATGTTAGACTAGGGCTAAGTATAGATGGTCATTGCCTAGTTTTTTAGGATGTTCAAATAAAATTTAAATTTATTTTAAAAAAACATACTCTTGCCCTACAAAAGCCTACTTTTTTCTTTCTCTCCCTCTGACAATACTCTCTTAGCTTAAAACGACATTTAAATGATTTCTAAAAAATTAAAATGTGATAAAGCAGAAGGCCTTAGAAGAAAAAAATAAAATAAAAACTATGAATGCTAAAAAAAACAAAATCCTTGCTCTAACTATTTACAAAAACTTCCGTTCTCCCGCCACGGGTGTAACGTAGTAATGGCTGTAAATGTCTGCATCTCTTCTCCTGCTGCCGATCCATCTGTTCATTGTTTTTGTTACTACAATTAATTGTTTTGTTGTTTTTGTACCTTTCAGTAAACTTTGAAGCGCTGATTATCGCCATGTCTGTGGTATTGGGAGCAATCCTGTTAGGTGTCATTGTCTGCTGCTGTTACTGCTGCTACTGCAGGAAGAGCTCCAGTGCCCGGCTGTAAGTACTTTAAATGTTCTTTTAATGCTTTAAAGTGTAACTGAAAATTATTGATAAAAAATCACCTCAGGGTTTTTGTTTTTCATTACAAGGACTTTATTTAACATTGTTCAGAATTCTCCCCAGAATTTATTTTAAGCTATGTGGAAAAAAGCTGTAGACCGGTGTGGCAGCCCCTGGATTGTGATCCAACTTTTCTGTAACCACCTAAAAACAGCGGAGTGGTTGCTGAAAAGTGCCTGGTGGTGCACTCAGCTTAAAGGGGCTGGGGAGAACACTGAGTTTGCTGGCATTGCTTGGTTGCTGGTGCGGCACTTTTTTTTTAACCACCCCGCTTTGTGTGTGGTTACTGAAATGTTGGGTCACAATACCGGGGCTGCCACCCATCTACAATTTCTTCCCAGCCAGCTTAAAAAAAAAATGATGGGTTCAACACGGTATATACTGTTTATTAATAATTATAATCACACAAGCAGAAAATGACAATTCTGGACATTTCATACACCAGATGTGAATGGAACAGCTCTAGGTTGCCGTATCCCATTAAATTATTTCTTATAATTTGATAGAAAATTTCAGCGTCTGCAGATTGAAATAGAAAGGTCATTTTTAATGACATAAAATTACAAAATGGGTTGTGTAGCGATTTTTATATGCTAAATTAAAAAAAAGTGATGTTTTCTTTGAACTCAACTCTGTGAAGGTTCTCCAGGTCATGGTAAACCTAGTGGTGATATTTCTTATTTATCCAAACTTGTTAAAGGATTTTTCACTGCTATGTGTGTTCCCATTGATATCCATATTTCTCTCCCAGTACAGGAAATTCTCCTCACCTGGTGGGGACACAGAGCGAGATTCTCTTTTCAAAAACTAGAAAAAGAAATGTTAGCTGGACTTCAGGTATAAGGGAGCTATAAAGTACAATAAAAAGCCACCAAGGCAATAATCTTTATAATGATTTATTGATCTGACCCCCTGGTGCCTCACTCTCCCTCCAACGACTACCATAACTTAGATTTCTATAGCCAGGCCATAGCTTTAAACCTCTAGAATGGACCCCACTTCATTAGCTAAAAAGATCAAACAAAAAAAAAATTATTTAGGTCATTAACCTGAAACTAATATATAGATAAGGGCTTCTGATTTCCCTGTTTGCTCTTTTATCAGTGAAGCTGGGTGATCCAAAAAAACCTGGAATGGATCTGGTCCAGTATTCAAAACATTTGCTAGCAAATAGCAAATGACTTTGAAGAAATCCATTCCAGGTTTGCTGGATCACCCAGCTTCACTTATGAAAGTGTATGCTTTCCAGCCTTGGAGAGCCGTAATAAATCAGGCCTAATGAGTTTCAGAGCAGATTTCCTTTCAGCAAGTCTCATGGAGCAGGTCACAACAATTTTACATGTACCTCAGTGCAGACTTCTGAGAATAGCATTGAGCCAATCAATACTAATACAAGACCTAATAACGACTTGCTAACTTCATGCCTTCTATATTCTTCTGTCGCTTCTAACTGCCTGCATATCAGACAGCACTAAATACCATCTTCAGAAGGAGATTGTTAGTGTCAGCCTCCATGTTGTACCCCCAATAAAGGTAAACTTTAAATCTGCACTCCAGCACACAAAACAACATTATTAGCATATTAAAATTTAAAAAAATGTAAAAACCTCCAACAATCACCTTTATTCTAGAGCTTTACCTCGCAGCACTTTTTTGCAACCACCAGATGTCGCTGTTTTTCATGCTGAATGACCACCGGCATCATCAGTCTGGTTACCCTGGGCCCAGGTTCTCCTGGACATCCCCATCCTGAGAATGGATAATGGAGCAGCTAAGTGATAAGCTAGTCTCTGTCACTGTTTTCCTCTCAAATCAGCATTCTTGTTCTCAAGAATTGGGCTCCTTCTTCTTACACTCAAATTGATCCCTGGACAGCAGAGCTTAAATTTCTGCATAAAAAATACACCTAAATATATCCCCATGAATAAGGCACTACATGAATTGGTGTCTTTCATATCTGCCTGGTGTCTAGCCCTAAAGTGGAAGTAAAGTGTCAAATAATGTGTCATCAGGCAGATTCTTATTGCAGAAAAGGGACAGGTGATCACATTCCTGCAATAAATATTGCCTGATTGCTGCCCATCTGTCAAAATGCGCTCAGCTGCACATGCGCAGCTCAGTGTTTGTTGCCAGGGATATCCGGCAATTCCCTGCGAGTGCCAGGGAGTGAATTCCCATGTGTTTGCATTTTCCATCATCCCACCCTGGACAATCAAGGTGGCGGAACTTCGGAATCGGAATGCAGAAGCGAAGAAGTAAGAATATGGCAGTGCCCTTGATGGACCAGGAATAGGTGAGTATCCCCAGAGTTTAGTTCTGCTTTACCAAATACCCATCATTCCTTCATGATTCCTTGTTGGAGTGACACAATGGCTTCCTCCCTCTTGCCTACAGAATGTGACGGCTTCTCTTTTATTTTGTCTTTTGTAGGAGACTGGAAGCAGAAGAAGAGAATCTTATCCGAGAGAGAGAAAGGAGGAAACAGGAATCCCTCCAGAGGTACTTTTGTTTACTGTCATTTGGTGCAGCAAACAGATCTATGAATTATTAAGAGCCTTGTTATTTAAACTAGATGAATAAATCAGCGAGGCAACCGAACGAGGGTGACTATTGTGACAACGCTGACGTCAATCCTTGTGGGTGTTTAGGTGATAACCAAGAGTACATTTTTGCTGGGTAATTGATCTTTTAGGTGATGATAGGAGCAGCAGACTTTGGACTGAAACCTGTGACTGGTACCACAACCAAAACAAGGACAATGATTTGTTATTCTTAGGTCCGGGGTGTTGGCTTCTGTAGATTTGTAAGATAGAAAGGGACAGATTTTTTAAATCTCTCTAAGACTGTAAAATATAAACTATGATGGGGGAGACCCTCAGTGATCCAGGAAACCTGGAAGGGGATTTTAAAAAACTATTTACTATTAGGTGGCAGATCAGATCCATTCAATGTTTGCTCGATCACTCAGGTTTTTTCATGATATTCTATCTTCTCCAGTCTTGGAGAGATTTAATAAATCAGGCCCATCGTGTTATATTTGTTTGGCCTCTTGACCCCACCAGAATTTAGGATTTATCGTTTACTTCTTTACTCACTGCAATATAGCCATAAACAATGATAATGGTCCTAGTTTCTACTGCAGGCAGTTTGAGGAAGAAGGCGCTGGGCCAGATCCAGCTAAAGTTGTTACTTTTGGGTTTTTGGGGGTGCAATATTTCCCTATAAGGGATCCAATGTAGCATTCAGCCACCAGAACCATACCAAATTAAAAAAAAGAGTAGAGTGAGGGAAAACATTTCTCTTCAGGTCAAGTCTACATATGACATGTTTTTACATGCCACTGTCCTGTAGATCTTGAAATTTTTGTTGGAGATACCCAATTCTTAAAGGTGCAACTAAAGTCACACTTTGAAATTGGTGATCAAGCAGATATTTATATATTTAGGTAAAAAAGTGTTAAAATTCATGTATTACAGTAGTATATATAAAATAGCAAATACTGCTCAAAAACTTTTATGATAACTGGATGGTTCTCAACATGTGTCTTTCCACGCATTTCACAGATATCTAGTCCGCTTCCTCATGAAAAGACTGTGAGACAATGACCAGCTTCTCATTGAAGCAAAGGGAGTTAGAGTTCCCTATCTCCTCAGTACTATAATTGGAACATGTATGATAGCATGTTAAGTGGAAAATAGGCACAGCATCAAACAAATGCTAATGGATGGCCAAACTAATGCCAATAGATGGTAAGTATTATTCCTAATACATAAGATTATGCCATATATTCTCAAGAAATTAGCATCTGGATTAACCATATCACACTGATCTATCCTCACAATGCCAAGGCCAGGTATTTATTGCCAAAATGGATAGGCTATGTTCCTTCTGCAATAGTATTCCTACCTGCCTGATCGCACCCACCTGTCAAGTTTCATTAAGTGCTTTTTGCCAGTAATACCTGATAACCTGGCTTCCCTTGGGGGTGCAAGGACTGAATAAACCCCCATGTACCTATGTGGAAGTTACGTTATTCTAGCTAGACCAATCAAGATAGCCAAAGATCAGAATGCAAAAGTGAAGATGGAAGAAGATGGCAGCACCCTGCGGTGGAATAGAGACGGGTGAGTATCGATGGGTTTAGTTCCACTTTAAGTGGGAGAGATGAGTAATGATATCTGCTGTGAGGAGCCATATAATATAACAGAGTTAGGTGAGTATAAAACAAGCCTCAGAAGATGTTTTATTTTTTATTAACTGGTAAATAATTGACGCAGCGTGAGAGAGAGGGATGGAAAAAGAACGTGCTTTCCCTGGAGACATGTCTATCAGGATTATCCTGTGTACAGGTTGACTATGCTCCTGCCGCTTTTATTTATTGAACCTCAGTTCTTTCAATCATAGAGACTCCACATCACATGTGGTTGTTACTCTTCATGCAGGTAAAGATAGCCTATGAATGGCAACTCCTCCAGACTGACACCCACCAATAATGGAAGGTTAATGTTGCAGTAACTCATTCCAAGAGCCAGCTCGTTGCTCACTGAGCCTCCATGATTAAAATAACTGAAGTCCAATGAATAAAAGCAGCAGGAGCATTCTCAACCTGTACAGAGAATGGATCCTAAGAAGCAGGGTGCTGTGATGTTTTTTTAGGAATCTGTGAGCAGCACTGTGCCAGCCCCCTCCCACTATCCATAATCTGGCTGCACGGAGCTTCAATCATGACAACACTGGAGTGTTGACAAACGTTAAAACGGGTTGGCAAACTTTTTGGACGGTGTCCAATGAGAGGTCTGAAGGCGGGAGTTTGCCCACCTCTGCTTTAAAATAAAGTTTGTCATGAAACCAGAGTTTTATTTAAAAATTGTATTTGCATGTAAATGAAGGGAAGAGGAAGAACCAAAAAAATAAAAGCTGATTAAACTTCAGTTGTAAGCTTAAACAGCAGGCTGATAACACGAACAAGGTGATGATAAATACGAATGATCCAGTTTGTAAAGAAAGAATTTTCTTTTTGTAAAATAAAGAAAACATCCCCTGACTGCAGATTTCAATGGCTTGGTCATTTTTAATCCTGAAGCTTTATCTAATGGTTGTTTGCAGTTGTATTATAAAGTTTACACAACTGGTGATACCCTATAAAGACTTACAGAGAAGTAGAAGGAGGGGGGGGGGGTAAAGCTTGTGGATGCAGCAATAGATCAGGCAGTGTATGCTGTGTCGGCCCAGCTACGGGTGTTTAATGTTTATTTACAGAAACATAATGGAGGATGGATGCATTCAGTCTGCACCTGCCACAATGTGATTTGGTGCCCATTACCACGATGGACAGCGCGTCTCCACAGTTTAAAAATGAGCCGTTCCTGAGTATAACTTACCCTGTATAATGATTACGGCCACTCGCAGGGACAGATGGCAGTCGCTGTACTGTTCCCATTTCGAGCCCTGCTGTTCTGTTTATTCACAGCTCAAGTGTTGATATAAGAAAACCTTTTCATGCCTGATGGCGTAATGCCGCCAAGCAGATTTGTGTGCCCGGGGCATCTGATCGAATGCACACAGGGCTGTTAGAAAAATGGCTGTGACTTTCCAATATCCTGGAAATCCTGCACAAAAATAAGGGCCATTTAAAGCAAACCTGTACAAAAAATTTAAGGAAGCTTTATTTGGAAATGTTGTAATAATGTTGAATAAATGTAAGTGTTGCTGCAGTAGCCTTGAATCATGTGACCAGTGCCAAGGGATAGATTATGTAGACTCCAAAATTGCTCAGGGGATTAACTTTTAGGCAGGTGCGGCCAATCTTCACCCCTGGCTAAGCAGTTGTCCTCCTAATCAGCAGATGCAGCTTGATTGATGCCTAGGTGCTGGTCACATGACTGGCTGCCATTGAGACCTAGCATTTCTTTTCATTTAGCAAGGCTTTTACCAATTCTTTGATGTGTCAAGCATGCCGCGTTTGAAAAAAGATGAATATTACTAAAGCAGTTTCAAATATAATCAATTCTTTAAAAAAATAATAAAAAATAAAATTTCAATAAAAATATAATATTTTTTGCATGCCAGTACTGCTGATGTCCTTGCAGCCACTTGACGTTTACACACTTATCCAATAAAGATGAAAAATATGAGCACATCACCACATAAAAAACTACCAATAGATAATTATATAAACATATCTTTAGCAGTATAAAACGATACACCTAAAATATAACTTGCATTACAAAAAACAATTACCCTTTCTTATTAAAGGCCCCTGATCAATGTACACATCGCTCGCAGTGAATCCGGTGCTGTTTTTTTTTTTTTAATAACCCTGCTTATTTTTTTGGTTGTTGGCCATTTTGTTTTAAATATTGTTGTATGCATAGGAACGTTCTGATTATTATATCTACATACATTTCAGTAATGACTGAATGGCATTTCACAGGCGGGGTCTCCTGATGGTGACAGTGGAGCATGGCTGTACAAAGTGTTGGAAGGGACACAGTTGTAAGGCCCATGTGGCTGTAAATGTCAATAGCAGATGTATAGATTTCAACTTTCTCCTCAGAATTTTTAAGCTGGGTAGGAGAAAACTGTAGGCGGGTGGCAGCCCCTGTATTGTGACCCAACTCTTCAGTTATCAGCCAAAACAGCCGAGTGGTTTCTGAAAATTGCCAGCTAAAAGGGGTTGGGGAGAACACTGGTTTTCAATCCTATTATGTCTAGTATACTAAAAAATGAAAGGAGCTCCAATGAAAGGTTAACCAATCAAACTTGGTTGAACAAAATTGAGGAATTGGGCCAGATTTAATAAGGCTGTCCATGGCTGGAGAGGGTACACTTTTATCAGTGAAGCTGGGTGATCCAGCAAACATGAAATTGATCTGGCCTAGGATTGAAAACATTTGCTAATAAATAGGGAATGACTTTTAGGAAATCCATTCCAGGTTTACTGGATTACCCAGCTTCACTTTGGAATTTGTAACTTTTGCATCCAGCCTTGGAGAGATTTATTAAATTAGGCCCATTGTATTCATATAGCAACAACGCTTTACAAAGTCCATGGTCATGTCAGTAACTGTCCCTCACAATCTATTGTCCCTACCATAGTTATATGTCATTAACACAGTCTAAAGCCTAAAGTCTTTTTAGGGGAAGCCAATCATTCTAACTGCATGTTTTTTGAATGTGGGAGGAAAGCATAGTGTCCAGAAGAAACCCATGCAAACGCAGGGAGAACATACAAACCCCGTGCAGAAAGTGTTCTGGTTGAGATTTGAACTTGGGACCCTGGTGCTGCACCATCCAACACTTTTACTGAAGAGTTGGGTCACAATACAGGGGCCACAAACCGCCTACAGCTTCTTCCCTCCTGGCTTAAAAATTTTTTAGGGTGAACACTGAACAATATTGCCTTAGAAACTTAAAATTGTCGATCAGGCAGGTGCGTTTTACAGAAAACCACAGACAATGTTCCTTCTGCAAAAACTATTCTTGTATGATTGCTGACCAACTTTTCGGATTGGTTGCCAAAAAAAAAAACAAGAAATCCCTGCTTCTTTTGTGCACGCTGGGGTTTACATTCTCCGAGGATGGTCAAATAAAGTGGCTGAAGATTGTCTCCGGGAAGCAAAGAAGAAAGACGGAATGGGGATAAGTGAGTATCACAAGTTAAGTTCCACCAAAGGTAACTAGAAGACACTACAAAGAGGATCTCAGTAGTGTAATGACATTCTTTGTCCAGCAAGCAGATGAGAAGGCACCCAATGATGCAGTAGTAAATAGCCAAGTTTCCCAATGCTGCAGCAGAGAATGGCCACGTGACCCAATGCTGCAGCAGAGAATGGCCATGTCACCCTTCTGGCTATGTGGCCAGAGAGTGCAAATAACAAGAACAGCTGATCATAATATTAAACATTTTTGCAATATAACCCAGTGCACCCATTTGTATTTGCAATGTGCTCTGACTGTCTGGTTGACATCTAGCTTTATGGACCTCATTGCTCTCATTTAAAGATAATACATCCACAAATCACAAACAAAACAAGTCTAAATCCTTCAAATGAAGTTTCTCAATAAAGCTCTGCCGGAAGATTCACAATTTGTCCTGTGCCGCTTGTTTTATAGTCTTTCTGATTTGTTCTGCAAATATATCAAAAATTCATTAAAAACGCTGTGTCAGGGGGATGTTATGGATTTGCATCCGCTGTAACACTCTCTGAAAACGCATCGCCACCTTCTGCTAATTCATTAAACCTGACTTGTTTCCTGTAGCGTTTATTTACAGGCGAGATCGAAGACTTCACAGCACCCCGCGTAAAAAAAAAAAAATGTTTGCTTTAATCTGACAATATTGTAAATTCTGGGGAAATTATGAAGGGCTTTAAATAAACAGTGATATTTACGCCAATGCAGAGCTAACAAATGTAGGAATATTTCCCAGAATGCACCTTGGGACGGAGGTTGTTAAGCTGCTTACGATCACATAAGAAGCAAAGGAGGCTATAAATCAAAATAAGGATTCGGAGAAAGTTTTTTTTTAAAGAACTTTCCATCCTTTAAGTAGGTGCATGGTTGCCTGATTTATTGCCTGATTTATTAAAGGCACTTTCATCTGGGTGATCCAAAAAACCTGGAATGGATCTGGTCCAGGATGGAAACATTTGCTAACGAATTGCAAAATAGCCAAAAGGGGCTGGAGAGAACACTAAGTTTGCTGATAGGCATTGCTTTTATTTTTAATATTGGAAAGGGAAGAATACACCTCTGACTATGTTTTTTTTCATGATCCATGTCTCATTTTGGGTAGCATTCCCTTTATTTCCTATCCCAGTACACAACAGTGAGGGAAAATACTCTCTTAGATATATATCATCGGACAAGCATTCTCATGGAATTCTTTTCCTTTTGTGTCTGTTCTAATAACAATTTTGAATTTACAATTGCTTTTTATGCCAGTGCGGATAGTCACCAGGATAAGGAGACTTTTTTTTAAGAGAATGGGAAACGGTGTCCACCATATAAATTGTGTTAATTATACACACAAAAAATGACATTTGTCCCAAAATATAGCCACCTTTCAGCTGATCATTCCTGAACCTAATTCATTTTTTTGTCCTGTTTGCAATATTTATAAAGTGGTAATTAGCTCAATTAAACCACTTAATAGATTGGTAGGGGAAAGCTCCATGGGCCAATAGTGATTGGTGGTGTCCTCTTTACGAAACACTCTGTTTGTTTTATTTTTCATTCACATTAGAAAGTAGGGGACTGTTGTTCTGTTTAAGTGTTTGATACTGTCAGACGCAGATTCCTATAAACATCCGAGCACCCGGCCTAGGTACTCTGCTCAGCCCTCAGCTCTGATACACGCAGTGAACTGGCTCTTTGGAGGAGCCGTGCAAATATCAACATGCCTTGATGGGTGGATGGTGGTCCAAAAGAGTGGACCAAAATGTATTTGCATGCAGATTTATGATGTAAGCTCCTCTGGGCAGAGGTCACACTATTTCTTTTGATATTACCTTTGTTTTGCTTTTCTCCTAAATTGTAAGGTCTTTCAGTCAGGGTCCTCTGTATTTCTCTTAGATTGTAAGCTCTTTTCATTTGTGTCACTGTCTGTGTCTGTCTGCTAGTCATTTGCAACCCCTATTTACTGTACAGCTATGTGTAATATGTTGGCGCTATAAAAATCTGGGTTTAATAATAAAAATAATATAGGTAATGGCTACGTGTGATGCTGAGCCTGCATATTTGAAAGCACTAAAGTTCAATAAATGAAAAGGGATGGGTGAGGCTTGATCAGCCTTTTCCAACCTTTTTATTATTACCTAGTTTTTACAAGGTCTTGTTCCCTCAAGACCTTGTAATAACTTCCAGGCCTTGAGGGAACCCCTTCTATAATTACTATATCTACAGCTCACAGCACATAGTGTAGTAGTCAGTAGAAAGAATCCCTCTTGCATTGCTGGCCATTGGGAAGAATGTCACCCTTACAGATAGCCAAAAAGATCATTGGAGTCACCTAAACTAACCTGAGAGGCACAAACTGCTCATTGCTCATGGAACCCCCAGCAACCTCTGGAGGAACCCTGGTTGAGAAACACTGGATTAGATGATGCTGGATGTCCTCCATCCAGGATATATGGCGGGTTCCATCTGACTTGTTGCAGTTTCTAAAGCACGTTGTAAGAAGTTTGCAGTTTGCAGGGAAATTAGAGTAAGCAACTTATGTCCGGTATAGGAGCCGGTATAGCTGTGCAAGACTAAAGTGAAAGCTGGTGGACAGATTTAATTGAAGATAAAAGTTCAAACAATACATTGCTGTTTGCTATCCCTCCCAATCCACAACTAAATGTTTTCCCTCCTTAAACTAATTTTCCGCTGACATTTTATAGAAATCCTCATATAAAAATAAGTGACAAAAACTAAAGTCTGTTAATGATTTCAAAATCAATTTTCCGTTCATTTTTCTCTTTAATTAATACCGTTTTGTATGTCTTTCTGCGACGGTTAATGTGATTGTATATGCAAAGGCAGAAAGTTAATAATTCATGCAATCATTTTCTTGCAAACGCGTTAATTACACGACACGTTACTGTGCCGGCACCCGAGCCGCGGCAATAATTGTGTGTGAGATTTCATTCCGTCATTGTAATGTGCACCTTCTGCCATCGCCTTTCAATGACTCCTTTACAATGTTGTCACACCAGTAATATAGATGAGAGGAAAATGAATGCTTGCAAATTAACACCACGGTCGGTAAGTGAGTTGACTTATTAATCGCTCACGGTGCGGCGGCCTCCATAAAAACGCACAGATAGACACAAAATTGCACTTTGGGAGAAGCCCTCTATGTGTCACTTTGTGATTTGCAGACTTTCTTGTCCAGAGAAGCTTCTACACGGAAGGAAAATGTTAGCAAAATTGAACTTTTATTTTGGAGGATATATTGCCGCTCCTTGCTACTTGACCGTGAAAGCTGCTGAAATAAAACGATTATTCCTCGAGACCTTTAATACTGTTTTAGTTTACTGTTAATAATCTACATCAGAGTGGGGTTTGGGGGCTCTTTTAAATAGAAAGTAGGAGCAAGTCAAATAGGATAAGGAAGACCATTCCAGAGAGTCGGGGCAGCTCTAGAAAAGTCTTGAGCCGTGCGTGTGATGAGGTTATGAGTGAGGAAGTCATTAGTAGGTCATTGGAGGAGCGAAGAGAGTGGCTAGGGGAGTATTTTTCTATCAGATAAGAAACATAAGTTGGACAAGAACTGTTGAGGGATTTGAAGGCAAAGCACAGTTTGAATTTTCAGATTATTAGTATGATATTATTATTACAATAATAGCTTTACAACAGGAAGTGTTTCTAGGATTACAGAGCATCCCCCCATTCATTCCTGTAAGCTAGTAGGGAAGGTATTTTGCAGCTCATGGAAAAATTGGTAGGGCTAATAACAGCTAGTGCTCTACTCTCACCTCCGATGCTCTGGAGGTGAGAATAAAGGGAATTTACTGCATATTCCCTGACTGGTGTTGGAATACCCTGATAGTTGGCCTGTACATTAAGAGAATATATTATCCATCACTCCATTGAATTTGGAAAATAATCTAATATTTACTTTAAGGGACAGCATACTCAAATCCAGAGACATATTTGGAAGTTTGATCTCATTTTTCTCCTATCCTTACAATCTGGTCTTGCTGCCATATGGTATTGGAGAGACATTAGGAAAAGTTTTGTTTTTTTATCTGTCATCAATTTAAATTATTATTGGATATGCAGTATTTATATTGCAGACATAGTAAACAGCATTATTACCACAGACTAAGGACAATTTTGGGGGAAAGCCAATTAACCTAACTGCATGTTTTTGGAATGTGGGAGAAAATACTCGGAGGAAACACAGGGAGACCTGCAAACTCCATGCAGATAGTGTACTGGCCGAGATTTGAACCTTGGACCTAGCGCTGTCTTTTAAAGTATTTATATGCATTTGATTTCTTTCCAAATTCTCTTGAAGAAGCGGACTATTGAAAGCTGCGAAATGCGTTGAGTGTAGATTTGAGACATTCTGTTGTAAAATCAGAGGATAAGCTGCACACATATCTTCCCTGTGTATGGAATGGTTGTATTGCTGTTTGCAATCTACAACACTAACATTAGGGTCTTCACATTAAGAAATAATAAAGCGTACAATACATTTTAATTTACAAAATGTGTTTTTACTTTGAAAAAGTGTTTATTTTATGTAGTTGTGTGAGGGTTGCTGGAAGTTTTTTCTATTTCTATTTGAACACTAGAGGGCAGCATAGCAGCTTCAGTTTTGGCTGCCTTCCTATAACAAAATTTAATGTCCCATGATTCCTTGCATTCTGTATCGTGGATGGGGTCAGTCACACTTTTAGGCTTAGCTCTCTACAGCACAATAGGGTGGCTACAAAGAATTATATTCTTATCAGAGCATGAATTGTAGCCATAGATACAGTACGTAGGGTATATACGTTTTTGGGAAATTATTTCCTCTGTTGGAATGGAAGGTTGAACTCCCTAAAACACACAGACAACAAAACATGAATATGACATGGGTTTTAACCCTTCCCTACACTTGTAAGGCTGGGCATACAGATTAAAGAAAGTGTCCAGGAATATCAGTTGTTAGTGCAGCGCCCTCCAATGATGGGATTTAGTACTGTATCTTGACAATATAATGCACCTGATTTATTACAATTTTCTAAGACTGGAGAAGATACATTTTCATCAGTGAAGTTGGGTGATCCAGAAAACCTGGAATGGATCTGCTCCAGGATTGAAAACATTTGCTAACAAATAACAAATGACTTTTATTAATCCATTCCAAGTTTGCTGGATTATCCAGCTTCACTGATGAAAGTGTATCCTCTCCAGTCTTGGAGTGCTTTAATAAATCAGACCCAATGGCTCATTTTCTTGTAAGCTGTTTATTTTTAGGAGCTTCTTTATAGAAGTCACTTCATACCCTTGTTTTATTATTTCTTTTATTTCTCTTGCAGGAAAAATGAAAGGACCATAAAACATAATGAGATTCGGAAGAAATATGGTATGTTTATTTTGTTTTTAATGACTTGTGTTAGCAGATTGAGTCCATGTTCAAAATTTTAGGGAATATAGCATAAATTAATTAGTACATTGCTTGGTTAAATGCTGACTAGGGGATCATTAGAAGAACCACTTGCTAAGAACTGTGTCCTTTTTTCAATTTTTAAACTTGGAAATAGTTTTTTCCTTGTCCTTGTCATTTTTTATTTTTGTTGTTGCTTTGCCTTGAGAGGACCCTGATCAGCTCCCAGCCATGGTGGGTGGGAATGAGCGGTGAGATCCACCTCTCTTACTGCCTGACTTGCCCCTGCCCAAGGTATATTAATACATTCTGTGCACCCCCTCCTCCTGCTTCAATGGATTTTAAAGCAGAACTAAACCCTGCTATTGTAGGGCACCTCCATCTTCGTCCTTCCCCTCTTCCTAGATGCAATCTTTGGCCATCTTGATTGGAGTGGACGTAACTCCCTTGCAGGGGAAGCTGGGATTGCTGGGTATACTGGCAACCAAGCTGACAGTTTTGACCTGGAGTGATCAGGCAGGTAAGAATGCAGAACGAACATTACCTGTCCCTTTTTTACCATAATGCCCTGTCGGATCCAAAATATTTTTGGATTTTTTTTTTTAGTTTCGCTTTAAAATGCAATGCATATGCAATCCTGGACATAAACATTGGTATCCAGGTAGCATGTGACAAGCACAAAACAAATTGTTGACCTTTCAAGGCCGGGTCCAACAAAAGCTTGGTATTTTAGACCATGCCAGTACCGTCGTAGCATTTAGACACCACTGGACAGGTCATGTCTGAAGAAGATGGATTAGTCTGCCATTAAAGTCTGCATGAAAAAATTGATGAAGACAGCAGGTTATGGGAATTTTCGAGAGACTTCAGCCTTTAAGGAAGCCCTTTGGGTGCCCTTATCTTTTTCAACTAGAAATTAAACAAAATCATGACACGATGTAAAGTAAAAAATAAAAAATACAAAAAACACCCTGTTCAGCTGACCTGAATCCTCATTAGTGAAAGAAAAGGAAGAATAGATCGGTAATTAGAAATGTGCTGCACGAAGGGCACTCCAATCCTGTACACTGTACCCTGTGCTTTTTGTGCTGAGGTTATTTGCTTATGAGATGATTATCTCTTCAGACTGATGACCTGCTCTGCCAGCGCTATGAAACATGAAAGGAAAATGTAAAACATCTGCTAAGCAATCACAGCTACCCATGTTTATCAGGTTAGAAACTGGGACCTCAGCAGATTTAAGTTTCTTTTTCTTTCTAGCATTTATCTGCACGTTGTAATAACCATGGTTGTGGATCTGCTCTACTGGCGTCAGGTGCGGGACTTTAAAGATAAGAGCATTCAAAAAACATCTTGGGTGCTTTATTACCTCCAGGAAAGTGTAAGGCTAAGTACACACGTCCAGTGGTTCTCGTCCAATAATTGGCTCAGGGCCGACGAAAACGAGATCGGACAAGAATCTGGCATGTGCACTGTGCCCGTTGTCCATCGTCCGAGCGACCTCCCTGGTGGATCCACGGACGATGGACGTTGAACGATCATAATGCCAGTAAAGAGGGAGACCGCGCAGCAGGGTGCCGCTCTGTCGTTCTCCCCCTCCCCTCTCCTCTCCTTAGAGCAGAACGGTGCTGTATGTACAGAGCTCATTCATGCATCGTTCAGTCATTAGTCGTTGGAAAGGATTGTGAAAGATCCTTTCCAACGACAATTATTGCACGTGTGTAAGCAGCCTAACACATTAGCAAATACACTGATCAGCCAAACCAATAAAACCACCTGCCTAGCATTGTGTTTGTCCCCCTTGTTTTGCCAAAATCTCTCCAACCAAAAAGACCCTTTAAAGGTGCCTACATTTTTACAGGAGATCCTTTTTTTAAAGTTTATTTTTATTTTTTATTAAAGTTTTCAATTTTAAACCTAAACATACAGTAAAGAAAAAACAGGAATTAAAATACAAACATAATTCAGATATTCAAGTGTGGATAGGAAGAATGTATAATGGATGGAGGAACATGTAATATAAACTACCAGAATGATAACTTTATTAAATACAGAAGCATGGGACATAAACAATATATTTTCAAATTAATTTTTGAATTAAATATCTTGCCCATAGTTTTCACTTTACAATATTAGGTAAAGAACAAATGCAACCATAAATTGTCTGCAAAACAAAAGGAAGCTATATTAACATATTAACTGGGGCCTATTTTCACAGTGAATAAAAGAGCATTCTTTAATAGGTTATGGCTGTTTTGATTTGGTTTGGTTATAATTCAATAAAGGATAGGGGATATATATACGAGAGAAGACAAACATAAATTTAGCCCAAACATACATAGTGGCGGGGGGAGAGAGTTGGTGGTGTAGATAAACTGTGTAAGAGGGGGATAGAGTTATAAAATGGAGTGAGAGGTTTGGACATTTTTTTTTTGTCCTTAGTGCATTCTGCTACTATTTCTACGCCCACAGGTTGAAAAATATAAATATGATTTTGATCAGACCAGTCCTACTTCTTCCATTGCTTGATTGACCAGTACCAATGCTCACATGGCCATCGTAGATTCTTTTGGCAGTGGATAGGGGTCAACAGCTGTGCAGTCCCATACAAAGCAAGCTACAGTGCACTTTGTTCTTTGACACTATTAAAAATAATATTGGGGTATGAAGAACAAGATTGTCTTCTTCTCTATTATAAAACATGCATATTTATTCAAAAATCTTCATAGAAAGTTACATTATTAATTTAACAAGAACAAATGAGTGTAAATGTGTGTGTGTGGTGACGCCCGATGGATGTGATGTGTTACAATAGGATAGATTGTAAGCTCTTCAGGGCAGGGTCCTCTCCTCCTGTGTCCTGTTTATTATTAATAATATTTCCCTTATCCGTATGCTTGCCCATTTTTCATTGTCTTTAGGAAATGATTGTTACCTTGCTGCCTAATATCTCCCACCCTTTGTCAGGTGCTTTTGTAGGAATATAATCAATGGGACAGAAGTAGTCATTCTTGTCATTGTGACTAATTGGCTTCAAACACGTTTTGATAATATGAAAATAAAAGGTACAATCTGATTTGGTTGAACACTAGTTACAATGTATTTAAGGCACTATTTTGTGTGAATAGATAAGGTATTTATTTAAAACTCTTCTTCTGCCGCCTCTCTTTGTAGTTCTCTTCATTGGCTTCCATTTCACCTTAGAATCAAATTCAAGCTCCTGTGCTTTGCCTTCAAATCCCCCCACAGTTCTTGTTCCACTTACCTTTCTGATCTGATAGAAAAATACCCCCCATCCTCTCTCTTCGCTTTTTCAATGACCTACTAATGACTTCCTCACTCATAACCTCATCACATGTACGGGTCCAAGACTTTTCTGGAACTGCCCCGACTCTCTGGATTGATCTTCCTCATCCTATTTGACTTGCTGCTACCTTCTGCTCATTTAAAAGAGAACTCACACCCATCTTTTCAATCTCATCTCCCCGTGTTCTTCTGTCTCCTAAACCCTCACTAATTACCCACCATTCCATATCCCCCCTCCTATTGTGATACTTCCCCCACCTCCTTATTGCAAGTTCCTCCTGTGTCACGGTCTGTATTTGTCCATCATATGCAACTAGAGAAAATATTCAATTTTCAATAAAACATTATTATGTGTTGAGCCCATGCAATTGATGTATTATGCGGTGCATCAGTACAGTGATCTAGGTCTGTACAAATCTATCCCTCAAGGTGCGTGTTCATGATGGCTTTGGATGAATCCATCAACAGAGACTGTTGATCCAGGGAACATCTGTTTATATCAGTATCGGGATCCGGAAGGTATTTTTTCCCTTTGAGCAAATTGTACCAGGGTTTTTTTTTTTTTTTGCCTTCCTCTCGATCAACCATGCCCATAGGGTTTTTATCAAGTGGTTGAACTTGACGCACTTGTGTTCTTTTTTAACCTATGTAGTTATGGATTAGATTGAATGATATTGGCCATCATTAACCTGGGAAAAAGTGCCACCTTGTAAACGAATGGACCTTCTGCAGAGGCAGCATGAAGATGAATATTTCTGCTGCTTTGTTAATTTTATTGAATAACTTTAGCTTTGGATGCTTTCCATACAAAAATTTCTAGCATTCCCCAGAACCAACCACTCTCCACTCTCTTTAATAAACCAAATCACTGACTTACTACTCGGAGTCCTCGGCAAACGTCATCTTTTAGAATGTAATCCAAATATTTAAAACCTTGCAAGTCTAATCCTTACAGCATTTATTAAACTGTCAAGCGACAAGCGTTGTATCTTCTTAATACCGCCAGAATAATCTGAATGGCGTGTTTGGAACGGTTTGTTACAGGCTCGAGAATTAGCCTTTCGCCTCGTCCATACAACCTTTGAAGTTTTCCGCCATTCGTTTTTTTTTTCCTATCGCGTCTATTTCCAGATGACAAAACAGCACAGCAAAATAACGGCTTTGTAAAATGAATATTTTTGCTTTCTGAGAACAGGGGAGCGTAAAAAATACAACATTGCTCTTCTGGGGCTTTTCTCCGAGATGTCCCACTTAATTCTGTCTTAATAAAGATGACTGACAGAATGAGAGAAAATTTATTAGCTCAGGCTGTGAAGATTAAACCACAAAATGCCAGCTCAGACCCGTCTACTGGGAATACGCTAATGTTTTTTTTTCCTCATTTGACCCGGCTTTCTTTGTGTAAATTAGATGGTGATTATATATGGAGATTGGCTGCCATAGAGGGGTAGGGCAATACAGTACAAGACTTCTCGGGGAGGATGTTGTATCTTCAAGGTAAAGCAGAATTAAACTGAAAAAAAAATGCAAACAGGCAATCTTTTTCTTGCAGAGAAGATTTCTGATGTCTCTTATGCAATAAATTAAACATGGTTGCTCAGGTATAATCTTTTTAAAATACTAATGAGCTCCATGGTCATGCCCAGACTAGTCTCTGCTTTCTTGTTCAAGCTGCCTGTGTGACAGACAATATTGTCACAATGTGCTGGTGTAACACTTTATTATTATTATTATTATTATTATTAATAATATAAAGTATTTATATAGCGCTGACATATAACGCAGCACTGTACAGAGTCCATAGTCATGTCACTAGCTGTCCCTCAAAGGAGCTCACAATCTAATTTCCCTACTTTAGTCATATGTCATTAATAAAGTCTAAGGTCAATTTTGGGGGGAACAAACTAACCTAAATGCATGTTTTTGAAATGCGTGAAAAAAACAAACAGCAACTGAAAGCCGCTGCAGTAAAGGTCTGGCAGAGCATAAAAAATACTGTTTAATAATAATTATTAATAAAAAGTATGGAACCTCACAATATTTTGGGTCACTCTCTACATCCACCACTGAGATATTTCCTCTGAGGTGACACAATGTAAATCGTATTGCCAGTGCACAAATCACCTCTTGTTGCAGCCTTTGACCTTCTGACCTGGCAAAATCATTGATTGGAATTTAAAGTGGAACTAAACTAAAAACAAAAAAGTCACTTACCTTTACTTCCACAGAGCCTTCGATCTGTATCTGTCTTCCATAGGGTCCCGCGTTGTCCTGGCTTCTTGCTTCGGCACGCTGGGTGCTGCCATCTTTTTCTTTCTTTGCCAGATTAAGTGATGTGGCCTGCTGTATTTGTAAAAAAAAAAAAAAAAAGAAAATGATCTCACTGTGCATGCTTGAGATCGGCACCTATTTTTTTCAAAGACCGTGCATTCGCAGAAGGAGTAGCCCTAAGGTTCCTGGGAGGCTGTGAGCTCCCATTCCAACTGTACTATCCCCCCCTGACATATATCTAACCGTTAACAACACTGTTATTCGGCCCTCCTCTCAGGCACGTTGTCTTGGTGTCACCTTTGACTCTGCCCTCTCATTTACCCCCGATATTCAGAACATTTTTTTTTTTTTTTAATAAAAATGAAAAAGAAAAACGATTTTACTTTATATAGAAGGGTTATCTATTCTTTCTATATAAATAAAAATTGTGGTGATAGGTCTACTTTAAGGTCTGCAGCTGTATCTTTCCTTGAAAATGATGCTGTTGCACTATGTGGTGTCATGTCAAGAATGTGTCCATGTGGTATTTAGAACACACAGGTTTGGTATCTGCTTGGAGTTTATATGTCTTAAAATGTTCTTTATCAACAGAAATGCTCACACAAAAGTTTAAAGCTTCATTTCATTTCAGTAAGATCCCAGTTTGGTATGGACCTATAGTCTGCAAATCTTTGATGTCCTTTCTGCCTGGGCTTCCTATTCACTGGTGGCTCCAAAGGAACATTCTCTTTGAAAAAAACCTTAGGTTGTGTATTCACCCTATTGCTATTACCTTAATTGGCTTGTGGGTGAGCCTGGCAGTGGTAGACTTAGTACATTAAATGCAATATACAACTAGACAGGAGAAAAAAGCAGCCCTCCTATGTTCTGCTATAAGACCATTTACACCAGCTCTAAATATATATCAAGGTTCTCATTTCTCCTAGTGCAGCCGATCAGCAAATTTTACCTTGACCAGCAAGAAATATTAACGATTACTCAATATAAAGATTGCCACATGGTTAGTGACTGTGGCCGCTCCTGGGAACAGGAGAGCAAAGCAATTTCAAAATGTCAGGTATGGGTTCACGCATGGCTGCTGTATGAGAGAGCGATCTTTAAACAAGGAGGCTCAGCCTGTACAAATAGCTGCAAAGGTCTGTCAGTGCCTTCTCATAAATCCCGGATTTCGAGCAAACATGGAGACATTGAAATGATCTTGATCGCACCTGTTTCATTATTACACTATATAACACCGTGAAGCCTTTATCCTCACTTCACAGAAACGTAGAAATGTAATTCTTTTCAAATCCAGAGGGCCAGATGGGGAAAGAAAACTATGGATAAATGTTTGGTTAAAGGTGCAATACACCACGATCAGACATTCCTGATGGATAAAAACATAACATTTATTGGTAATCTAAAAAAAATTAGGGCATTCTCAATCAATAGATATTGTAGAGAAATAAAATATGTGATGCAAAATTTAAAGGGTATTTGGCATCATGTACCTCTACTTTCCCTGTAAAGTGGATTAAAGAGCCTGGGTGAGGCTGTTAGTAATTGTATTGTTGCAAAATTGCAGCTCTTCTTTGACGACATTGACTACAAAAAGGCACCTACCTTTAAATCGGGGGAAGTTGCAGCCTGAGGCCAGGTGGGTGTATGGTGGGGGAGCCCAGGAGGTCTCCCAAAGTTGAGGTTTGTGGAACCCACACATAGATCCTGTAGGCTTAAATTTATGTAGTGGATGACTTTGATCCCCTGTGTTTGCCTATTTGTTTCTGTGGATGCTTTTAGCAAAAAAAAAAATGGGCAGGTCACCCTAAAATTGAATGGACCTCTCTGTAATGAGTGCATTTGAAGCTAATCCCTCACAATGGGCCTGATTTATTAAAGCTCTCCATCAGAGAGGATAAAAGTTCTCCAAGGAGAGGATACACTTTCATCAGTTAAGCGGGGTGATCCAGCAAACCTGCAATAAATCTGGTACAGGATTGAAAACATTTGCTAGCAAATAACAAATGACTTTGAATAAATTCATTCCAGATTTGCTGGATTACCCATCTTAACTGATGAAAGTGTATCCTCTCCAGCCTTGGAGAACTTTTAAAAATCTCTCCCAATATGTTGATTGAGCATCGATCTGGAATGCCCATTCTTCATTTGACAGAGGTTGGGTTGGTGCACTCTCTAACAACCAATAGCTAATGGCAGCACTTTCTGCTGATTTACAATAACACAGCTCTGTGGTTCCTTTGTGTAAAGGTTGGGGAGTGCTTCCACTGGCTGCATTCCTTAGTCAGCTGCTGGGTGAATCTTACACAACTAAAACTAAAAAAAAAATTGAACAGAAGAAGATATCAATCGATCCATTGACTAGAGTATTCCCACCGTAGGAATTTAGAGAGCCTTGCAAGCATTGCCTGTGGATAATTATAGGTACCATGTTTTTTTTTTATCATTCTAGGAGACCATGCAATTTTGAAAGTTGACATTTTTGGGTCTAGAATAGTGAGTTCAACCAAGGAAAGTGACCCAATTGTTCAAAGAGTGTTCACAAAGTGCCCAGCCTGAATCAATCAGTAGAACTAGTAAGAAAAGAGGAGGGAAAAGACAGGCTTTTGTAGGGCGAACCTTTTTGTTAAAAACTAAAAATGTTATTTCATTGTTTATTCTATACACTAAACAGTCCTCCTGCACTAGACCTAGGCTAACACGGGTTCACTGTAGAGATTATGGAGTGGTCAAAACGTATTTGACAACATATGATAGCAGCAAAACCTTGTTTCCCTTCCTGACACGTGAACCCGCGTTAGCCTTGGTTTAGCGCAGGAGGACTCTGATTAGTGTATAGAATAAACAAATAAAATGTTCTATTTTTAAGAAAAAGGTTCACCCTTTAAAAGCCTCTTTTCCTCCCTCTTTTCTTACTATTCTTTATATATTTGGGTCTATCTACTCAACACAGTCTTATCTTTTTTTATTTATTTTAAAAATGGGGATTATATTGTGTTTGTGTGCACTAAAATCGTGTGAATATATGGGTTTGATAAACTCTTGCTCTATCATTGGATTGTGTCAAAAAAATTGCAAATGGCATTTTTATTCTGCAGGGTCTGTAGGTGTGTAGGCTGTCGGAAAATAATGTTTTAGGGTTTCAAGTGTTTTTCATGCACAAAGTATTTTAGCATCCAAAACAAAGTGCAGCAAAAAGGGTTTTAGCCCCATTTACATCCTCAAGGTGTACAGTAATACAAATAATCCATATTGATGCCATTCATTGTAAATGGTAGCCATACTCACTTGCAGATGGACCTCGGGTGCACCACATTTATTATTGTTTGTTAAGAAATGGTTAACAAGAAGAAGCCATGCTCTGCTATTCGTGCACTTCATTCAAAGCAGGGCACAGCACATAGATGTGTGACAGCCTCACAGCTTATTAAGAATGTTTGTCAAGTCTTTGTTTTTTCATTTTAGATGAAGCGGGGAAGGATTAGAATCCTTGTTTGTTTATTTTTTTTACTGTCATGCAGGACATAATATAGAGAATAGATGGTGATTTTTTTCTTACTTTTATATGTTTGTGCTTTTTATAATATTTCTACTAATAAAATTAATTTTAAGTGGGTTATATTGTGGTATACTTTCAATAGCTCCACTTTTTTGTTGCCAAATTATGGAGTAATTTTAAAAGGAGTTGCATTTAGTAACAGCCATTGTGGGGGTTCAAAGGGTCCCCCTTCATCAGAGCTCAGGAAATATTTAGGATATTTATACTAGACTGAATCAGAGTTCTCACCTGGAGGAATATGAAAAAAATCAGGGCAAATAATAACAGGGAGAACAAACCATTCAGCCGTACACATCTGCTACACCAGCAATAAAAACGTGGTGTTGGTGTTATTCCTGTATTGCTTTATGGAGGGTTCATTTGTAAAACATAGTAAGCGAGGGAAGGTCTCCTGATTGGAGCCCCCACATACAGGTAAATCCCATCAGTGGATTCATCTCTTCCCAACGCTTTTCAAAACTAGGAAAATACATTTTGGCAGGACGTTTACGTTAATGTCTGTAATCTCTGTATAAATATATTCTAATGTCCATATTGCGCACTTTAAATTGGGTTCATGTAATCCAGTAAAGGCCGATTTGAGTTCCTCACATGAGGGCGCCTTCTTTAGAAGACAGGAGAAAGTAGCTTTTAATGTAAAAGTAAACTAAGGCTGGTGAAGGGAACAGAGGTTTCTGTGCAGGTCCCAGCAACTGGCACCTTGTTAATGACTTGGCCGCCCCCGCCACTGTGCTGGTTGTTAAAGAACCATCCTTTGAATTTTTTACAACAGGTGGCATCCAGCAGTACTGAACTCCTCATTTCTGTTTCCATTTATTTGCTATGCGCAACTGTGAAACCCAAGGACACAATTCAGGGGTGCAAGGAACCAGTAACCAAATCACAACCTCACCTCCTGTCTGAACATAGAAGGCCTGATTTAATAAAGCTCACCAAGGCTGGAGAGGACACAGTGATTTCATCAGTAAAGCTGGGTTATCCAGCAAACCTAAAATAGATCTGGTCCACAAACATTGGCATAGCGAATGACTTTGAAGAAATCCATTCCAAGTTTGCTGGAACACTCAGCTTCACCGATGAAAAGTGAATCCTCTCCAGCCTTGAAGAGCTTTAATAAATCAGGCCCAGAGAGTTTGCATTGGGTGCAGTTAGGAATACCTCTCCTGTATAAAAACACATATGAATAAAGGATAAGTAGTAGGACCAATGCCCCAAAGCTATGGTGGATAAAAACAGAAGCTCTCAGTACATAGTTCTGTCCCTGTCTGCATTTTAAATCTTAATTCTGAATAATGTTTGGGTAGCACCTTCAATTTGTAATTTGAATGCTGCTGGTTTTTACAAAGTAGGTTATTGTGGCTTTACAAATTCTTGTCTCTAATTTCTCTACACATGCTGCATAATTTCCCTCTGCTATGCTGACACCGTTATTATGAAATTGCAAAAGGGGGCTTTTTTTAATGAGAGCTTGAATAGCAAACAGACAAGCCTTGGAATAAACACAAAATCTTCAAAGTAATTTGTTTTCCCAACTGTGATAGCTGGCATTTAGGTAACACATAAGAAGGAATAAATGGCACTCTTTCATGTAAACAAATTGTGTTTTTTTCCTTTTATTAAGTTAACGCATACTGTGTTTTATTTAATATTGTGATTTGAACTCGAATTTCTTTTTTTGTAATTTAATAAAAATAAATTCACATCCTTTGAACACTGGAGTTTCCATGTCCTGGAAAGTGCAGGGGAAGCCAGTTTTGCCGGATATCTTGGAAACTAAAGCTGAGCTGCACATGCTGTAGCTTAGAGCTGTTGTTGGCCCATGCACAGGAATCTGTCAGGGGGAATTTAACTCCTATACATGCGCAGGAGTTATATCATACAATCGGTGAGTGGGAGCGCTGTCTCCACGGAAGTCCACCATGGAGCTGGTGGTCAAGTTGGTGGCACCCATCCCTGCAGCGCCCATCCTGGACCTGTCATTGCTGCAGAGCACAAGATAAGTATGCTGTGCATACTTGCTGATTATGGCAGAAACTCCCCAACCGACCAACATGTTTAGTTCCACTTTAAGAGCACCCATCATTCTATTTCCATAAATCATTATTGTTAGTAATAAAATCAATGCACAACATGGCAGGCTAGAGAAGGCAGTGCTTGGTATCCTGCATGAGGAAGGGAGCACAGGCAGGGCCTCCATAGTACGATGTTGCTCATTTGTTCAGTTCATTGGTTTCAGGGGTAGACGTTGCCTGTTTTTTGATATATTGGAGTATTTGCTCTCCTGTAGCTTAATGTCTTGTCTTAGAATCAGTAATATTCTTGTAAACCTCACATATACTGCTGTATAATACAATTGTCAGCTTTCTGAGCGTCTCCTATACAGGGGAGCTTTCTGCCTCTCACTTATCCCCTGCCGGAGTGTAAGAGGCATTTATAGCAGCTGATAGAATGGAAAATGCATGGAGCCGTTCACTCCAATTTTCTCCTAATCTGATTTATTATGTATGAAATGCAAACCCAGCTTGCTCTGCTTCTTCAAAGTAAACAGTGCTGCATCATGCCGCTGAGCTGATCTCTTCTTGCTGGGCAATGGAAAGATAAAAGCAGAAGCCACACATCTATTTCCCTAACAGTGTCCCTTAAAAGGAATATATATATTTTTTCTTAGAAGTAAGAAAACACAATTCATTTTTCAATTCAATTCAATTTTTTAGGTCAGGTAAATAGGAAATATTGTATAGGAATCTTTTATATTTACATGGCTGCTCTTACCTACTCTGCAGAGGAAAAGAAATGTTTACAGAGCTCAGTAGCTCAAACTAAAATTTGCATTAATAAATAAATGAGTAGAGACTTTTCCCTCTCTTTGAATTTTACCCTTTCAGCTCTGTTTCAGTAGTCTGGGTGGATTTTAAGTTCAAGAAAGTCATTTTCTGTTTTCTCAAACTCATGGATGCATTTTAAATTTCATGATTATTTATTACAGGAAAATTGCAGTTAATAATTTACTGACTGAAAAAAATCCAAAATCAGTTCAGATTACCTTTAAAACCTCGGGGTCTATTAGTGCAAACATCCCGTTTTCATCCCAGTCAGTTAGCTTCTTTGTATTGGGCAAAAGGCCAAAATCATAGAAAAAATCAACCCCCTACCCAAAAATAAATAAAAATGAACTACTTGTGTAGTTTTCTTCTAATTGCCAAAAAGTTCCAAAAGTTGGACCACCTACATACATAGATATGTATATATCTGGAAGACATTGTTTTCTGATAACAAGGATTTAAGGCCTTACAGACCTGACATACAGCTAAGATCTGTCTGCCCGGCATATATAATATGTTATATATAAGACATCCCCTGTCTGACCAGCACACATTTAATCTAGTACTAGTTATAGATTGGCCAGACTGTGTCTGCCCTTCACACATTTCATTCAATAGTAGTTAATTATACATCAGACATCTCCCTGTCTGCCCAGTACAAATAACATAGTACTAGTTATATATCAGACATCCCCTGTATGCCCAGCACATATA